>NC_143078.1:15096911-15414117 GCF_052426305.1 Pelodiscus sinensis | reverse complement strand
TGTGTCCAGTTCTGGTCACAAACGTATAGACAGGAGGTAGAGAGAGTACGAAGGCTCCAGAGGCAAGCTACAAAGGTGATCACAGGGATGCGATGCAAGCCATCAGAGTGAAGGCTGAAGGAGCTGGCTACGTTTAGTTTGGAAAAGAAGAGATCAAGGGGGGGACGTGACCGAGGTCTTCAGATACTTGAAACGCTGCCATAAAAAAGATGAAGAAAAGTGGTTCTCTCTGGCCACAGAGCGCAGGACAAGAGGCGATGGCTTCAAACCAGAGCAGACTTAGATTGCATCTCAGCAAAGATGCAAGTAGGCCAGTGTGCCTGGGTATGTCACACTGGTAACCTGGCAGAGCCGGGTAACGGTTCCCCAAATCATACCCGTGCTGGGACCTTGAGCTAGAAGCAGAGCTCCTGCTGCTGCAACGGTGGATGTGGAAGCAGCTGGGGTTTCTTCTTCTCTAGGCCAGTGCCACTGTATTGAGGGGCCGGGCAGCAGGAATTTAGATGAGCTGACCTTTGTAGCCCCTCCCCATCCCATGGTTCTATGATTCTAACCACATGCACCTGTCAGCAGAAACCCCCCCACCTAGCAAGACGTGGCAACGGCCCGTTAGAAACGAGCCCGTGTTCTCTGGGCCACGCCCCCTCTTGCCGACAGACGGCTGGACCCCGTCCCTCCCAAACACTCCAAATGGGTGTTGAAAACAGCCAAAGCTCCAGCTCCACTCACAGCCAAACCCTTTTCAACGCCAGTTGGAGAGGGAGGCCGCGGCGATTCTGAGTGTCAACAATGGGTCATTTTCCGAGTGTTGGGAGGATCTGGAGCGTCTGGCTGTCAGAACAGGACAACAGGTGGGTGTTGGGAGGAAGAGCCATGAATGTGAGGGATTCATGAACCCAGACACATGGTGGCTGTTAGATTCCGAGGGGAGACAGCTGTTTGGGCACCAATATAAGGGCCAGAAGAGGGAGATGGGACGTACGTGTCCCACAGGGCTCTCTGGAGGGACTGAGGAGATGGGAGCAGGCACCAGAGAGCTGGGAGCCAGGGAGCTATGGTTAAAGGAAGAACCCTGGGGATTATCATCAGGGGACTGGGAGAGAGGTGGCCGGCAAGCGTTTAAGATGGAAGTGCTGCCCTAGGGCATGAGGTGCTAGTGAAGGAACGGGGTAGGGGAGGGGGCATGGTAAGTGTGCAGCCCAGCCAAGCATCCTTGGACATCAGCAGGAGCTTGAGCAAGCCTGACTGGAGCCCACATCTCCATGGCCCAAGCCCTGAGGGAACGAAAAGCCGTGGAGGCTCATTGAGCATCTGTAGCCATGAGAACCTGCTAAGAGTGTGTTCCCCACAACCAGCCATGCCCCATCCTCTATCCCCCTCTCCTCTCCCCACAGGGCATGGCAGTCACACACTCCGCTTCGCCCTTTCCTGAGACGTTGAAATTCCTTCCTTCCCCCAGGTCCCCCGCCCTTGCTGCAAGCCCGGGGTCCACGCGGGGAGAGCAGAGCTCCTGGACGTGCGCCAGGCCCTGTATCTCGCAGCACAGTGCGTTGCCAACACACTGAGTCATGTTTGAATGCTCAGCTGCTGCATGTTTCGGCGTGTGGTGTCAGGCCCGGTCAAGCGGCTGCCAACCTGTGTCTGACCCTGTCATAGCGACAGTGCCGTGGCCTGTGTGTGCAGGGCAGAATCCGGTCCCCTTGGCAGTGTCTGTGCAGGGGAATCCCAGTCACTCCCGGCTCCACCCCTGCTCCCTCAGAGTCGGCCATTTTCCCCCCCTCGCACCACACCCCTGCACATCTCACCCTTCCACACCCACGCTAGCCCTGTCTTCACACCTTCACCAGGGCGGGGCTTGTGCCCCTTCCTCCCTTCAGGTGTGGGTCCCTGGCAGACTCAGCCACGGGGCCCACGGCATCACATTCCCTGGCCACCACTTGGCCTATCTCCTGCATCTGTGGCCACACGGTACCCCCGCTCCCATTCCTCTCCCTGGAGCAGCCACCACAGGACTGAGGACAACGGGAGGATGGTAGCACACATTGCTGGGAAACAGAAGTGAAGGGGACAGAGCTGCCAAGAAGCCAGTGGCTAATAGACCAGCTCCTGCCTGGATCCCAGGGGACAGAAGAATGGCTTTTCAGGGCTGCCGGGCTGCCTCATTATGCCAGAGACACTGGCCTGCTCAGCACGGCAAGCCTGGAGTGTCTGTGGTTTGGACATGCCCCCGCGGTCCGTCTTGTTTGGGTCGGTTGGGCAGGAGCTAGCTACAGAAACCTGGCACCTCTGGGCAAGGCCTAGCCAATTGTTGTGGTTGAGCGAGGGTGTGTTCCTCGGGTGGGGTGGGGCGAGGGTGTGTTCCTCAGGCAGGGTGGGGCGAGGGTGTTCCTCAGGTGGGGTGGCGTGGGGTGGGGCGAGAATGTGTCTGTTCCTCAAATGGGGTGGGGTGGGGCGGGGCGAGAGTGTGTCTGTTCCTCAGGCGGGGTGGGGCAAGAGTGTGTCTGTTCCTCAGGCGGGGTGGGGTGGGACGAGGGTGTGTTCTTCAGGCGGGGTGGGGTGGGACGAAGGTGTGTTCTTCAGGCGGGGTGGGGTGGGGCGAGGGTGTGTTCCTCAGGTGGGATGGGGTGGGGTGAGGGTGTGTCTGTTCCTCAGATGGGGTGGGGTGGGGCAAAGGTGTGTTCCTCGGGGGGTGGGGGTGGGACGAGGGTGTGTTCCTCAGGTGGGGGGGGCGAAGGTGTGTTCCTCAGGCGGGATGGGGTGGGGCGAGGGTGGGTGTGTTCCTCAGGCGGGGAGGGGGCGAAGGTGTGTTCCTCAGGTATCCCCCTCAGGAATAGTTCCCAGTGTGGTACGTCACACTCCTGCGAAGGGCTGCTGGCCGGTGATACGCCGGCCATCAGAGCAGGTGATCGCATTGGTCCCTTCTGGCCTTCCCATCACGAATCCATGTGACAACAGGCGGGAGGTGCTTACGGAAGGGCTAAGTCATGGCTCCCTCACTGCCCCTCCACCCCATGGAGGCCCAAGGCTTCTGCACTTCCTCTGTTTGGTTTTCCCCGATCCCTCCTCCTGCATGGATCCTGCCTGCCCCCTTACCCCATCTCCCCCTCCTGGGCCTGAGGCAGATGGGTGCAGGAAGGGAGCCACAGTATGGGGAGAGGGATAGGATCAGGTCTTTGCCAGGCTCTGGGAACAGATTTCTCCAAAACCTCGGACTGTGGCAGGGGTGAGGAACGTCAGGCCTGGGGGCCGGATGCAGCCCCCGAGGTTTGGGGCTCCTCCCCCCCAGCACTGGGGAGCTCACGCTGGCACTCTAGCTCCCCCCTCCCCCACCATCTCCCACGGGACTGGGGCACACGAAATCTACAAGCCTGGGCCCCCGTAGGCTCTGGCGTGGGCAGGGAACGTGGGGAGCATCCTTCTGCTTCTCAGTCGGGGGCCACCTCAGAGAGGGTTTGTGGATTTTTCCTTCTCACTTTTGTGCGGCCCCCGGCTGATTTTTCTGTGGGTCAGCAGCCCTCGGCCCAAGAAAGGGGCCAGCCCTGGACTATGGGTAACACCGGCAGTGATTCTGTGCTAACACTAGAGAGCGCCAGCAGCCCAGGTATAGAGCGATGGGTCCGTATCTCCACCTTTCAGCCTAGTGTACAACCACCCAGGAGAGCCTGCCTCCTGGAGAGGGTGTAGCTGTGACTGTCCATGCTGGTCCCAGGGCATTGGCGACAAGGCAGGTGAGACTCTGCCGGACTGGGGGCATCTCACGCCAGCTGCAGGGCAGGGAGAAGCAGGCTCTTCTCTCACCAAGATCTCAGGGAGCCCCTCTTGGTCCTGGAGTAAGTGGCTGCACTGGGCTCTCCAGTAGCCTCCGTGCAGCTGGCCCCCCCTCTCGCGTGTGTGGTGTTGGGACTCAGCACTAGCTTAGCATCCGCTGCCTGGTCAGACGTTCCTTGGGAGGACCAGGAAACGAGGCAGGGAGAAAGGCATTCCAGACCCTGCCTCCACCTCCGCTCCTTGTCCAACACTGGCAGGTCAGAGTGTAACAGGAGCCCCGGCGTGATGCCCAGAGCCAGCCAGCGCGGCTCCCCCTGTGATGTGGAAGGGAGAGTAAGGAGAGAGAAAGGACAGAGGAGAGAGAAAGTGGATGAGAGGAAGGATGAGGGCGGAGAGCTGAGGAGAGAGGCTGCTGAAGGCACAGGAAGCCTGAGATGCTGCTCATCTCTGCTAAATCCTGCTCTGCTCATGCGATGGATAGCGAAGCGTCTGTGGTCAGCAGGCAGCTAGGAAGAGAGCCGTGGACGGCGTGCCCAGTGCAGACACATGTGGAAGGAGGCAGAAGTGGGTAAGAGACCGAGGTGGTAGAGGCACGTGGCTCTAGCCCCCAAGGCCCCAGGTTCAATCCCACCTGTCAACATCCTGAGTTCCTCACATGGGGGTGGGGGCTACCCATGGCCCACCCAACTTCAACCTGCCTGCTGTGAATGTCATTGTGGGTTGAGATCCCATGGAATGGAAGCCAGTGGTCTAGAAATGATAGACAATGTGTCCTATTACTGAGCCTCTCTGCTCATCGGTCCTCCAAGAGGCTGAGAACTTTCAGGCTGGATGGGCCCTGGAGACAGGGCCTCAGTCAGATGGCTTATGAGAAGGACAGCAGCCCCCTACGTCCTTGCACTGCTGTATTCCAGGAGCCCAAGCTGCGGGATATGAATCTATTCTACAGAGATTCTTACCCCCAATTATATGAGCCTTTAGCCTCCTGTGGTCAAGATAAGAGCATCACAGTGGGTACTGTGCCCGTCTTCCCCCTGTGGGCACTTCTGTTTTCACCTGGTTACAAAGGCCAGAGACTTTCTCACAGAAATGTGCCAAGATTTTGTTCCAGCCCAAAATTTCCCTAATTATCTTCCAAGCTGGCGGTTTCTCAGCATGAGCATAGAAGGGGCTCGTTTCCTGAAACCTTGTCAACTCTGTATAGTCCCAAGACATGTTTGCCCAGTGCCTGTGTCACAGCTGGTCACTTTTGAGCCATTTAGTTAATTGTTTTGTGTGAAGAAACTGCTGAGAGGGGCAGAATTTCTTGGCATCCAAAGTCTCTCTCTCTCAAGACATCTCTGGGTGAGTTCAGAAACTTGTGCTCAGTATGTACCGGGAGCCTTTGCAAAGCAGCAATTCAAATGGAAACAAGTAAGTAACGTGGGTGTCTTTCCGTAAAGGCCTCCAAGCCACCTTCTTCCAGTAAGACGGAAACTCATGATTCATTAGCTGGTCTATTGAGAATCGTTCCTTGGAGAGCAAACTCCGGGAATCTGAGTCCCCGGTGGTTGTTTTGTTGGAATAAAACAGGACTTGGGCGTTACTGCAGTCACCAAAGTGCATCTGGCTTTGCCTTTTTTAGCAATGTTAATTCTGTGGAGACCGTCCCTCAGAGCTGCCAGGATGAAACAGGCACCTCGGGGGTAAGCAGGAGAGTGGCTCTGTTATTGGTCCTTTGGGATCAGGTGCTATTCTGAGCAAACGTGGCTGTGGGGAGATGTTCAGGATTGACACCGTAGAGACTAACACGCCTGGGCTGTAGTCAGCAGCAGAGCAAACACTGGGCCAGACTGGGTCAGCCCAGTGTCCTGTCTGCCAACAGCGGCCAATGCCCAGGGCAAGCGAACAGAACAGGGAATTGTCACATGATCCCTCCCGTCGCCCATTCCCAGCCCCTGACACAGAGGAACTTTCTGGGTGTCTGGCTGGTGAGTCTTGCCCACATGCTCAGGGTTTAGCTGATCGCCATATTTGGGGTCAGGAAGGAATTTTCCTCCAGGGTAGATTGGCAGAGGCCCTGGAGGTTTTTCGCCTTCCTCTGTAGCATTGGGCACAGATCACAGCTGAAGGACTCTCTGCATGTTGGGGCCTTCAAAGTATTGGAAGGCTTCAATATCTGAGACATAGGTGAGAGGATTATTCTAAGAGGGGTGGGCGAGATTCTGTGGCCTGCACTGTGCAGGGGGTCAGACTAGATGATCATAATGGTCCCTTCTGACCTTAAAGTCTATGAGTCTATGAGTCTCTGCCCATCCTAGCTAGCAGCCATTGATGGACTGAACCTGCATGCAACTATCTCGCTCTTTTTTGAACCCTGTTAAAGTCCTGGCCTTCACCACCTCCTCTGGCAAGAGCATGCTGTGGTAGATGTAAGCAGACGTACACGAAGCTTGTTGTGGTACACAGACACACATGGAGCGTGTCGTGGTATGTGCAGACACACACACAGAGCATGCGATACATGCGGACACACACAGATCATGTTGTGGTACATGCAGACACACAGGGAGCATGTCGTGGTACATGCAGGCAGATACACACAGATCATGTTGTGGTACATGCAGACACACAGGGAGCATGTCGTGGTACATGCAGGCAGATACACACAGATCATGTCATGGTACATGCAGGCAGATACACACAGATCATGTCGTGGTACATGCAGACACACAGGGAGCATGTCGTGGTACATGCAGGCAGATACACACAGATCATGTTGTGGTACATGCAGACACACAGGGAGCATGTCGTGGTATGTGCAGACACACACACAGAGCATGCGCTACAAGTGGACACACACAGATCATGTTGTGATACATGCAGACACACAGGGAGCATGTCATGGTACACGCAGGCAGATACACACAGATCATGTCGTGGTACATGCAGACACACAGGGAGCATGTCATGGTACATGCAGGCAGATACACACAGATCATGTTGTGGTACATGCAGACACAGGGAGCATGTCGTGGTACATGCAGGCAGATACACACAGATCATGTTGTGGTACATGCAGACACACAGGGAGCATTCTGAAGTACACCTCAGACCCTCCCAATATGCATGTTGAGTGACTGCCCCTTAGACTGAGAACCTGGTGCAATGGCCCTGGCCCCAGGCCACACAGCCCAAAGATGCCTTCCACCTGCAGAGCACGGCAACCCACATCCCTTCCTCTCAGCTTTCACTTTCCTACCTCATCCACAGCGCTAACTGCAAAGCTAAACTAGAGAGCAATGCTGGGGCGGCAGCCCAGGGCAGCAGCTAGGCCACGGGCACTGTAAGAAAGATGGCTTCTGCTTAAAGCATTGACCTGGCTTTCCCCTAACCTCTGTTCAGTTCAAGCGGCGAGGAGTCCTGTGGCACCTCATAGACTAACTGAAGTGTAGGAGCATAAGCTTTCATGGGCAAAGACCCACTTCGTCAGATGCATGAACTCTGAACTCTGTTCAGTTCGTAACTCTGCCACTGCCCTGCTGCATCTCCATGGGCAAGTCACTTAAAGGCCCATCTACATTGCAAAAAAACTCCCAGGGCAGCAAGTCTTGAAGCCCAAATTAACTGACTCAGGCTCCTGCGGCCAAACAAGCCCTGTAGCTGTTCCTGCTTAGGTCGGAGCCTGGTTTCTGACGCTCCCCCCCCCCCCATCCCCGGTCTGGCCTATGAATTCAAACTGCGATTGGCTGAGGGTGGGGATCTTAAGCGCAGGGGCTCCCACAAGGTCTGTGTGCCTGACTCAGGGACGCCCAGGCAGAGGAACAGTTCGCACAGGAGAGTTGTGTGCCCAGACTACTAGCACCCATGAAAGGGAGGCAGAGCTGAGCTGGGTGAAAGAGCCACTCCACCCCGGGAACCTGGCTGTGCAGGGTGCTGGCAACGGGATGAAATGGAATAAACAGAGCAAACTGAAGCTGCTGTCTAAACTCCTGCTGGCTGTGTGGCCGGGGGCTGCTGGAGCCACAGGGAGTAGCAATGCTGTGAGAGAAGAGGGAGTTTTAAGTTGCCTTTCTGGCCTCTCCTGAGTGCCTGGCTTGAGAACACCGATACACGGGGTAGGACTTGGCTCCCCATGTTGGAGCCAGAGCAGCTGAATGCTGCCCCCTTGTGAAATAGGTTCAGACGTTAGGGCCAGCTCTCCTGGGATCGGCTTTGGGAGAAAGGCGATCCAGTTTTCATCCTTCCGGATGCCCCTGCAGGAGGTGCAGGGGGACACCAGTCCCCACCGGCTATCCAGCAGCTGCTCTGGGCCACGTGCTTGGAGGAGAGTGCAGTAGGTGTTCCCATCACTGGGGTGCATGGGCCTTGTGGTGGGTGGCTGCTCCCACACTGGCGGGGAAGGGGATCAAAGCAGGCTGGAGGGAGCCTGCACAGAGCCATGGCCAATCAGGGAGGGGGTTTTAAGGAGCCAACCAGGGGATGGCTTGCTGAGGCAGCCTGGTATATAAGGAACTGCCCAGCAGCGCGTGAACAGTTGGGTCCTGACCAGGGAGGGGGTGGGACCAGCTCCATAAGAAGCTCAGGCTTGGGAGGGGGAGTAGAGACAAAGGCTCCAGCTTGATACCTGCCAGGCTGTTGGCCCTGTCGGTGCCAGGGTCCCAGGGGAAGTGTCCTGGGGCCGTGAGGGGGAGCAGAGGGTGTGACGGCGCGTTGGGGGTCCCCCGTCTCCTGCACCCCGAAATGGCACAAACAGACTGCACCAGCCGGTGGAATAGAGGAAGTTTATTGCCTCTCCAGGATACAGCACAGCACAGATGGAATCTGGTCACAGAGCTGGGCTAGGATGCCTCAGGCCCCCTTGAGATGGGGGAGACTGGGCCCCTAAACTCCAGCCCCTTTCCCTAGGCTGTCTCCTCCATGCTTCCAGCCAGCAACTAACTAACTCTCTTCCAGCTCTGCCCCCCAGCCAGGGCAGCATCCACCTTCCTTTGTTCCTCTCCATGGGGGGTGTCTGGCCATACTGGTTTGCACAGTGACTCATCCTGTTTTGCTGGGTCGTGGTACCCACGGCAGCCAGTGGGGGTTACCCCAGAGCCAGCAGCATAGAAACCAGCCAGGTACCCCCACTACGTCACAGAGGGGAGCAGGGCAAGGCTACAACCAGGTTGGGACCCACAGTAGTGGGTGGGCCTGGGTCTCTCTGTTCTTCCTCACCTCCACCAGGCCATGGCCTACAGACTGGTTTGCCCCTGAGACAGAGGGGCTGGCCACAGAGGCAGTAGAGACCAGGGACTGCTGATACAGCCGCCCCCCGGAAGGAGACAAGAGACCACTGTCGTGGGCACTGCCGCAGGGCAACATCCTGAAGAGGATGCTGCGGTCTCAGACCGACCCGGATGCGGAATACGAGCGTGGAGTGCGGATGGGGAAACAAGCCAGGAGGAAGTGCCCTGCTGACGAGCAAACAAATTCCCGGGCGTTACCAGCAGGAGGCGCCACCGCAGTGACACCGCATGCTGGGTAACAGAGGGCTCCTCTCCAGGGCACCAGGCGCTAACAGCTGTGAATGCCCCACTCGCAGGCTTTGTTCCATAAAACGATGCCGGGCCATAAGGGAAACTCCCCACAACCATCCCGCCTGCAGGTCGCTACCCTAGGCAATGGGCTGCTTCCCAGTCCCCAGCCTGCTGCTCCTGCTCATGTAGCTTCTGTCCCAGCCTGGTCCCCTCCGATCCTACCACCTGTTCCCATACGCCAGGGGCTATAGGCAGATGTCCAATTTGGCAGTACACTCCCCTCTACTGGCCAGATCCTTCCCCTGCAGCTTAGCCGCAGCCGGGAGCCAGCAGACACATTATAGGGATGTAATAATACAGCCCATGAACTGATAAGCAAAAGCTATAGACTACACGCATTCCCCCCCGCCTGCCAGTACAGGCAGGTTGGCCAGCAGCCCGGCTCAGTCCTGGCTTGTGCCGGGTCTGGGACCTACCCCTGCAGTGGCTCTGCATTTGAAGTGTATTAGGACCTGGATGGGCAGACAGCCCAGCTCACTTCCAGGGTCTGAGAGCTCAGAGCCCCACTGGACCGGGGCTGCTGCCACTCCACACTGCTGCCTCTTTATCAGAGGCAGCAGCATGGAATGACAGGGGCCTCCTCGGGAGCGGGGCCAGAGCGCACTGGCTGCCGGCCCCACCCTCAGGGACTATTGAATAGTTGAGTAACCAATAAGAATTCATGAGGTTAATGGCCTATTCAATGAACCAATATTTCACATCCCTAGCGCATTACGCTACGTAGCGTTTTATGTCGTTGCTGGTACGTTCTGGAGCCAGGAGCACCCGCGCAAGGGACAGAGTTAATGTACGGTGGGAACTTCAGCAGAGAGCGGCTCTGACTTTTGTGCCATAAAAATATCACGTCTTGGAATCGATCTAATCTCAAAGCTGCATCACCGCAGCAGGGGCCTCAGCCCTAGCTCGGGAGAAGCTGCCTCTGTAGGGGAAATGCGATAGTCCCTTTTTGGGGCGGGAATCAACTATTTTTGGAACTTTGATTCCAGGACATTTTTAGATGTGAAAAGCACCGGAAGCTGGATGTCTATCATGTGAGAAGTGAGGTGATGAGCAAGGGGTGGTTCCCATGGTAACAAGGAATTGCCCACGTTCTCCCTATTCGCGCCTACCTTCCGCAGGGCAGCCAGCGGGGGGCGCAAGAGGGCTTATCCCTGAGCGGGAGCGTCAGAGTATTTGCGCAAGAACCACTCATTTTGTACATTACAAAGTCAGTGTTCTTGCGCAAATTCTCGCAGCCAGTGTAGACAGGCAGCAAGATTTTGCACAAAAGCAGCCGTTTTTGCACAAAATCTTGCCAATGTAGACAGCCAAGGAGTCTGTAGGTGCATGGGGACTTCACCTCATGACTTGTAAGTCCTAGGCTAGTGCCTACCCACTGCACCATGCTTCCACTCTCACTACACTGCACTCCCCTCTGACCAGCTCTATAGAGCTGTGATGGGATGGACCAGGCCCTGGAGCCCCCTGCTGGAGGCCCTGTGGTCCTGCTATACCCTGCCCCAGAGAAAAGGCCATAGACAAGTACTCCAGGAGGCTAGAGTGGCTGTGGAGGAACTGGCCAATCAGGGGCCAGGAAGACCTTATAAAAGGAGCTGCAGGAGTAGAGTCAGTTCAGTGTCTCTGGAGCCCTAAAGAGCTGAGGAGTGGGTGGCTGGCTAAGGGAGCCCCAGTACTACAGGGGGGCTAGTGTGAGAGTCTGCTGAACTGAGACAAATCCCTGAGCTAGGGGCAAGAATTTGTCTCAAGGAGGAGAGGCCCTGGAGGCACCGGGGGAACCAACTGAGAGACAATCAACGGAGGGCACTGGGATAGGCTCCCATTAGAGATGTACCTGAAAGGGGTTTGGGTTGCACAGCGCGTGACTCGGCTGAAGGGCTGAGTTGCCAAAGAGGCTTTCGGCAGCAGGCAGTGCAGGAACCCGCACCCGACCCGACAGGCGTGTTTGTGTGAGGCGCCACCCCATTACAAGACCACACAGACATTTCTCAGCCTGAAGAGGGCACCCATTTTCCCCACTCACAGCTCTGGCCCCACACCAAGTTGCCCTGGAAGCTGCTGGACACATTTATGAGTGTGGCTGTAGGCCAGGGCTGCTTGTGATGGTGGGGAGTGGGGTTTGCTTCCTGTTTATGTCTCATACATTCCTAAAAGTTTATGCTGCCGGGTTTCAGCTGGTCATTGGCAGGGGCCAGACAGGGTGTTTCCCCCTCTTGTGCACTCTGGGTTGTTTGGGGGTTTTTTGGTCTCTGTCCTCTGAACCCTGAGACATGGCCATGGTTGAGCTGGGCTAGTGGGCAGAGCGAGGGGTTGGAAAGGAATTTCCTCCAGGTCAAATTAACAGGGGCATTGGGTCTTTCTAGCTTTTCTGTACAGTGTGGGGGTCACTTGCTAGAATTATCTGGGATCTCTCCCCCACCATCACGAAATCCTCGCTGGTGCTTCTTTTACCCTCTGCTCATGGCACATAATAATCTCAGGTTGTGATGTTTGGGGCTTATTTCAAGTGCTGGGTTTGCTGGGTGCGGTTTGTTGCCTGTGGCACACAAGAGATCACACCCGGTCCCTTCTGGCCTTGTCCTCTCTGAGGCTGTGCCAGTGGAGAACGGACCCTTTGAAAACCAGCTCACGGAGGAATCCTGCCTCCAGTGCTTTACCTGACCCCACACGCATCTCTTAGACAATTGCCCGGAACACAACCAGTCCTTTCAATGAGCTAAAAAATGGTGTCACCCATATTATAAGATCCTTTGTTCTCTAGACAATAGCCGTGCTCATCTGAGCGCTGCGGGGTCATGGAGCCCCGGTGTTCTGGTTGGTGTGTTAGTTCTGAAAACACAGCATGGGAATTGGAAAAGGGCACTCGAGCAGGGGGATTTAAATGAGTCTGTCTGTCTGGGTCCTGCGTATGTCACTCGACACCCCCTGGCCTGTGTTATGTAGGAGATCCAACTAGACACTCTCGGTGTACTCTCCTGCCCTTAATCTCTGGGAAATGTGAGCGCCTCTCTCCCACGAGATGCCAGACAATCTTGCAATAGATTGAATATTCTGCCCTGTGTCTGGATTGTGTGTTAACTGTTTAGGGTTTCTTCCCTTTGCTTCTGCTGTTTCCAGCTGCAGTTCTCTTCCCTCCCTTCCGCAACCCCTCTGCACATCACCCTGCTTTCCGCCTTGCCCAGCAAAACTCTCCTCTTCCCTTGCACTTCTCCTGTGCCGCTCTGCAAAGGGGAGTTGGGAGGCAGCGCTCACGCCCCTAAGATCATACTGCAGGGCAGTGGCAAAGGAAGGAACAGAGCCCCACCCTCTGGAGTCTCGGGGTGTTTTTACACTGGAGGCGAGTGGAACTAAACTACTTGTGCTAGTTCCCTTGGCCGTTGGGCACATCTAACTAAGCCAGGCATTGCACCTTTCAGCCAATGCAAACCTACCCTCAATCCAGTGCGCTGCCCACTGGGCCGCGCTGCCCACTAGGCCACACTGCCATGCATGGAGGCAGTGGTTGTGTTTTATCCGCACCTCCATCACTCCCACATCCCAAAGCAACCTCCCCACTCTGGAATTCCCACTGGCGTTTTGCTCCTATTTAGCTTCTCTCTTTCTTCCTTTTCCACACTCTCTTATTTAATGACCTACTTGAAAACACTTAAACGGGCTCTTGGGTCCATTAAGGAAAAAGGTTTTTACCATGTTGTGAATCTTTCCTAATAAGCAGCACGTCGCATTGGCTCTCATGCAAAGCCTTGGGTGAGATTTTATTTTTTCTTTTCATGTTTTATTTTTCTGGATGTTATTGACTCACATGGGTGGCGTGCACCAGGAAAATTCATTGTTTTCGAAAGTCAAAATCTAGAAGATTCAGCAGCTTGGGCTACACTAGAAAATTAAGTGGTGGTAATGCCATTGCTTGGAGGGGCGGGAGGTGTGAAATATCGACGTAATTAAGCTGATCTGCCCTGTTCCCTCGGGGATGGGTCAGCTTAACTACACCGCTCTGGAAGCATCTGCATTGATGCTTTCTAGCTGTACAAATGCAGCGGTTTCCATGTGCTGCTGTAGCATTTTAAGAGCGGACACGCACGCACGCGGTACTTCCATTTACAGAATTGCCTCCCCTGGGGCATTGTGTCTTATGCCACAGACCTAACAGCCGCAAAGGGCAGCTGGTTTTATGTTGTTCTGTGTTTCTGTAGCTCACTCCCTCTGAAAGAGTGGACGCAGTGGGAGAAACCAAACTTATTTGTTCTATGAACTACCAAGGTGCTGATTTTTTTTCCCAATGGAAACATTTGGTCTGCTCTTGCAATGCTCTGAACAGAACTTCATTATAAATGGTTATTAGAAATGGCTCTTGGACTAGTTCCCAGATTGATAACATTAATGGCCGAGGACTGAAGTAAGCTCTGTTCATGGGAAAAGTGTTCATGAATGAAAAGGAACCTACCCCCAAACCCTATAGCTGGATCCTAATGACAAAGTGCTGATGTTTGCCTGTTTTTTTGGAGGGGGTACCCCACTCACATGGAACGTGCCCAGCTCTGGGGCGAGTCACGAATTTGTTATGTCAGGCAAATGAGCTGGTGTAAAAATGTGCCTGGTACAGCTGCAGAGCCTGCCAAGGACAAAGCTGGCAGAGATGTCGTTTCTGGAGTTTCCATTCAATCGAGTGATGTTTCAGCCGTTCCAGGGTACGTCGTGAACAGCTCCTCGGAGGTGCCCGTCACCTTCTGTTTTTCCTGGCTCACAGGTACGGTGGCTGAGGCTTGGATTTTACAAGCTGAGCTTAAATCTTTGTGAGTCCATGAGTCTGTGCTTGCTGTAGGATGGGTACCGTCGTTTGCAAGCTACAGACAAGGTCGGTGAGGGGACGTCTACTGGACCAGCTTTTGCTGGGGAAAGGACCAAGCTCTTCAGCAGCTCTGTGTGTCTCAGAAGCTTGTCTCTCTTTCACCAGCAGAAGTTGGCCCAATTACAGATACTCCCTCACCCTCCTTATCTGATATCCTGGGGCCCACATAGCTACAACACTGCAACCATCTTTCAAATTAGCCATGTGTAATCACTGGGGAGGGAAGTGTAAGGAAGCGGTCTCTCGCATCTCTTCCCTACCATAAACCACTGTCCTCGGAACCAGGGAGCAAAGCCGTGCTGAACACAAGGGCTGCATCTACATTGGCATGATTTTCCGGAAATGCTTTTAACGGAAACGTTTTCTGTTAAAAGCATTTTCGGAACAGAGCATCTAGATTGGCATGGACGCTTTTCCACAAAAGCACTTTTTTGCGGAAAAGTGTCCATGCCAATCTAGACGCACTTTTCCGCAAAAACGCCCCAATCGCCATTTTCGCGATCGGGGCTTTTTTGCGGAAAACAAATCTGAGCTGTCTACACTGGCCCTTTTGCGCAAAAGTTTTGCGCAAAAGGAACTTTTGCCCGAACGGGAGCAGCGTAGTATTTCCGCAAGAACGCTGACAATCTTACGTGAGATCGTTAGTGCTTTTGCGGAAATTCAAGCGGCCAGTGTAGACAGCTGGCAAGTTTTTCCGGAAAAGTGGCTGATTTTCCAGAAAAATTGGCCAGTCTAGACACAGCCAAGGTTTGTATCCAACAGCCCTGGTCTGCCACTCAGGTTATGTCTAGACTGCAGGCTTCTTTTGGAAGAAGCTTTTCTGGAAGAGATCTGGCAAACAACACAGAAATGCAGGGGCAAGATTAGAAAGGCAAAGGCACAAAATGAGCTCAAAATAGCTACAGGAATAAAGGGAAACAAGAAGACTTTAATAAATACATTAGAAGCAAGAGGAAGACCAAGGACAGAGTAGGCCCACTGGTCAGTGAGGAAGGAGAAACAGTAACAGGAAACTTGGAAATGGCAGAGATGCTCAATGACTTCTTTGTTTCGGTCTTCACTGAGAAGTCTGAAGGAATGCCTAACATAGTGAATGCTAGTGGGAAGGGGGTAGGTTTAGAAGATAAAATAAAAAAAGAACAAGTTAAAAATCACCTAGAAAAGTTAGATGCCTGCAAGTCACCAGGGCCTGATGAAATGCATCCTAGACTACTCACGGAGCTGATAGAGGAGGTATCTGAGCCTCTAGCTATCATCTTTGGAAAATCATGGGAGACAGGAAAGATTCCAGAAGACTGGAAAAGGACAAATCTAGTGCCCATCTATAAAAAGGGAAATAAGATCAACCCAGGAAATTACAGACCAGTCTGTTTAACTTCTGTACCAGGGAAGATAATGGAGCAAGTAATTAAGGAAATTATCTGTAAACACTTGGAAGGTGGCAAGGTGATAGGGAACAGCCAGCATGGATTTGTAAAGATCAAATCATATCAAACCAATCTGATAGCTTTCTTTGATAGGATAACGAGTCTTGTGGATAAGGAAGAAGCGGTGGATGTGGTATACCTAGACTTTAGTAAGGCGTATGATATGGTCTCGCATGATATTCTTATCAATAAACTAGGCAAATACAACTTAGATGGGACTACTATAAGGTGGGTGCATAACTGGCTGGATAACCGTACTCAGAGAGTAGTTATTAATGGTTCACAATCCTGCTAGAAAGGTATAACAAGTGGGGTTCCGCAGGGGTCTGTTTTGGGACTGGCTCTGTTCAATATCTTCATCAACCATTTAGATATTGGCATAGAAAGTACTCTTATTAAGTTTACAGATGATACCAAGCTGGGAGGGGTTGTGACTGCTCTGGAGGATAGGGTCATAATTCAAAATGAGCTGGACAAATTGGAGAAATGGTCTGAGTTAAACAGGATGAAGTTTAATAAAGACAAATCCAAAGTGCTCCACTTAGGAAGGAACAATCAGTTTCACACATACAGAATGGGAAGCGACTGTCTAGGAAGGAGTACGGCAGAAAGGGATCTACGGGTCATAGTGGACCACAAGCTGAATGAGTCAGCAGTGTGATGCTGTTGCAAAAAAAGCAAACATGATTCTGGGATGTATTAACAGGTGTGTTGTGAGCAAGACACGAGAAGTCATTCTTCTGCTCTACTCTGTGCTAGTTAGGCCTCAGTTGGAGTATTGTGTCCAGTTCTGGGCACCGCATTTCAAGAAAGATGTGGAGAAATCGGAGAGGGTCCAGAGAAGAGCAACAAGAATGATGAAAGGTCTAGAGAACATGACCTATGAGGGAAGGCTGAAAGAATTGGGTTTGTTTAGTTTAGAAAAGAGAAGATTGAGGGGGGACATGAGAGCAGTTTTCAGGTATCTAAAAGGGTGTCATAAGGAGGAGGGAGAAAACTTGTTCATCTTGGCCTCTGAGAATAGAACAAGAAGCAATGGGCTTAAACTGCAGCAAGGGAGGTTTAGGTTGGACATTAGGAAAAAGTTCCTAACTGTCAGGGTCGTCAAACACTGGAATAAATAGCCCAGGGAGGTTGTGGAATCTCCATCTCTGGAGATATTTAAGAATAGGTTGGATAAATGTCTATCAGGGATGGTCTAGACAGTATTTGGTCCTGCCATGAGAGCAGGGGACTGGACTCGATGACCTCTCAAGGTCCCTTCCAGTCCTAGTATTCTATGATTCTACAACTTCTTCCGAAAGAGAATGTCCACACTGCCAAAGCGCATCGAAAAATCCATCTGCTTTTTCGAAAGATAGCGTCCACACTGACTGGACGCTCTGTCACATTTCAGCTGTGATGAGTATGGACAGTGTGGCCACCAGAGCACCTGTGCTTTTTCCTCTTCTTTTGAAAATGCCCTCTTCCCCTTTCACACATGCCTTTTTCCAAAAGAGTGCTTGTGCAAAAAGGCTTCTTCCTTGTAGCATAAGGACTACCAATGTCAGAAAAACCCTTTCACACATTCAGAATGGGAAGCAACTATCTAGGAAGGAGTATGCCAGTGTAGACACAGCCATGTGGTCTCCCATTCCACGCTGTGCGGTCGGACACACAGCCCACACCAGCAGTGACAGGGCATAGGGGAGCTGGGAAGCTCGGTTAGCCCATTGTGCAGCACCTGGAGGGGAGCCAGGTACCAAGGACTGAGCCCAGCTGGGGAGAACCAGACGAGGTGGTTCCTGAAAAGGCAGAACTGCAGCAGCAGGAAGGACGGGAGGCCTGGAAGAGAGGTAGGTGGGAATTTCCCATCTCTGAGAAAGGAACCACAGAGGGCTGACAGGAAGGAAGTTGTACCTGGGACTGCCCCAGAAGGGAGGGGCAGCTGAGGAGAAGGGGATCCTCACGCAGACCTGGGAGGAGAGAGCGTTAGGAAGGTTCATGCAGGATGCCAGGCAGGGTAAGGCGGCTTCACGGCTATTTGTAGCTGTGCTGACTAAAGCGGGAGCAGGCCTGCAGGAGTCCCATGACTCACCTACGGTCTGGCTCAGAGATGCCAACTCGGGCCTCCTGCTGCCTTGATCAGACTTCCCTCGGCAGCTTCACTCTGCTTTGTGGCTGGGAGCACAAACCTGCCTTTGCGGCGGCTGCCCCGCTAGGTGACACCCAGCCAGAGGGACTTGCTGGGGCGGCGCAGTAACACCCTGTTCTGGGCTGATCGGGGCTGCCAAGAGCCAGCTGTGGCTACAGCTGCACCTGTGCGAGCAAAGGCAGGAAAGTGGGGATGGGTTCACCTTGTTCCCATGGCTGCAGGTGACTGCAGGGGAGAGGGGTAGGACTCCTATTGTGGGTGCCAGCCTCCCCCTCCCCCAACAGCAGCTGGTCAGAACCCTTGTGCCCTCCCCCCGTTACGTGTCGACCCTGCACGTAAAGGAGCAGCAGCTCCTCCTTAAAGGGAGAGCTGCGGAAAAGGTCCTAGAAAAGCGCAGCCCTGGGGAGGTTTGGCAAGGCCTAATCCTTCCCAGAGGAATCACCATTTGCATGTAGCAGCTGCTAGGGACCTGCCTGGTAGCCTGACCCCAAACGCATGGAGGGCAAAGCAAAGACTCTCCCAGCCAAGCGTGACTGAATGGAAGAACAAACTCCCCGGCTGGGGTCTCGCCAGTCCCAAGCCGCGAGGCGGGTTGGACAGGGCCAAAGAGCAACGCTGCGGTGTGGTGTGAGCAGCGGGTGTGGTGAGACAGTGCATGTCTGGTTCTTGACTGTAAAGCCAAAGCCGGGCTACCGTGCAGGTGCCTGGAGCAGCAGCCTGGTGCCGGGTGGCAGGAGTGTGGGGTGCGTGCGGGGTGAAATCTGCGTCCAGTTTGAAAAAAGTGCGGCAGAAGCACCCAGCCCTGCCATTGGCTCTGCTGGCCACAGCTCCTCATTCCTATTGGCTGAACGCAGAATAGCCCGCCCAGGGAGGGGTGGGGGAGAAGAGTGAGGGACCCTTTCAAGCCATGTGGCTGAGGGGAGGGGGCAGAGGAGGCTTTCCCTGCCAGCTGGAGGCGAGGGGGGGAGGAAGGAGGCAGGCAAGCAACATGCCAGCTGCTGTCGCCTTTGGGTTTTGCATTCGCTGCAGCAGCTTTTGCCAGCCAGAACCAGTATCCCAGGAGCTCTGATTCCCACCCAGTGCAGCCAGGAGCCAGGCAGGAGTTTGCATGGGCTAGGCCTTTGTTCTGCTTAAGGAGTCTGCATTCCTCTGGCGCCAGGGGAGTAAGCAGCATCCTTTGTGGGGGTAGGGCAGGGTGCTTTGGCCATATCCACCCTTCTCTGCCTGTCCCTTGGCCGCCCCACCCCTCCCTGGCACCTCAAACACTCACTCTTCAGCTTTGCTTTTGAGGCCCAGCCTGGTCTATGGCCGGTGCCTTGTTCTCTCATCGCTGCTGTAGAGAGGCCAATGGAGCCAGCCTCCCCCACGCTAGGCAACTGCGTGCCCCCCACTAGTCACCCCCAGGTGCGCCTGCCTCTGAGCATCCTCCTCTGCTGGGACGTGGCTAAAGAACTTGCCGGGGGGTGGCTGCTGTCACACCGCTCACAGTGGCCTCATTGTCGCTTTGTGCCTGCCCCCATCTGCGCGCTGTAATCATTCGCCAAGTCCACACGTTGTCTGGCATTTACATTGCCAGCTACACTGCCCCTGTGCTGTGTTTGTAGAGCACCTCGGCCAATGGGGACCTGACCCCTTACACCTCCATAGTACAAGTCATAAATAACAAGCCCATGATGCCATCTCACCGGCAGGAGACATGCTAGCAGCGGCTCTCACAAAGTCCTGTTATTTATGGATAGAAAACCCCCACTTCGTTGGCAAGACATGGTCCCCCTGCTCTGGGCTTCACCTGCCCGTCTTGTCTGTGCTCTCCTGATGTCCGACATCGATCCAGCACAGCAGTGGAAAACGATCCCGCCAAGCTGGTGGCGCCAGAGCGCTCTAACACTTCTTGGTCCGTCATTCCCAGTCCAAGTTCCCGCCCACAGCTCCGCTGGTCCATTTGCTGCTGGCTGATAAGCTGGGTGCTTGAATACTCCGAGGAATATTTGAAATTCCTGAGGTGCAAACAGTGGCTCGTTATCTCAAGTTCACTGGTCAGGTGACTGACAAGTGGCAAACATCAGGCAGCGTCTCGCTGGGCGGGGTCAAAGGAGTGTTCATATGGCCACCTCGAAAGAAGTGTCAATCACAGCTAAGCACACTTCCTTATTCTTTTCTGCAAAATGTATGTGCAACCTTTGCCAGAACTCAGTGAAAGCTTTGGCAGACTGGCTAGAAATCCAGAGCTATTTTCTCCTTCCATTTGTGCCCTTAGATGGAATTTAGATCTTTCAGCTACTAGATTAGTTAACAGAACGGCCAGTCTGGGTCAGACCAAAGGTCCATCTAGCCCAGCGTCCTGTCTGCCAACAGTGGCCAATACCAGATGCCCAAAGGGAGTGAATAGAACAGGGAATCATCATGTGATCCTTCTCCTGTCAACCATTTCCAGCCTCTGACAAACAGAGGCTAGGGACTTCATTCCTACCCATCCTGGCTAATAACCATTGATGGGTCTAACTTCCATTAATTGATCTAGTTCTTTTTTTGAACCCTGTTAAAATCCTGGTCTTCACAACCTCCTCTGGCAAGGAGTTCCACAGGTTGACTATGCGCTGTTTTGACTATGCAAACTTCCTTTTGTTTGTTTGAAACCTGCTTCCCATTAATTTCATGTGGTTACCCCTAGGTCTTATGGGAACAAGTCGATAGCTTTTCCTTATTCATTTTCTCTACACCAGTCATGATTTTATCAACCTCTATCCTATCCCCTCTTAGTCTCCTCTTTTCTAAGCTGAAAACCCTCAGTGTTCTTAATCCCTCTTCATTTGGGACCCATGCCAAACCCCTAATAATTTTTGTTGCCCTTTTCTGAAGTTCCCTTTTCTAGTTTTGGGCACCTCCTGCATTTTAAGAACCTCCAGCAGGACTTTATACGGAAAGTCACCTAGTGCCAGTGGAAAACCTACATCCCGCTATGTCAGTTGAAAAATGTCAGTAGGAAAAATGATCTTTTTTAAAAAAAATCAATGTCCTTGACAACATTTGTGTAAAAACACATTTTGAACCAACAGAGAAAAAAAACCCTTTTTCCTCCTGTTAGTGAAACTGGAAACAGTCCCGTATTTCCATAGTAGGCCCCTCAGCTTTTCTCAGGGATCAGGTGTTTTGAACCAGAAGGCAGGTTTCTAGCTCCTTCGCTGTCTCTTGGAGGAAAGCTGGCTAGTGGGTCGGGTGCTAGTCTGGGTCTTTGAAAGGCAGGTTCAGTTTATTCCCTGCTCTGGCACAGATGCCTGGCATGACTTTGAACCAGACACTAAAGGAAGGTATGTGCCCATGGCAGCTGGGAGGTGAGTTCCAGAATGGATAGTACGTGTGCAGGGGGGAGGTGGGGCGGAACGTGGGTGGCTAGCTCCAGGTGAAATCACAGCCCCATTGCTATGGTTAGGGGGTAGCTGGCACAGAGCTGGCATGTGTGTCTGTGCTGGGAATTACATCTCTAAGCCAACGTGCACACATGCCTGAGTCCCTCTGAGCCTTAGTTCCCCATCTGTCCAATTCAGGTAATAGCATTGCCCTGCCTAACAGGTGTGTGTGGGGATAAATAAATACATTTAACCGCCGCCGTGCTCTTAGATACTTGCATTGTTTCCACTGACCACAAAGAGCAAACATATTCTAAATCAGTGGTTTTCACTCTTTTTTCATGGGTGGACCCCTACAAATGTTCCAAGGGAGGTGCAAATCCCTTTGGGAATCTTAGACACAGTCTGCGGACCCCCAGTGGCGGATTGTTCCAAATCCAAATGATCTCTCATGTAGTTTGGAACAAGAAAGAACAAAAGTAACTCCCCCGAGAGAGAGCGCAGTGCGGATCCTTGCTGAATCCTGGGAACATCAGGCAGCTGAGCGGAGTGAGCTCAACAGTTGAAAGGTTTCTGGGTGTCTGGCTGGTGAGTCTTGCCCACGTGCTCAGGGTTTAGCTGATCGCCATATTTGGGGCCAGGAAGGAATTTTCCTCCAGGTTAGATTGGCAGAGGCCCTGGAGGTTTTTCGCCTTCCTCTGTAGCATGGGGTACAGATCACAGCTGGAGGATTCTCTGTATCTTGGGGCCTTCAAAGTATTTGAAGGCTTCAATATCTGAGATCTAGGTGAGAGGATTATTCTAGGAGGGGGTGGGTGAGATTCTGTGGCCTGGACTGTGCAGGGGGTCAGACTAGATGATCATAATGGTCCCTTCTGACCTTAAAGTCTATGAGTCTATGAGGTTTGGGACACAAAAGTAAAGGGCGATGGAGTTGCATGTGTCACAGTGTGTGCTCATGCCACAGTGGAACGAGACGCTTGCTTGAACGATACCTAATAGTTAATATAAGACAAATCTAGTTCTGTAAACTGGGGGTCCTTGCAGGGTGGGATTTCCCTGCAGTGCCAGCGTTCCCGGGATGCCTTCCTTCCCCTAAAAGGTGTGCCAAACGAAGGTCTGTGCAGGCTGCGGGGCCTGGAAGATGCTGTAAATCCAGCCCCGAGTCTCTGCAATTCGTGCACGTCCTGCTTCGGGCAGGGAGTTGGACTCCTGAGGTCTCTTCCCGGTAGGATCTAAGGTGATTTTAGGACTGTCGGTGCTGGCTGTGGGTCCGGAGTTACCCCGCAGGCTCCATGTGAACGCAGACGGTGCATTGCTTTGGGGCAACGTTTCTCCAAGTGGTCCGCACAACCGCCTTGAGAACACAGCTAGGGGGGATACAAGGGGCAAGGGAGCAGGAAATGCCACAGAGAGCAGGATTGCGGGGCTCACCCGCTTCGTGCACGGCACAGGTGTGGCCTTGAAGGTGGCCGGCATCTCTTCACACCCAGCTCTACCCCCGCCCCGCCCCGCCCCGGCCAGTGGGAGCCAGGCGGTCTCTGCCAGAACCCAGTGCCCGAGCGCATCTCCCCCGGCTCCCCCACACGTGCAAGGGGGGGCGAGGCCGGTCGCTCTTCCAGCCCCTGCGCATCTCCTCGGTCCCAGGCACTTCCCGCCAGCTCCGCTGGGGCTGGGCTGGGAGCGGCCCAGGAGGGGCTGGGGGAGTCCGCCCCCGGGAGTCCCGCCGCGGGGCCGGGCCGGGTCCCCTGACGCACGGAGCCCGCGGGCACTTTCCAGCGCGGCGCGGAGCGAGGGGGATGCCAAGGCAGCCTGCGCCGGGCGCTGCAGCTGAGCCCCAGGGCGGACGCCGCGGGGCAGGTCGCGGAGCGCAGCGGGCGGCGAGAGGTGGGGCGCGCCGGGAGAGGGGGGAGCCTGCGGCCGGGGCGCGCCGGGAGAGGGGGGAGCCTGCGGCCGGGGCGCGCCGGGAGAGGGGGGAGCCTGCGGCCGGGGCGAGCCGGGAGAGGGGGGAGCCTGCGGCCGGGGCGCGCCGGGAGAGGGGGGAGCCTGCGGCCGGGGCGCGCCGGGAGAGGGGGGAGCCTGCGGCCGGGCGCGCTCGCAGGCGGTGCGGAGCCGGGGCTGGGGCGCGTCGCTGCCTCCTCCCCGCTGCAGCCGCCGGGCTCCGCGCCCCTGCCCGGCCCGGCGCGCTGCGGGCCCCGCGGACGCTTTCAAATGTTGCGGGGCTGAGCGCGGCGCGGGCCATGTGACGGGCGGGCGCGCTGCGGGACCAGCGGGGCCGGGCCGCTGCCGAGCGCCCTGCCCGGGCTGCCAAGGGCGCGGAGCCGGCTGCGGACGCGGGGGGTCGGGCCCGGCAGCGCGCTGGGGCGCAGGCAGCGGGAGGCGACCCCGGGAGCCCAGGCGGCTTCTCGGATGGGCCAGGTCCGCCGCTGCCCCCCGCGCGTCGCCTGCCAGCCGGGAGCGGACGGGGCGCGGGACGCAGCCGCTTCGGAGCCGGGAAGCCGGGGGGAGGCGCCCGGGGCGCAAGGACCTGCCTAGGTGAGGGGGAGAGCAAGCGGGGCAGGGGTGGCTGGGTGGACCGGCGGGGATCGGATAGGTGGGGGAGGGGTGGTTGGGTGGACCGGCGGGGATCGGATAGGTGGGGGAGGGGTGGCTGGGTGGACCGGCGGGGGGAGATTGAGGGGGAGGGCAGGCGGGGGTCGGACAGGTGCGTCCCTGCTTCCTTCCCGCCCCACCTGTCCGACCCCCGCCTGCCCTCCCCCTCAGTCTCCCTCCGCTGGTCCACCCAACCCCCTTGGGCGGGTCGGGGGTTGAGGGGTGGGCAGGCGTGGGTCAGACAGGAGGGGAGGGAGGAGTGGTTGGTGGGCAGGTGAGGAGGGAGGGGTGGCTGGGTGGACGGTGGTGGAGGGGAGGCTGAGGGGTGGGCCAGTGAGGGAGATGGCCGCAAGGGGGTGCGTGGGTAGCAGGGTGGGTTAGCAAGGAAGGGAGGACAAGTGGGGGAGGGGGGTGTTGAAGGGTGGGCCGGCAAGGAAGGTGGCCACAAGGGGGTGGACCGGTGGGGGAATAGTGGATGGGTGGGGGTTGGTGAGGGAGGGCGGACAGATGGAAGGGTGGCTGGAGGGGTGTGTGACAGGTGAGAGGGGTGGCTGGGGGGACAGGTTGGGGGAGGGGTTGAGTGGTGGGCCAGCGAGGGAGGTGGCCAGCAAGGAATAGACAGGTGTGGGGAAGGGGTGACTGGAGGAGGGTGTAACAGGTGGGGAGGGGTGGCTGGGGGGGATAGGTGGGGGGGTTGAGTGGTGGGCCAATGAGGGAGGCAGCGAAGGGTGGACAGGTGTGGCTTGCTGTCCCCACAGCTGATCTCCAGCTGGTGGGTTCTAGGTAATAGCTGTGCCGGGGGTAACTCTTCTCCGTGTGTTTTCAGGTGACTGAGGGGCCCTGTCACCGTGGGCCCGGGACACTATGGCCCAGCCCATCTCTGCCTTCCAGGCTGCCTACATCACCATCGAAGTGCTGATTGCCCTGGTGTCCGTGCCTGGGAACATCCTGGTGATCTGGGCTGTCCGGATGAACCAGGCTTTGCAGGATGCCACCTTCAGCTTCATCGTCTCGCTGGCCGTGGCTGACGTGGCCGTGGGGGCCCTGGTCATCCCGCTCGCCATCGTTATCAACGTGGGGCCCCACATTGAGTTCTACACCTGCCTCATGTTGGCCTGCCCTGTCCTCATCCTGACCGAGAGCTCCATCCTGGCCCTGCTGGCCATCGCCGTGGACCGCTACCTGCGCGTGAAGATCCCCCTCAGGTAGGAGTCCCCCTGCGTGCAGCAGAGCCTGACCTGCCCCCTTGCGATCGAGAAGGACGCTGCTGGGGTTGGCGTAAAGACAGATCCTCGCTGAGATCAGGGACTGACAGCGGCAGGGCCACGCTCAGCGTCTGGCCGTTGCCCCGTGTCTCCGCCCCACGTGGTCTGGATGGCAAGGGGGCCTGTCTGTCTGTCCATCGTGCTCTACACAACAGATGCACAGACGGACCAGCATGCCGGCAAGGTGTACAGCTCTGCCAGGGGCGCCGGTAGTGACCGGCTGCCCTAGATCCTCTGGGGAGAACAGGCCCAGAGGCTGGCCCTGACACCAAGCTGCACTCTGGCCTGCCCGCACGCTTTGCTTCAACACCTCCTGCAGGGTGTGTATCTTTAGAACGTGGCTGGGAATCGCTCTGCTACCATGTGCCACGGACACACACACACACTCCCCGACCAGCACACAACAAAGGCGGGTTTAGCTGTGTGGCACTGGCAGGCTTCAGACAGCTGGAATGTGAAGACAACCCAGGCGTGCCTCCTGGCTTCGAGTGGGGCATGGCCGCCAGGAGTGTGATATAATGATTCTGGGGTATCCGTGTGATGTGGGGCTCTCGCTGGTCCGGTGCTGGCTGCCACCTGCTCCTCCGCAGAGCTGCCTTCCCCGTGGGGCCGGGGGCCTTGGCGACACTTCAGAAGTTAAGAAATTCTGGGATCCTTTCCCTCCTTGCTAGTAGGGTGGCTGACGTCAGACGTCACTGTATTGTGCCTGGGCCCAGTGCTGGGTGTGAATCAGGGAATGCCCTTTGTGTGAACCCTGGAGCTCTGATCGGAAATATTTAACCCCTTCACTTATCCACTGTTCTTCGGCTGCCAGGTTCCACGGCCTTTTCTTGGCAGAGACCCCAAACGCTGGCACAGGGGCTGGGTAGAGGCTCTGGGCGCACACTCAGGCGGGAGAGCTGCATGGCTGCTAGACGCAGGATGGTGCCGATGGGGCATGATTGCTAGATGTGCGGGGCGCAGGGGGGTGCCAAGCCGCTGGAGAGGCGGGGTCTGTGCAGGGCTGGGACAGCTCGCTATGATGCGGCGGGAGGGGGGGGCTGCATTGTTTCCTACCTGCGGGGCTGGAGCTGTGTGGCTTTCCCTGCATAGGTACTGCAGGAAGTTCCCTGACCATCTGGAGGCTGGATTCAGAGGCTGGCTCCTCTCTGCTGTGTTCCCCAGGGCCGAGGGAGAAGGACGCATGCTGCATCTTGGGGGCCATTAAAAACAGCAAAGCAGTGAATACGAGAGGAATAAAACAAACTCGAACGTGTCTGTGGTGAACTCTGGGTCCTCCACCCCAGCTTCCAGGGCACTTATCTCCTATATTCATCACGCTGTCCCTTAGGAGTGAGTGTCTCTAGATTGTAAACTTCCACAAACATCTCTCTGCATCTTCCCTCTTAAAGAAACACTCATTAGCTCTTAAATACACAGGAACATAAACACACAGCTAGCTGCTATCTAATAACACAGGCGTTCTGTGCTCAACCCATCTGCTACATATCCATTAACCCAATGTGCCCGCTTCCTCGGCAGGAGAGGTTGCCAGCGCATCTCTCCGGGCCGAGTCTTTAATGCTCACTTCCTCCTTCTCCGAGCAGGTTAGCGAGTCTCTGAATCTTTCCGGATGGTTTATTTCCCTCTCTGATCAGCCTCTCACTGGGGTCCAAGTTCTTGTCTTGCTCTTCGCCAGTTTCACTTTTGTCTGCTGGTGATAAAGGATCAGCCAGTGGGAAGCACCAGAGTCCACATCCATTGTCAATGGTTTGGAACTTTCTGGGATTACTCCTGGATCTCTCTGATTACGCTGAAATGTGCTTCCCCTCCCCCACTGTCTGCCTGGGCTACATAAGACCTTGGAGGCAGCTGTTTTTTAATGCTACTCCCTTAGCTCCAAGTATGAGAGGAGCAAGTGGGAGATCAGGGTGTGACGGCGCGTTGGGGGTCCCCCGTCTCCTGCACCCCGAAATGGCACAACCAGACTGCACCAGCCGGTGGAATAGAGGAAGTTTATTGCCTCTCCAGGATACAGCACAGCACAGATGTAATCTGGTCACAGAGCTGGGCTAGGATGCCTCAGGCCCCCTTGAGATGGGGGAGACTGGGCCCCTAAACTCCAGCCCCTTTCCCTAGGCTGTCTCCTCCATGCTCTCAGACAGCAACTAACTAACTCTCTTCCAGCCCTGCCCCCCAGCCAGGGCAGCATTCCACCTTCCTTTGTTCCTCTCCATGGGGGGTGTCTGGCCATACTGGTTGCATAGTGACTCATCCTGTTTTTCTGGGTCCTGGTACCCACGGCAGCCAGTGGGGGTTACCCCAGAGCCAGCAGCATAGAAACCAGCCAGGTACCCCCACTACGTCACACAGGGGCACTCTTGTCAAAATAATTCTGCTTCCTCTTCTGATTGGCTTTCATGTTCTATCTTCATTGTCTCCGATTTCAGCGAGTTATCAGTGACTGGTAAATTAGCTCTGGTTCTTCTTCCCGTCAGTAATGGAGCTGGAGGAAAGCCATTCTCCAGGCATGCTCTTCGGCTTTTTAAACAAATTACCCCCCCCCCTCCTCGCAAAAGCCTTTTTCATAAAGTGTGTTACTTCCCTATAGACCTTTCCGGGAGTCCATGCAATTGGGGGCAATTTGGACTTGATGCTTTGTGATGAAAATCCCAGTCTCTGGCAAATTGCCTAACCTGCCCTGGAAAATAGTGACCCATTCGCACTAAAGACTTCATCGGGCATTCCATGGCTGGAGAAGATTCCCTTCATGCCGGCTCTCTCATGCTTGCTGTTAGTTCTGTGCCGGGTGCCAATTTCTGACTCTTAAATACGCCTTTGATTGCCAGGGAAATAAATCAGGCCTCACCTTCTCCTAAGGCCTTTGTGGGGCTGGGTGAGTTCCCGGTGGCACTGCCTGTTGGCACGGCTTGTATTGTAAGCATGCAAAGCAGTTTGCTACCACATAAGTAATGTCATGATTGATCTGTGGCCAACACAGCATCTCTCCTGCTTCTTGTTTGCACCTAACAATTCTTCAATGACCCCTGCGGATCGTTAGTACCACTTTTTAGAGGCTCATTGAAATTGCAACCTTACTGCCCTTGAAGAGCAGCTGCCCTTGAAGAACAGCGATTAGTCAACCTGTGGAACTCCTTGCCAGAGGAGGCTGTGAAGGCTAGGACTATAATAGAGTTTAAAGAGAAGCTAGATAATTTCATGGAGGTTAGGTCCATAAAAGGCTATTAGCCAGGGGATAAAATGGTGTCCTTGGCCTCTGTTTGTCAGAGGCTGGAGAGGGATGGCAGGAGACAAATCGCTTGATCATTGTCTTCGGTCCACCCTCTCTGGGGCACCTGGTGCTGGCCACTGTCGGCAGACAGGCTACTGGGCTAGATGCCCCGGCCACGTTGGAATGTTCAGAATCCCGTGCCCGTGAGACAAACGTGCTGCTCACAGCCAGCGCTGCCCCATGCAGTGGGTAGCAGAGATCAACAGCGGCTTGAGTGCTCCGGGTAGGGAGCCCAGAATCCGTCTGCCTGGCGGGGAGCACGTGTCCCCCATAAATGCACATTCACAAATACCAGGCCGGAGCAGCGTGGAGAATGCTTTGCTCGGGGATGGAAAGCATGGTCCAGACCAGGGGACTCACCTGCCCTAGAGCATTTGAAGCACTCCCCCGTCATGAGTCCCACTACCGTGCAGGGCCAAATTCCCATGTGCAATCAGTGCACGTTGATTTACTAAAGAACTCAGCACCCAAAGTGCACCCAGCATGCTGAGCTGTTGGTGAGCTCTTCCTGCTAGCAATGGTGCCTGATCTAGCTACGTCCACTTATCTAAGCAATAATCTCTCTCTCTCTCAAAAAGTTTTTCCTGTCGGACGATAGAACGTTCCAGACGTGCAACAGAATGACGTCATCACGTCATCGGTGTCACCAGGCTTTCTCAGTGAAGCGAAAGGGGCCAGAGAGGGGGGGTAGGCGAGAGTAGTGAGCAGAGGGTGCAGCCCCCTAGGGTTGCCACATGGTTTAACAAAAAATACCAAAACCCCCTCCCCACCCCCCAAAAAAACACACCTGGAAAAAAATTCTGTTAAGCAAAAAAAAAAAAACCGAATTCCTGGGACCAATGTAAAAAAAAAAAAAGGTGGCAGTACTCCAGGGGAAAAGTTGTTAATCAAAAAGGGGAAAAGTTTACAATAGCTGACCAAAAAAACAACCCCAGTTTGCCCTTTTAAGAGCAGAGCAGGAATTGCCCTTTTAAGGTGGCCATTTTGAAGTCTGTTCTCCGAGATCCCGGTACGCTGCATTCTTTTTATATTAAACCCTCCCTGAGATGCTCTATCCTCCCCCTGCCCCAGCCAGCTCAAGCTGCACGTGTTCTGGTAGACGCCCGAGCCAGGAAATACAGAAAATACCAGATATTTCACATGTCCAGTATTTTCTGAATTTTTTTACCTGATGGAAGGCTCAAATAATGGTTCAGTACCGGACACCTGGAACCCTACAGCCCCCTAGTAGTTCAGTATTTTCAGATTCGCATGAATTGCACCTTTTCAGTATGACGGAAATGGTGGTCAATATATTGCTTATTTACAGCTGCTGTGCAATGTTTATAAAGCTTGACCTCAAACAGCTAGATGTTTTGCCTCTCATTTTTAATTTGTATAGAAAAGCAGCTTTTAGCCCACAGTATCGATACAGGCTCATGGATTCAGCATATTTTTTTATTTAAAGGTTGCGAGAGATTTTAATAAGTGCCGTGCTGTTGCATTCATTCAAGGCGTACAGCTAGTTCGGATAGGAAGCCTAATCCGAACTAGCTAGTTCGTGCCGCGTGTAGCCGCGCGGCACGCAGTCCGAACTAGCCGGCATTTAAAAATGGTGCCGGCCGGCTTTATGCAAATGAAGCCCGGGAAATTCAAATCCCAGGCTTCATTTGCAACTCCGTATGACTACATTACCCCCCCTAGTTTGAACTAGGGGGGTAGTGTAGACATACCCTAAGGGTCAGAGTTTGGCATACAGAGATTTCCGCCTGCTCGAAAGGAGGCAAGCACACCATGAAAACGCCTCTTAACTTTCTAATAAAAAGACAGAAAAGAAGGAAAAGTACAGGCTGAAACTCTTATCTAGGATTCTCTGGTCTGGCAACATCCACAGTCCAGCACAGATGTTACAGGACCAGAGTGTCCGGGTGGAAGGCTAGCAGCAAGGACCTCTGTGGGGCAGGCAGGGCAGCGGGCTACCCATAGGGTGTTGACAGCAGGGCTGCCTGGGGGTGGGTTTGGAGACCTGGCGTGTGGCTGCCTGGCAGGGCTGGGAGCCGTGCACTAGGGCTCCGGGACCCACTGGCCAGCCATACACTAGGGCTCCGAGACCTGCTGGGCAGCCACACACTGGGGCTCTTGAACCACCAGGTCAGCAGGAGGTGGGGAGCCAGCTAGGAGGCCAGTGGGCCAGCGTGGTGGCAGCTGCCTGGTGGGTCCCGGAGTCCCAATGTACAGCTGCTTGGTGGATTCTGGAGTCACCGCTGCGATGGCTCCCCGGCAGGGTCGGCAGGGCAGTGGGGTAAGCAGGAGGTGGCGAGCCAGCTGGGAGGCCAGCAGGTCGGCCCAGTGGCAGGGGTCCAGGAATGACCTCCCACGGTCTGGCAGAGTCCTTCGTCTGGGACCGGTCAGATCCTGAGGGTGCCAGACCAGGGAGGTCCAACCTGTAGTTAAAACATTTGAAATGCAAAGTTATTAAATGAGGCTTTCATTCTACCAGTATCCCTTGTTCCCTTTAACCGGAGACAGTGTCTTACATGGAAAGCCCCCTTGTCTGACAGTTTTTAGCTGGAATCCAAGATGATGGCAGTTGTCCTTTTGGGGAAAGGAGAAGTAGTAAGTTGAGAGAGTCTGGAACCCAGTCCCGACACCCTGGAAAAGAGCCTTCTGTGCAGCTGATGTAATATTTGTATCTACATCAAACATTTTCCTAACATTAGTTACTAAAGAGATATGAACCTTGGAAAGGTGCCTGGATTTAAAATAAATTGTGCCTAATCTGAATGGCTAGCTATATATTTGCCAGACACGGAAAAGGCACTCCCCCAGAAAACAACTGATTACAAATAGGTAGCACTTTCTATAAGGTGCCTGGGAATTCAAATCGAACCTGGAAGAGCTGTCAGATTAAATGTCAAACCATTCTGTCAGCAAGTGAATGCTGCCATGCAGTGTCTTGGTTGGGAAGAATAGCCACAGTCTAAATGAATATTCTGCTAAGGGTCTCTTTCTTGTTTTAACACCTTTCTGTGGTTATTCCAGATAAAACCCTGTCAGAAATACAGTCTTGTTTAGAATTGATATGAAATTTTTAAAAAAAGTGAGAGCAAATTCTTTGTACAGACCCACTAAACAGGGCAGGCTAGCTATTCCGCATCTTTTATTAAAGCTAATGTTTAATAAAAATTCACATTACACAGGTCAAGCTTGATTATCAAAAATTACAAGTCTTGGTTAGAAAACTTACGCGATAAATATAGTATATAGCAAGCATTTACCCCCATTTAGGTGTGCAAGTTTGTAAGCAGTAGGGAATAAGCATTTTTGGTACGTCACCCATCGGAAGTTTAACAGAGTCAGTCGCAGTAGAGCGGATATGTACGTGGGTGGGGATTGTCCCTGGGTCCGTCTGTGTCAAGGAAGGATTTGGACTACTTCCCTGATGGTGCCCCTTGTTGTCGGTCTTGTTCATGCCGTTTGGTGTTGTCGGTGTCCTGTGACGTGCTCCGGGTGTATGTCTCTGGGCCATCTGATGGCATTGGGCACCGTGAGCTACCACATGATCTGAGTGTAGCGTCAGCTGACACTCTACACACTCACCACTGCCTTTTTATTAGGATCCCCAAAGCCCAGGACTCTGGCTATTAGGGTGTCCGCCAGCAGGGTGTAATTCTCCACCTTCTTCCATGGTGCTACCAAGCCAACTCAGCAGAAGGGGATGGGAGAAGGGGGGAGGGTTGTAACGTAACCAAACGCTGGATCTTTATCGATCAGGAAAATTGCTACAGTGTAAACATTGGCAGACTACCACGGATTAATAAACAAATGGTGCATGCCAGAAATTTACACTTATCCTTTAACAAAGTCTTCTCTGTAGCTTTGGGACAGACCTAGAGATGAGATCAGTTCTTTTCCCTTGCCAATGACATCCATCACACATAATCCAGCTGTTAATCCAAACTGCAAACCAGCGAGCTTCAAAGACCGGGGGAGCTGTGGAACACACAGCTATTCATCAAATAAACATTGCTAGCTTCCTTAGAGATCAAAACGAACTTTATCTGGTCCCATGGCACTAGCGTGACCACTCCTGGAATTGTGTCCACTTCAGATAAACTGGAGAGGGGTCAGAGAAAGAGGATTAGAAAACATGCCTTAGAAAGAGAGAGCGAGAGCCTCAAACGGCTGAATCTATTTATCTTAACAAAGAAAAGCTGAAAGGGTTGACTTGGTTTCAGTCTATAAGCATCTGCACAAATTTTGAATAATGGGTTCTTCAGACTAGCAAAGGAAGGTCGAACACGATCCAATGGCTGGAAGCTGAAGCTAGACAAATTCCGAGTGGAAATCGGGAGAACGTCTTTAACGGTGAGAGTAATTAGCCACTGGAGTCATTTACGAAGGGCCAGGGTGGATTCTCCGTCTCTGGCTGTTTTAAAATCCAGACTGAATGTTTCTCTAAGAGCTCTGCTCCAGGAATTATATTGGGGAAATTCTGCATACAGGAGCTCAGACTAGATGATCAAAGTAGTACCTTCTGGCCTAGAATCTATGAACGTATGGGCCAAAAGTGTTGGCATAGCCAAGTCACTGTCCGACATGTCTAACAAGGTTTAGGCTTTGTATACAGCCTTGTCACCTTTTTAATAAACAGCCTTGTCACCTTTTTAATCTCTCTCTCTATATTTTAGAGGTTTGTGCATCTGTCTGTCCGTCTGCAAGTCCGTTTGTTCAAGAAGTCCTCCTAAACAGTAATAGCCAGGGCCACCAAATTCGGCAGGCAGCTTCCTCTTACCCTAACGTAAAGCAAGGTCAGGGTTTGTGCAATACTGAGCGTGGCCACTGGAGGCAGTGAGCATGCAGGAGACAGCTATATGCAGAGAGGCCAGAGGAGGCAGCCACACAGGGCTGGACTGAGGCATGAGCAAGCCGGGCAGCTGCCCAGGGCGCCAACCGATGGGGGGCGCCTGATGGCAGCTGTAAGGGGCGCGTGGCGTCCCTTACAGCTGCCGCCCGGCTCCCGTGGCGCCGGCCAGCAGCGCCCTTCCCCCCACGGCCGCGGGGCCCTACATGGCCCAGCGTGCGCGCCAATAGCACTGGCCGGACCGGGCTGGGCAGTGCATGCACCCCACGCCCTGGGGGCGGGCCCCAGGCTGCGCGCCAGCAGCCTCAGCCGGCCCACACATGCGCCATGCGCCCTGGGGGCGGGACCGTGCGCCCTGGGGGCGGGACCGTGCACTCTGGGGGAGGGGCGGGCACGCGCCATGCACCCCTGGGTGGCGCCGCGTGCCTGGGCCCAGGGTGCCAAAAGGGCTCGGGCCGGCCCTGCAGCCACATCACCAGGAGAGTGGCTGGCAATGCCGTTGTGACATAGTGTTGGTACCTTGCTGGTTGCTAGGCTTGGGCTGTGGGTGACCCCCATTGGCTGCAGCACGGCCCAGCAGAGTAGCTGATGGGTCAGGTAGGTAACCTGTTGTACTGGTTACCTCCCAGGGAGAGGAACAAAGGGAGGAAGGCGGAGGGCAGAGCTGGAAGTGGGGCAGTTTCTGTCTGGTATCATGGAGGAAACAGCCTAGGGAAAGGGGCTGGGATTTAGGGGCCCAGTCTCCCCCATCTCAAGGGGAGCTGAGGCATCCTAGGCCTGCCCTGTAACCATATTACATCTGTGCTGTGCTGTATCCTGGAGAAGCAATAAACTCCCTCTATTCTACTGGCCGGTGGGGTCTGTTCGTGCCACTACGGGGGTGCAGGAGTCGGGGTAACCCCGACGCGTCGTCATGGCTCCGCCATCTTGTGGTAAGGAGCGCTGCCGCCCAAACCCCTCTCCCACAGCCCTTGGCTGCAGCGCTGAAGGGGAAGGTCCCTGGAAGCCAAGGGCTGTGCTGGGGGTTGGGGGAGAGAAGGCCTCTAGTGGCCAGGAAGGTTGGGGGGAGACACCCCACCAGATGGGACCTCCACCCTGAACCCCTCCTCAACCCCCAACCCTCACTCTCTCGCCCCCACATCTCCAAGGCCCTGCCCTGACTCCTGCACCCCCTACACCACCCGCCCCCTGCCCTAAAGGACCCAAGCGGGGAAGGCTTCTAGCTAACAATACAGGAAAGAAGGAAAAAAAGTTCAAGTCTTTGCAACGTGAAGCATTAAATCCGAATTTCATGTTGACAACAACCCTTGTTTCTCTTTAGCTGGAGAGAGTTTTCGGAGGGAAGACCCGCCCTTGTCTGGCTGCGTTGGCCGGTATCCAAGATCCTATAATTGTCCCTCGGGGAAAAGAGAAGAAGTTAGTTGGGTTGGAGCTGCTGTTAAAATCCGATTTCATCTCGTATCAGGTGGGGATCAAGCCAAAGCTGGAGGCAGGGCTGTGTCATCTGCGTCCCTTTCTGGAGCCAGCTTGCTCAGGCCGTTTCTCAAGATGAGGAACAAGTCCCGGGTCCCAGGAAATGGTGGGGCGACAGCTTTTGCTCCAGTAGCCTCCATCTGTTTCTCCCTCCCGTTCTTCTTCTCTCGTCTTTCTCCAGGGATTCCCAACGGGGAATGCCGGATGGAATAGACCATTCTCCCAGTATTTTGTCCACCAACTAAGCCTAATGACTGCTCCATCAATTTGACTTCCATAACTTCTGGCTGTACATCTCCTGTTCCCACCATGGATGATCTCAGCAAGTTCTTGAATTGTGTCGGCAGCCTTCTCTTGTGGGCGTTCTCTTGCACCTGTTCATAGCACTGCTTATTGAAAATAGCTTGACCTGCTTTCCATGGTAAATGCCTAAGCAGGCAAAAATTACAGGCCAGTTGTCACAACAGGCCTTCGCATATTTTGCATTAATGCCAGGTTTCACCAGAACAGGTTTATTAACTGAAATAACCCCAAATCTGATCATGGCGGTTTATCTTGCCTGCCGGCTTGCTGGTCACAGCCCTGCTGAGGGCGATGGCTCGGCTCCCACCTTCCACCGCCCCCCAGTCTCTTCCTCAGAGGGAGGAGGAGCTCAAGTAATCTGCACCTAAAAAGGGAGCTTCCCTCCCTTGTCTGTGCAAGACCGGGGACTGGAGGACATGACCTCTGAGGAGAGGCTGAGGGATTTGGGCTTGTTGAGTCTGCAGAAGCGAAGAGTGAGGGGGGAGTTGAGAGCAGCCTCCAGCTACCTGAAGGGAGGTTCCAAAGAGGATGGAGAGAGGCTGTTCTCAGTGGTGGCAGATGCAGAACAAGGAGCAATGGGCTCAAGTAGCAGTGAGGGAGGTCTAGGTCAGATATTAGGAAAAACTATTTCCCTAGGTGGGAGGGGAAGCACTGGGCTGGGTTCCCTAGGGAGGGGGTGGAATCTCCATCCCTAGAGGTTTTGAAGTCCCGGCTTGACAAAGCCCTGGCTGGGATGATTGAGTCGGGGTTGGTCCTGCCTTGGGCAGGGGGCTGGACTCGATGACTCCTGAGGTCCTTGCCCCCTGTGATTATAGGATTTTAAGTTGTGCCTAGGAGACACCAGGTCTGAAAATACCACAGGGAATGTCTTTTTCACAGTCCTGGCTGCTGGTTTTAGGGACAGGAGAGGTTTCTTATTGGCTCTGACTTGCTACTTTCCTCTATCAGAGATTCCACCCCTACACGAGATGCCTTTTCCACGACAGCAGCCCGAGCAATGCCACCCAATATGATCTGAAAGTGAGACAGGTCATTCTGTAAGGGGGAGGCGGGCAATACAGTCTGGAGGGTGGAGACCAGGGATGGTCCAGTGGTTGGGTGCCAGCCTGCTTTGTAGGAGATGTGGGCTCAATTCCCTGCTCTGACTCAGGCAGCTTTATAACCTTGAGCAAGTCCCTTGATCTCTCTGGGCTTCAGTTCCCCAGTGGTACAACGGAGTGGATAGCATTGTCCTGCCTCCTGGGAGCGAGGGCTATATGCAGCTCAAAACGGCAGTGACTTGAGCTGCCCACCTCCTGTTGCAAGATGCAGGGGACCAGAGAGGCACCTTGTGAAGTGAGGATCAGAAGTGAGTTTGCTGGAGTTTGCTTGCTAGAAAATCACGTATGTGTGGGGGAGTCCCTTGTCTCCTCTTGCTCCCGGCTTGCCTCCATGGCAGTGAAGGACGCCTCCGGAGCCCTGTTTGTACGGAGCTGAGCAGGCGCCTGGGAGGATGGAACAAGTTCAAAGGACCAGGATTGAATGAAAGGGAGCATCTGGCAGGAACAGAACCCCTGCTTGGGTCACTTCCACCCATTGGCCAGGAGGCTGGAGGAGCTATCAACAGAGGGAAACGGGGGGTAGGACCGGCTCCCTCCTCTGTGTCTTTATAGCCCTGACTTCCCTGTGGGAAGTCACAAGGTGGAGACAAGCTGTGAAGGCCTGGTCTGCACCTTTGATCTCAGGAACGGCTCCGGCCCTACGGCAGAGCTCTCGGCTGCCTTACCGTTGTCCTCCAGGTGACTGCTCTGCACCTGTTGCAGAGTGAGCCTGGGTATGGAAGGGTCCGTGCCCATCAGAGACGGGACCCGCCTGAGCCAGCAGGCTGCTGGGAGATGCAAGTTCATAAACAACTCCAGCAACCGCAGTCAGCATGGTGGGAGGCGAGGGGGGATTAGTGTCTCTCTGGTAGATTCCCTCACCCGTCCGTATCCCGCTGCTGTCTCTTGCCTGACACTCAGTGCTTAATTTGTGCCTGGGCCTGGCGGTTCCTAGCCCTGGCAGCTCTGGGTCTGGTGGTTCCTAGCCCCGGGCACCTCTGGGCCTGGCGGTTCCTAGCCCCGGCACCTCTGGGCCTGGCGGTTCCTAGCCCCAGGCACCTCTGGGCCTGGCGGTTCCTAGCCCCGGCACCTCTGGGCCTGGCGGTTCCTAGCCCCGGGCACCTCTGGGCCTGGCGGTTCCTAGCCCCGGGCACCTCTGGGCCTGGTGGTTCCTAGCCCCGGCACCTCTGGGCCTGGCGGTTCCTAGCCCCGGCACCTCTGGGCCTGGCGGTTCCTAGCCCCGGGCACCTCTGGGCCTGGCGGTTCCTAGCCCCGGCACCTCTGGGCCTGGCGGTTCCTAGCCCCGGGCACCTCTGGGCCTGGCGGTTCCTAGCCCCGGGCACCTCTGGGCCTGGCGGTTCCTAGCCCCGGGCACCTCTGGGCCTGGCGGTTCCTAGCCCCGGCACCTCTGGGCCTGGCGGTTCCTAGCCCCGGGCACCTCTGGGCCTGGCGGTTCCTAGCCCCGGGAGCCTCTGGGCCTGGCGGTTCCTGGCCCCGGCGGCTCTGGGCCTAGTGTTTCCTCACCCCAGCGGCTCTGGACCTGGCGGTTCCTAGCCTACCACATCTACTGCTTCCCCCATCCACGAGGCTTGTTACCTGTCCAAAAAAATCTATCAGGTTGGTTTGACAAGATTTGTTTTTGACAAATCCATGCTGACTGTTATAGTACTTATCTTCCTGGGTATGTCTACACTACAAAGTTAGTTCGAACTAACGGACGTTAGTTCGAACTAACTTTAATAGGTGCTACACTAGCGCTCCGCTAGTTCGAATTTGAATCGAACTAGGGGAGCGCTTAGTTCGAACTAGGTAAACCTCATTTTACGAGGACTAACGCCTAGTTCGAACTAGCTAGTTCGAACTAAGGGCTGTGTAGCCCTTTAGTTCGAACTAGTGGGAGGCTAGCCCTTCCCAGGTTCCCCCTGGTGGCCTCTCTGGGCACAACCAGGAAAACTCTTCTCCTCTCCCCCAGCCCCGGGCCCTTAAAGGGGTAGACTCTGGCCAGACGGCACTTGAGACAGCCAGCCCTGCCAGGAGTCTCTGCCCCGAAGCAGTGGCCCCACCATGAGCCAGGCAGCCAGTGGGAGTGACATGTCCCCTGCCCAGTCCCCCAGCACCCAGGGGCCAGCCAGGGGCCGTAGACGGCGCGCGGCCTCCTGGACTAGTGCGGAGGTCATGGACCTCATTGAGGTTTGGGGGCAGGCCCCCAACGTCCATGATCTCCGCACTAGGAGGAGGAATGCGGCCGTCTATGGCCGCATAGCAGCCGCCATGGCCACCAGGGGACACAGGCGCACCCAGGAGCAGGTGCGCATTAAAATTAAAAAGCTGCGCCAGGCGTACGCCAGGGCCACCAGGGGTGGCGCCACAGCAGGGGCTGCCACCTGCCCCTACTTCTCTGCCCTCAACCGACTCTTGGGGGGCAGGGCGGTCCGTGCCAGCCTGGGGGACAGCGAGCCGGGACTGGAGGGCCCTGACCCGGGCACACCGGAGGGGCCACCGCAGGATGTCCCAGCACCGGAGTCGGCAGGGTCGTCCAGGGAGACCGTACCGGGTAAGTAGTTTGAATTAAGTAGTTCGGGGGGGGAGGTGGCAGGGAGACCAGGGACCGCGCGCGTGGGCCATGCCTTCCACGGATCACGCAGACACCTGTACACGTGCGAGCACGTGCCATGCCACCCTTGGGCAGGTGGCTCCAGCTGCGTGACACCCAGGGGCCATTGCCCAATAGGCACATGCTTGTGCAAAGAGACGTGACATGCTCCCGACCCCGGGGCAGGACCCAGCAGGATGATTTCCCTTCACATGTCCCCTCTACACGGAGGCAGGGGACATCTCCCCTTTCCCCCCACCGCCCCGGCCACACTATACATGGCACAGGGACATGGGTGCGGTCTTGGGGCAGCTTCCAGTCCCGGGGAGAGCCAGACATCCTGACCATGGCCTCTGTACAAGCACAGCGGCTGTGACGGTGCAGGACATGGTCACCCTCACGTTGCGGAGTTGGGGAGGGGGCTGGGCATCATCCTCTGCGTCCCCAGGGAGAACTGACCCCTTCTCTTCTTTCTCTACAGCTGCACCAGCTGCTCGTGCAGGGCACACCACCCCGCCTGGGACATGCTCCCGCACCCGCGGCCTGCTCCGGACTGCCAGCACGGAGCAGGAATACTGGGACCAGCACCTTGGGGCCCTGCAAGCCGTGCACCGCACACTGCGGTCCTGGATGCAGGAAGACCTGCAGGTCCGCCACGAGCTGCTGTCTGAGGTCCGAGGGCTGAGCACCAACCTGCAGCTCCTGCTGCAGAGCATGGTGCCCCGTGCTGATCCTGCACCAGCTGTCCCCCCAACTGCTGTCCCTCCTCCCACTCCTGCTCCCCCTCCCACCTCTCCCTCCTCAACCCCCACAACCTCTTCCTCAATGTCCACACCCCCCACCTCAACCTCCGCACCCTCCACCCCATCGCCCCGGGGACGCCGAGGCCCCCTCCCTCGCTGTACTGGGAGGCGGTCGGCCCGGCGAGACCCCCACCCCTGATCCTTCAGTTTCCCCACCCCCTCCTTTCCCTTGCTTCCCCCTTTCAGCTCCCTCCTCCCAGTTTTCCCCCTCCCCTCTCCCAGCCTCTCTCTTCCCCTCTCCCACCTCCTTTTCCCAGTTTCCCCGAGTTTTGTTAAATAAACAGAGTTTCTATTTTTGAACACATGTGTCCTTTATTTTGTACATCAATAAGAAGGGGGGCTAGGGAAGGGTAAGTGGAAGAAGGTGAGGGAGGAATGGGGCACGAGCCCCCGATGGGGAGGACTGGGCTGGCTCTGCGGGCTTCTGGGGGTGGAAGCTCTCCTGCAGCCCCCCGATTGTCCCCTCTCCCCAGATGGCAGCCTGCGGCAAGTGCAGCCGGTCTGATGGCCGAGTGGTGTGATGTGCCCAGTGTGGGTACTTCGGGCACTCCAAGCCAGGACTGGTTTGTAAGCGGGGCACCCCTGAGAACTGTCTGTCCGGGGTGGGGGTCGGGTCCCTTTAAGCACAGCCCTCGGCTAGCCTGAGACAGCATCTCCACGCTCTAAGTCCTCCTCTGATGCCCTGCCAGCACTGCTTCCGGCCATCCTTAAGCCCTGTTCAGAGTCCACTCAATGTGGACTTGCTAGTTCGAATTAGCAAAACGCTAGTTCGAACTAGTTTTTAGTTCTAGATGCGTTAGTTCGAACTAGCTTAGTTCGAATTAACTAATTCGAACTAAGTTAGTTCGAACTAGCGCTGTAGTGTAGACGTACCCCCTGATGTTTGCAGATGGATTCCTTCATTATGTGCTTCATTATCTTTCCTGGTACAGGAGTGAAGCTGACTGTTTTGTAATTCCCTGGTTTGCCCTTATTCCCCTTTTTATGGATGGCCTTTTCCAGTTTTTGGCATCTCTCTCTTCTTCCATGACTTTTCAAAGATAATGGTTCAGATATTTCCTCGAGTATTCTAGGATGCATTTATTCAGACCCTGGTGACTTGAAGACATCTAATTTGTCTTGGTAACATTTTAACTTGTTCTTTCCCTATGTTAGCTACTGAATCTATCCAATTTTCACTGGCATTCACTATGGCAGGTGCCCAATCACCACCAGCTTTCTTGTTGAAAACCAAAATAAATACGTCATTAAGCACCTGCTGTTTTGACATCATCTTTTGTTGTTTCCCCCTCTTCATTGAGTAATGGGCCTAGCCTGTTTTTGTCTTTCTCTTGCTTCTAATGCATTTGTAGAAAGTTTTCTTGTTACCCATTATGTCTCTATCTAGATTGAGCTCGTTTTGCGCCTTCACCTTTCTAATTTTGTCCCTGCATACTTTTGTGCTATTTTTTTATATTCATCCTATGCACTTTGACCTAGTTTCCACCTTTTGTAGGACTTTTTACTTTAATATCATCCCAGATCTCTATGTTGAGCCCAGGTGGTCCCTTGTCATACTGCCTGTCTTTCCCATGCTCTGATGGATTGCTCTGGTGCCCTAGTACTATTATTTGAATTAACGTGGCTCCTAGTAGCGCTAGGCCTAGATCAGGACCCCGCTGTGCTAGGCGCTGTACAAACACAGAACAAGAAGACAGTGCTGCCTGCTTAGAGTCTACTGCCGAAGTATAAAACAAGAGACAATAGGTGGACACAGACACGGGAGCAAAAGAAAAGGAGGAGAAAGAGACAGGTCTCAGCACACCCGCAGGCTAGCCATTGCCGAGTGAGGAAGAGGGGTTTTCGGGCCGGACTGGAGGCTGGATGAGGAGGAAGTTCTGTGCTGTGTGTAGATGGCGAAGGCTGTATTTAAGCCTTGAGCAGAGGCCATGCAACGGGCAGCCAGAGGGAGGCACCCAGGGGATGCTGCACGGTGGGGAAACCAAGATGCTACCGCGGGTTTTAACAGGGGCCCATGGTTTCAAAGGCGAAGCGCCACACGTGGTTGTTGCTTCGTGAGCCTCTCCCCACGTGCTTGTTCTCCCAGCAGGCAGCGCACGTGGGAACAGAGCAGATGCATCTGTAGCGAGTCCAACCAGAGCCCTGACACACAAACTGTCCTCCTTCCGGCCCGAAGGTCTGCACTGCACAAGGAGCTTTAGGCTGAGGTTTCAGGGGGGTTGAATACCAAGCCTGTGGCTTAGCCACGGGGGCGGCTCCTGAATCCACCTCATGCAGTTGCCTCAGGTGGGGCTGCACGGTGGCTCAGAGGGGCACCCCGCCAGTCCAACGGGGCCGAGAAAGGTGGAAGTGCCTGGCTCGCTAAACGAAGGGACCATCTAGGAGCGGGTGACACAGGTTCTACGTGACTGATCCGGGGGTGGCTCCGAGGAACAACTCCATGTATGGTCATGCCAGACCCTTCAGGCACCGAGCTGTGCATTAAGCTGAGTCTTCCCAGATAAAACCGCTGAGCTAAACCAGGGACATACATCTTCCTGATAAGCCCTGTCACAGGCTGCAGAGAGGAGCCCGAGTTGGAAGGGGGGAGAAATTCCAAACCCCGTTCCAGCCAGACACCCCTTCTAGCGAAGGCGGGGCATCGTTAATCCTAGCCCCACCCATCGGCAACTTTGGGCCCCCAGTAGCCTTCAAGGGGAATAAAAACGAGGAGCTGCTTTTGCACTGAGCTCAGGCGAATGAGGAGTTGCATGGCGACTCCCCAAATCCCTGAGAACTGCAGCAGATTCAGAACAAGCCAGGGTGGGGGTGAAGAGGTTGTACTTCTTCCCCGCCCCTTTTGCGGTGATCTCTGAGGCAGCCAAGGGAGGCTCTCTGGTCTGCGACGGGCAGCAGGTCAGATCAGAGGGTCTTGATGGACCGACTTTAAAGTCACGAGGGTTGTGGCAAGATGAGCGGGGCGTGATGGGAGGGAACATCGCTGGCAGGTGGAAGAGGCATTGAAAACCCGCAGTGTTCACAAATCATGAGTTAAGATCGCCCCCCTCCCCTCCAAAACTCATGACCCAGAAAGTCCTTTGCAAAGCTTGGGAAGGTGGAGAAATCAGGAAGCCTGGCACTCCTTGCTAGAGAGGTTTGGGACCCGGGTTTGAAATGAGAGATGCTTCCACCTGGCAGATACAAGTGATAGCAACACATAAGGGCTACATCTACACTGGCATGATTTTCCGGAAATGCTTAAAACGGAACAGTTTTCCGTTATAAGTATTTCCGGAAAAAGCGCGTCTACATTGGCAGGATGCTTTTCCGGAAAAACACTTTTTCTGGAAAAGCGTCCGTGCCAATGTAGACGCGCTTTTCTACAAAAAAGCCCCTATCGTCATTTTCGCGATTGGGGCTTTTTTGTGGAAAACACTACTGTGCTGTCTACACTGGCCCTTTTCCGGAACAGTTTTCCGGAAAAAGGCCTTTTGCCCGAACGGGAGCAGCATAGTATTTCCAGAAAAGCGGCTGATTTCTTACAGTAGATCGTCAGTGCTTTTGCGGAAATTCAAGCGGCCAGTGTAGACAGCTGGCAAGTTTTTCCGGAAAAACGGCTGATTTTCCGGAAAAACTTGCCAGTCTAGACACAGCCAAGGGGAAAAATAATCCCAGATGCAGGGGATCCAGAGGAGGAAGCTGTGTTGTCACAAGAGACTGAGGCTAGAGAAGCCACAGCCAATAATTAGATGTGAGTTTGCAACATGATACGGCAGCAAAATAGACTCAGAGGTTTTTGCAACATGCTTGCAGAAGGCCTCACATGGTGAAGCGAGAGGTTGGCTTCCTCATGGCCAAGCTTACAATCCTGCAATCTGGCTCCTCTGCACCAAAAAGAAAAAGAAACAGAGAATCACAGAACACTAGAACGGGAAGGGACCTCAAGAGATCATCAAGTCCAGTCCCCTGCCCTCACGAGAGGACCAAGCACCATCAGATCATCCCTGACTATCTAACACGAGCTCCGAGAGCAGCAACCCAAATCGGTAGCACCACAGTTTCCAGGAGGGCTCAGCACCCAAAGGAAGTGGAGAGATTTTCAAAGAGCCGGGCACATGGAATAGTAAAAATGTAGGTCAAGAAAGACAGAACCTTGAGAGAGCATTTAGTCCAGCACTGCACTGTGGTGGGACCAACTAAACCTAGACTAGTGTTTCTTAAACTGTGTTCCGTGGCACACCGGTTTACCACGAGGCAGTCGGAGGTGTACTGCAGAGAACAATAGAGTTCAAAATGGCCACCCTTAAAGGGGCAGACAACTTTTTTTTCCCTCAATAACTTCCCCCTCCCCCGACCTTTTTTTTTCCCCTCAACAAAAAATCCTTGCTGTTCCTCATAAAAAAAAAATATTATTTGCTGTTCCTTGGTCTTAAAAAGTTTAAGAAACACTGACCGAGGCCATCCCTGACAGGTGTTTGTCCAACCTGGTCTTCAAAACTTCAGTGCTGGAGGGGTCCCGCAACCTCCAGTGGAACCCTGTTCTACCGCTTAGCTATTCTTAGACTTCGTTTTTCCTAATATGTAACCGAGATCTCCCTGGCTGCTGATAGAGCGGATCACTTCTTGCCTCACTTCCAGTGGATGTTTTGAGTGCTATGTGTGTGGAAATCTGCCTCGGGGGTCTTTGGCACCAAGAGTGGGTTGAGTTGGGAAAAGAATTAAAACTAAGTGTGGGTGGCGTGGCTGAGAGGTTCAGCCAGAGTGAGGGGTGACGTTAAGAACGGGACTATAGATCTTCCTCGCAGTCAGCTGAAGCTGGTTGGGAACTCCCCATGGGGACAGCTGGAAGCCTAGACACCAAGGATATTGACAAAGCAATATCCTACAGGCTGGACAAAGCACCAGTTCATGTGCCAATCAACTGGGAGCAATTCTGCTCAGCCAATTGAATGAACTACTGAATGGCTCTTTCATGGCTTTTTTTTTTTCATGGCTTATTTTTAGTGACTGGGTCAGGACTGGATTTGTAAAGGTAGCCCAAGGGAGTTAGGCACCTAAATATATTTTAAAAACTGACCTCGGGCACCTATATCCCATTTCTAAAAGTAACTAGGGCATTCGGGAACTCTAATTTCCCTGGAAATCAATGGGATTTAAGATCCTAGGTTTAAGTATGTGCATTTGAGAGAGGTTCTTTATATCATTATTAGAATCTCACACCATTCCTACTGACGTGAGAGCGAAGGCAGGAGGGAAACTGCTTTCTGAGGCTGTTTGAAACGAGGGACGTGATGAAAACTGAAGGTGTGAAAGCCCACCAGAAATCACATCGAGCTGTATATCTCCTGCAGTGCAGAGCAAAACCTACAAGCGAGCCAGCAAGCTCCTATGATGAATCCAATTATAAGACAGGCTGGTATCTTGTTATAGCTCCTGTAGTTTTAGTTGCATCTGTCTGAAAATGTCGGCGCCGGTTCTGAGAACGAGATCTCCGTAGCTGGGGCTTTTGTTAACTCTCCTCGCTCCGCCGGTGTGTGCTCCCCCACAGCACTCTGCGTCTCGGAATGACACTTTTAACAAGCAAAGGTGCCCAGACAGCACCAGTATTTCCAGGAAATAGAGAAATCTATTGAAAACCCACCATCACTGAGGACAAAGAATAAAAGATCAGGAGATGGATGAAAGCCCAGAAGCTGGTAAAGCTGCAGCCAGGAACTTATGACTCTCTCCAGATCACATTTTTCAGAGCTCTCACTGCACCGCCAGAGCCTGAGTTTCCAGGCAGAAGATGAGCAATTCTCAGAACCTGCCTCAAGGTTTCAAAGGCAGGGAGGGGCCATTTGCACACCTACCTCCGCAGCCCTTTTCCCAAGCGAACCTTTGCATCGCTGGTGCCCTAGATTTTTACTTTTCAGGATGGGCAGATATTTGTGAGCCTTAGAAACACCCCAGGGCAATTTGATATGGGGGGACCCAGTACGGCTGTTATTGTGGTAATGCCCAGAAGCCGCAGTCCTGGATCAGGACTCCCCAGTGCCGGGTGCTGTTCAACCGAACAACGAGAGAGTCTCTGTTCCAACAACCTGACTATCTGCATCAGATACTGAGGTGCAATCCCTGATGTTTGTGTCCAACCTCGAAGGCACCGGGTCCCAATGTAGTTTCAGGAAACCGTGGAACAAAGAAGTGTCTAGACACTTGAACTGTGAGGGCACCGGGGGAACTGGGGCTGTTAGCCACTGTTGTCAGTTTGTCTGCCTGTGTATCCTCTCCGGGTGCTTGGCAGACCTGGAGAGAACTGCCCAGAAAGACTACAGACGGTTTGGTGGCAGAAATGCCCGGACAGATTTATTGCCCTCAACACACGATACTAGCAGCCCATAGACGCTACAGGGTCACTAACACAAGTGCAAGGACCAACACAGGCAACAGCGGGACTTTTTGCTTCCCCCTACCCTGGCCCGAGGTATCCCTCCAAGTTCTCTATTCTGTTCCCAAGGTGGGTAGCTACCAACCTTTGGACCTGCTCGTTCAAACAAAACATCCCCATTCATCGTCCTGTTCCACCCTGGTCATTGCGTGGGATCGGTGTGTCCTTGTCTGTGTTCCCAGGACTGTGTTTATGTCCCATCTCTGTATTGGTGCATACCTGTACTAGGCTCCTGGGATGTGTTTACATACAGCCCTGTGCCTTGTACTGCTCAGGAGTGCCTGTGTTTTAGCAACACCAGCTGTGCTTTTCGCCAAGGTCATGTACAGGACAGAGAACTTTCTGATGGGACCTGCCTTCTGCTCCGAGAAGGGCGTTGGCTAACTTGGGTTCAGGTCTCAGGCCTTGTATGAGGCCCAGTGCTCCAAGCTCTCTCTTAGCCACATCCTTGCGTCCTAGAGTATGCAGAGTAAACCCACAGTTTGAACTCAGCCTCAAGCCTGATTGTCCTGTCTGCGCACACACCTCGCTAATCCAAAGCTCAGACCAGGGTTCCGAGACCACACCAAGTTGGGGGGGAGCCCGAGCCCAAGTCAAGCTGAAAGCAGAGTTAAAATCCCACTTTCCAGTGTAGACACAGCCCTACTGGTCTTTGTGCTCCAGGAATCCACCAAAAGTATCCCCGGAGCTGACTGTCTGTCTTCTGAACAGTCACACTCAGGAGACAATCACGTTTTCCCACCTTGAGCAAAGGGCTACAGAGAGCGTGGTTTTTGAGGACTCTAGGAAATCTGGGATATCGGGGGGGTTAGACTTGGACTTGCAGTGTAGACTCTGGAGCCCTAGGCTTCTCAACCTCATGCTTCTCAACCCAGGATTACGAATGAGTGTAGAGATGCTGCTAACTCAAATTCTGCTCTTTCTGAGCTTATGCTGCAGTGTAGGCAGACTCTCTGTTGGGCATCTGTAGCCAGACAGGAACCCCCCTTGTAACATCCATTTTTGCTTGCCTGGAGCATACAGGGCACACAGAGCAGAAGGCCCAGGCTGCTGTGACCGTGAATGGCTGTAAACAGAGATATGCCAATTGCTGACCAAGAGGCTGCCAAGGAGTGCCCTTGACTCAAACCCATATTGATATGAACACACATCCATCCGCGGGGGGAGGAATCTCTCGCCCAGTAAAAAAATGTCTAGTACTCACAATTTAGTTATCTCTCTTGCAAGTGTAAATTAACTTGAAACTTGCTTGTAAGAACTGGCGCCACAAAACGGACCAGTACAATTCGGCATCTTAGATAAGAAAGAGGATACGGGCCCCCAGGGGTATATAGATGGGTCCAGCAGCATATTTTCTCTGAGTGTCAATCTACCATCTATCTGCTGGTCGGGTTAGGTGTTTGATCTCCCGAGGTTCCAAGGGGATGCCCACCTCGTATTCGTCTTTCCTAGGAATTGAGAGACCAGCCCTGAGGAATTGAGAGACCGGCCATTATTTCTATTTTCTATCTTTACCTTTTTCCTGTAATCATTGTTAAGACCTATATATATATATATTTGCTAGCATTTAAGAAATAGAGCAATAGCCATTGTAACCATATGATTTATAAGCTTCTTTAATAAACCTGTAACTGTCAAGTTTTTAACCTGACTCCTCCAGTTGCTGTAACAGAACCAAGCACAATTTAAAAGAACTTCAGCCGGTCATAAAGGGACAGACATAGGGAGAGCTTGGGCGTTTGGATCTGTGTCACTCCCAGGTGACAAGATCTGTTGGGGCACCTTTTCAGCCTTTCCTAGGCTGCCCGCTGCGAAGGAACCCCTGTGTTCTAGCAGCTAAAATCTAAGGTGTAATAAGCTCTTCCTATATAACGGGGCGTCTGTTGGCCTGCTGGCCACCCTCTGTGATGGGACCCCGGTCCTAGCAGTAAAGACACGGACGTTAAACCTTTTCTTGGAAACACACACACACACACTGCCCTGACCGTCGGCTGACAGCATCCTCAGATCAGAGAGGGTAGCACAAAGAAAACAAGCTGATAGTATCCTTGCACTCAGGAGGCAAGGACAGGACTGGAGGATGAGAGATTTGAGCGAATAAGTATTTTGATTCCAACTAAAACCTTTATTATTATTAATATTAATATTTGATTATTTTATTTATTGTTTTATATCAGGAAATGAGAGCAATTTTGTTTCAAACTGATCTGGGCATCTTGAGTCAATTCGCATTGAATATTTTTCAGGTTTTCAGTTCGTTCAGCACTGTCCAGAACAAGTTTTTCATCCGCATTCAGCCTGTTTCAGGGGCATTTCACCTCTTTTATATTTTGGGTTTTTTTTTAATTGGCCGAATTTGAAAACAAAATAGTTGAAAAACACATGTACACTTTTTTTTTTTTAATCCATTTTATTTTTCAGCAAAGCTGCCTGCTGAGTGTTGTTTGAATTCACAGGTGATTTTGAATTCTTGACAAATGCATTTTTTTTTCTGGAGAAAAATCTATTCACCCCAACCAAAGCATCCAGTCCTGCTCCTGAGAGTTCAGGAGATAGCTGATTTACACGGTGTTTCCCTAGGATCAGCATTCAAAGCCCTTTGGTGAGAACAGGTGTCTTGGGGCCCCTGGTTTGTCCACATGGTATAGCATTGCCAGTAAATTTCCCCACGTGCGATCCAGTCAGTCATTCCGTAGCTCAGTGCTCATTAAGCCAGAGATCAAAGCTACGTCTGCTCAGCGGGGGTCTTCCCTTGGCAGTGCAGGCGGAAGGCCGGATTACACGGCAGATTTTGCTCTGGGAGAGGACACACAGCTGCTGCTATGCTGCCATGGAACATTTGTTGACAATCGCACACAATCGGGTCACTTCAACAGGCCCCAGCTCCACCGATTCAGTCCGAAAGGGATTAAACTGGGCTTTAATCGTCTTGTTTGCAGCCGTATCCTTGTTGCAAGTGCCTGGATTTCCAGTGGTATCAGCCACCCTCCCCGTGATGGAAGCAGGGAGTGCCTGGGGGAGGGGGGTCCGTTAGACTCTGCTAGCCCTTCCATGGGGAAAGGGGCTGTAGGGCAGGTAATGGGGCATTTCATCCCAGCGGGAAAGAGGAGATGAAATCCCCTGTGGATTCTGAATCTTGCTCATTCCCAGGGGGATACAAAAGGGATTCCTGGCATTTGGGGGCGTGTCAATTCCTGGATTTTTGGGACTAACATTCCAAGAGGAGGTGCAAGAGCTGTGCAAGTGAGTCCTGCAGCGGGACACGCTCACTGCACGGTGGTGCACAAACTGTGTTGTCTTTGAGGCCCGGTGGGTGCTGCATGGACCAAGCGCCAGGCAGCATTTCAGGCTGGCCGTGTAAAGTGGATGCTGCGCTCAGATGAGAGAGAACAGCCCGGGCTGTGCAAACAAGGCCATTTGCTTGACCTCAGTCACTGACAGAGCAGCTCAGACAGTGACTCACCTTACCCCGGCGCCGTCTGCTGACTGTGGCTGGTCCCCGCGGCTGCAGAGGGTCATGCGAGTAACTCTCCTGCAGCAATTACGGATAATGTCCACACAGGGTCATCCTCCTGCTGCTGCCCTTACGCCTTCCTGCAGGTTCCCAGGAAAGGGAGTCATCCAGTGTCTCTCTCTGCACAGGGCTCTGCTCTCGGGCTGGGCCGTGGGGGAACATTTGATCAGATTTTCATTGCTGTGTCTGTCTGAAACCTCTGCTGGTCTGCGAGGTTGGAAAGTCTCCCACAAACAGCTGTCCCCAAGTCCCGGGGGACAGAGGGACTAGAGCCACCCGGAAGGAAAGCTGTTCTCGGCATTGCAGCTGGAAGGGTGTGACGGCGCGTTGGGGGTCCCCCGTCTCCTGCACCCCGAAATGGCACAAACAGACTGCACCAGCCGGTGGAATAGAGGAAGTTTATTGCCTCTCCAGGATACAGCACAGCACAGATGTAATCTGGTCACAGAGCTGGGCTAGGCTGCCTCAGGTCCCCTTGAGATGGGGGAGACTGGGCCCCTAAACTCCAGCCCCTTTCCCTAGGCTGTCTCCTCCATGCTCCCAGACAGCAACTAACTCACCCTCTTCCAGCCCTGCCCCCCAGCCAGGGCCGCATCCACCTTCCTTTGTTCCTCTCCATGGGGGGTGTCTGGCCATACTGGTTTGCATAGTGACTCATCCTGTTTTGCTGGGTCGTGGTACCCACGGCAGCCAGTGGGGGTTACCCCAGAGCCAGCAGCATAGAAACCAGCCAGGTACCCCCACTACGTCACAAAGGGAAGGGGACCTAGGCAGCACCTAGGAAGCACCTAGCTCTTGGCTGAGCCCCTAGCGCACGTTTTCAGCTGGAAATGAAGGGAGCCCGAATGGCTGTGACAGATGGCCCAGCTGTGACGTGGGGCACACTAGCAGCTTAGCAGGCACAAAAGCTTAGACCGAAATGGGAGGCCGCCAGAGAGGCTGAGCGTGGCCTTGCGGAGGCGCCTCAGGAACTGGCTGGGAAGGCGCCGCAGGAGACAGGCCAGAGTGGGCGTAATGGCGGCTACAGCCCCGGGAGGGCTGTGACAAACAGGAAAGGGAGCAGCAGCCCGGAGAAGTGATGAGGGAGCGTACGGCACAGTCCACATCTGCCGAACACCTGGGCTGGCCCAGGAGAGAGGGCAGACCTGGCTCCCCAGCAGGAAACCCAAGGCCTAGGTAGGCAGCGCTTCTGGGAGGGAAGACCAAAGGTGCGACACAAAGACCTTCAGGTTTTTCTGTTACTCCAGAAGGGGACCCGATGGGAGTGGAGGAAGCTTCTGAGCGCCGAGACGAGCCCCTGCCATGCCACATCCTGGGGAGACGGGGTGCTTGGCCCGGGAGCACCAACCGAAACTCCCCTCTGTGAGGGTTAAGGCCCGTTGAATTCCATGGGAGCTGGCTTAGGTCCTTGGAGAGGAGCGAGCGGGGGAGAGTGTTCCTGGTTTTAGGTGCAACCCCGGACAGGCCTGGCCAGGAGACTTAGTGCAGACAGGTGAGGCGTGTAGGGGAAGGGCTGCCAAGCTGACCCGCAGTTGCCAGGTGTGAGGTGCCCACCCCCTGAGGAACTAGAGCTGACATGGCGCTTTCCTCAGGCGCACGCAGTGCAGGGCCACATGCCTGGCAGAGCTCAGAGGACGGGATGTCAGTGCCTCGCGGTGCGCCTTGCGATGCTGTTTGCAGTCAGAGCTTTAACCTGCGAATCCAAATCAGCCCAGCCAGGGGACCGAGCCCTCTCTGCCAACCGGCTGCCTGATCCGGGAGGGCCACGGGATCAGGAACATGCATTTTCATGAGCAGAAAACATGCACCGCAAGGTTCGGAGGGCGTTCTGAGTCGGTGATTTGCCTTGGCCTGCCGAGACACCTCAGACAGTAACAGCGTCAGCACCCGCACAACCTCCCTGGGCCAAGTTTTCCAAAGCCCCCCGGCAGGTTGGGTGCAGTGCTCACCTGAAAATCCAGCGGCACACTAGGCAAGGCACAGCTGTGATGCCCTAGCACTCGTATAAAGAAGTGAAGCTAGAAAACCAACAGAATCCAGCAAGCCACCTGCCGCCACTGTGTGTGTGCCGATTGTTGGGAGGGGTGTACCGGGACTTGCAGCCACTGTGTGCGTGCCGATGGTTGGGAGGGGTGTACCGGGACTTGCAGCGACTGTGTGTGCGCCGATGGTTGGGAGGGGTGTACCGGGACTTGCAGCAACTGTGTGTGTGCCAATGGTTGGGAGGGTGTACCGGGACTTGCAGCCACTGTGTGTGTGCCGATGGTTGGGAGGGGTGTACCGGGACTTGCAGCCACTGTGTGTGTGCCGATGGTTGGGAGGGGTGTACCGGGACTTGCAGCCACTGTGTGTGTGCCGATGGTTGGGAGGGGTGTACCGAGACTTGCAGCCACTGTGTGTGTGCCGATTGTTGGGAGGGGTGTACCAGGACCTTGAAGTCACTCTGGGTATGTCTACACTACCCCGCTAGTTCGAACTAGTGGGGTAATGTAGGCTTACCGCACTTGCAAATGAAGCCCGGGATTTGAATTTCCCGGGCTTCATTTGCATAAGCGGGGCGCCGCCATTCCACGAGGAGTAACGGTAGTTCGAACTAGGAAGCCTAGTTCGAACTACCTAGTTCGTGCCCCGTGTAGCCGCGCTGCACGGGGTTCGAACCAGCGGGGTTTTAAAAATGGCGGCGCCCCACTTATGCAAATGAAGCCCAGGAAATTCAAATCCCGGGCTTCATTTGCAAGTGTGGTATGCCTACATTACCCCGCTAGTTCGAACTAGGAGGGTAGTGTAGACATACCCTATGTGTGTGCTAATTGTTTGGAGGGGTGTTCCAGGACTTGCAGCCACTGTGTGTGTGCTGATTGTTGGAAGGGGTGTACCAAGACTTGCAGCCTTTGTGTGCTGGTGGTTGGGAGGGGTGTACATAACAGCAGCAAGGGGCGGGGAGGGGTCACTAATTTTGCAGTAGGGAAGATGCTGGCTCCTTAGAGTTTATGGAGTAAAACCAACTGGAAGCTCCTTGAAATTTGGGGAGGTTCCCACAAGTTCAGGTTCCCACAAGTCTTGATGTCAGTCACTGTGGAGGAAGGGGAAAGAAGAAAACAGGAGGCAGCAGGGAAAGCCAAAACCAACAGGCTTTGGCACAACGTCCGAGTTGCCAAACCCCTGGAAAGGCTGGGTAGTGGCGGCTCAAGGCCCAGCTGGCTCTGGCTCTTAATCAGATGCAGCTGAAAGGGAAACATGGTCCCTACAGAGAGCTGGGCTGTCCTTCTGGAGGGGGGAACAGGAAGCAATCAGGTGGCCCCTGGGAAAAATTGTGGGGTGGCAGGCAGAACAGGCTGGGGGAGCTGCAGCCTAGGGACAGGGCGTGGCGGGGCCCAGGAGACGGCGTGAAGGGGGTGTGACGTAGTGGGGGTACCTGGCTGGTTTCTATGCTGCTGGCTCTGGGGGAACCCCCACTGGCTGCCGTGGGTACCACGACCCAGCAAAACAGGATGAGTCACTATGCAAACCAGTGGCCAGACACCCCCCATGGAGAGGAACAAAGGAAGATGGAATGCTGCCTTGGCTTGGGGGCAGGGCTGGAAGTTAGTGAGTTGGTTGCTGGCTGTCGGAGGGCATGGAGGAGAGCCTAGGGGAAGGGGCTGGAGTTTAGGGGCCCAGTCTCCCCCATCTCAAGGGGGGCCTGAGGCATCCTAGCCCAGTTCCTGTAACCAGATTACATCTGTGCTGCGCTGTGCTGGAGGAGCAATAAACCACCCTCAATTCCACTGGCTGGTGCAGTCTGTTTGTGCCATTTCGGGGTGCAGGAGACGGGGAACCCCCAACGCGCCGTCACACTGGTGTCAGAAGTGGGATGCACTGCACCCCGTGGATGGAGCTTCCAGCGGCAAGCGACAAGGCGCAGTAGAAGCAAGAGCCCTGGAGCCAGGCGTGCTGGAGACAGAGCGAAGCGGTTCCTGGGAATCGTGGGGCGCTGCAGCACTAGACTGGTGAGTCTGCACCGAGGGGCCCAGCGGGCAGATGGCCTACGCCCAACTCTTGAAGGCAGAGCTGGTGGGGCTGTGCAGAGAGAGGGGCTTGCCTGTGCAGAAAGCAACCAAGGCCCAGCTGATTGCTCAGCTAGAAGAGAACGACCAGCCACAGGGCCAGGATCTTGTCCCCAGGGGAAGCAGCCAGACCCCCCCTGAGAGTGTGTCAGGCTCAGAGAGGGGGAGGAGCGCTGGAACCCACAGGAGAGATGAGACAGCTTCCCCCAGGAGGCCTGCAAGCTGCAGCCCATCTAGGGCAGGGGCCAGCCAAGCAGAGCTGCGGCGGCTGGAGATCCAGCTGCGGATCAAGGAATTGGAAGTAGAGGACCGAGAGAGGGATCGCCAAGATCGAGAGAGGCAGCGGCAGCATGAGCTGGCCATGGCAGAGCGGAGAACCGGCGGGGCACCGGCTGCGCCAAGTGCGGATGGGCCCCAGGGTCCCAGGACTGCCAGATGCTTGGAGAGGCCCGTGGTGGCCCAATTGAAGGACATGGGTGACATAGACGGGTTCCTCAGTGCCTTTGAGAGGGCCTGTGGACTGCAACGGGTTCCCCCAGCTGACTGGCTGCAGGAGCTCATCCCCGCACTGAGCCAGGAGGCGGCCGGAGTGCTCAGTCAGCTGGAGGACCTACAGCCCGGGGATTACAACCGAGTCAAGGAGGCCCTGCTGCACAAGTTCGGGCTGACCCCCGAGATGTACAGGAAGAAGTTCCGGGGGGTACAGAAAGGGCCACGGGAGACCTATGTGGATCTGGTCTCCCGCCTGGCGCAATACTGCCGCAAGTGGGTGTCTGGAGTCGGAGCCCAGACTGCAGAGGAGCTGCTCAAGCTGGTCATGATGGAGCAGTTCTATGCAGCGTGCCCACCCAAACTGAGGCTGTGGCTCAAGGACCGGAGACCAGAGAACCCCCAGGAGGCCGGGAGACTGGCGGATGAGTTCACGGAGAGCCGGTCCGGGTGTGAACGGGAGTCCCGGAGAGAGAGGGAACCGCGCAGAGACCGGATCTCGGCTGAGCGACGGAGGGAGTCAACTACGGGGCGAGACCAAGGAACAGGTCATCTGTGCCCCAGAGAACCAGCCAGGGCCGGGACAGAGACAGCCCAAAGCCTAACTTGCCATCGCTGTGGGCAAAAAGGCCACAAGAGGGCTCAGTGCACCAGGTCCCAGGACCGGGGACTTTCCAGGGTTAACTGGCTGGGGCAGGAGGAAGGGCAGGCTGCCCCAGAGGCAGGGGCTGGCAGGCAAACCTCAGCTCAGAGAGAGGGGAAGGATGCTCAGTGCACCTCCCCTGGGAGGTCTGATTCTCAGGAGGCGGATTTCTCCGTGTACCGGGTGGGGGCAGGACGGCCCCTGCGGAGCGAGTGCCTCATACCCCTGGAGGTGGATGGTAGGAAGGTGACGGGCTTCTGGGACACGGGGGCGGAGGTGACTCTGGCCCGATCCGACATAGTGGCCCCGGAGCGGATACTACCCCACGCGCAGCTGACCCTGAAGGGCATAGACGGGTCCCCGTTTAAGGTGCCTGTAGCCAGGGTGCATCTGAAATGGGGGGCCAAGGAGGGCCTCAAGGAAGTGGGGGTGCACCCGCACTTGCCCACCGAGGTGCTGATGGGGAATGACCTAGAGGAGTGGCCCCATGAATCCCAGCGGGCTCTAGTCACTACCCGGAGCCAGAGCCAGCGGGGGGCTGACAACGTGGGTCCAGGGAAGGACTCCTGGCAGCGTCCTCAGGGTCCCATCCCAGTGGACACGGGGTCCAGCCAGGCTGGGACTCCGGACCTAGGCAGAGGTGGGGGACAGGTCCCGATCCCTGCCTCAGCAGCTGAATTCCAGGCTGAGGTGCAGGCAGACCCCTCCTTGCAGAGGCTGAGGGACCAGGCTGGCCTCCATGCAGCTCAGCCCCGGGGGAGAGGTGGCCAGGAGAGATTCCTGCGGGAGCGTGGGCTCCTGTTCCGTGAGTGGCTCCCCCCCAGGAAGGCGAGGGCATGGAGGGTAGAGCGGCAGCTGGTCGTCCCCCGAAAGTATCGCCTCAAGCTGCTGTATTTGGCCCACGATTCCCCCGTTGGGGGCCACCGGGGGATCCGGAGCACCCAGCTGAAGCTGCTCCAGCACTTCTATTGGCCGGGAATCTTTACAGCCGTGCAGCGGTACTGCCGGTCCTGTGACTCCTGCCAGAGGGGCGGGAAGGCCCAAGACAGGAGGAAAGCGGCTTGGGGGTCTCTACCCCAGATAGAACCTCTGGGCTGGCTGAGAGAGTTATGGGAGGGGAAGTCCTCCCTGGATGGAGCATCGGGGGTGGAAGCCGCCCTGGCTGTCCAGAGAAGGCTCACTGGGCTCATGGCCCCGGCCCGAGAGACCCTGGCCAGAGATCAAGGCCAGCGGAAGGGTGGGTGTGACCCCCGAGGACAGGCCTGGGCCAGTCACCCTGGAGCGGGGCGGCGAGTGGACAGAGGGAAGCCAATTCATGTGGGGCCTCGCCACGGCCGGCCCGAGTCAAGGGGAGCACCCATGTCCCCGGGGCGGGTTCCCACGCAGAGGACCCGAACTTCCCCAGGTCACGAGCGGAGTGACCCTGCTCAGTTCGCTCTCGGAGGGGGGAGAACTGTGACGTAGTGGGGGTACCTGGCTGGTTTCTATGCTGCTGGCTCTGGGGGAACCCCCACTGGCTGCCGTGGGTACCACGACCCAGCAAAACAGGATGAGTCACTATGCAAACCAGTGGCCAGACACCCCCCATGGAGAGGAACAAAGGAAGATGGAATGCTGCCTTGGCTTGGGGGCAGGGCTGGAAGTTAGTGAGTTGGTTGCTGGCTGTCGGAGGGCATGGAGGAGAGCCTAGGGGAAGGGGCTGGAGTTTAGGGGCCCAGTCTCCCCCATCTCAAGGGGGGCCTGAGGCATCCTAGCCCAGTTCCTGTAACCAGATTACATCTGTGCTGCGCTGTGCTGGAGGAGCAATAAACCACCCTCAATTCCACTGGCTGGTGCAGTCTGTTTGTGCCATTTCGGGGTGCAGGAGACGGGGAACCCCCAACGCGCCGTCACAGGGGGTGCTCAGGAGGAGGTGGCTTTCACGTTGTTGTCGTGCTCAGGAAGGGCATGGCGGCCGGGTGTGGCTGGAGTGTACCCAGCAGCGGACGTGGCTCTGTTTCTGATTTCGAAGCTGCTGAGCGTTGTCACGTTTGGATTCTGAGGACTTTATCTTTGGCCTGGGCAGGTTTAATGAGTGTGTGTGAAGAGACGGAGAGCAGGGCCAGTCCAGCCCTTGACAAGGGACTGGAGACTCCCAGAAGTGCCGCGTTTGTGTCTCTTCCGGAAGGTGTGCCACAGTGTTTGTCCATGAGGAATGCGGCATCCCCCCATCCCCGTCACATTGGCCTTACTCTTCCTCCGGAGCATTGGCTCCTATTTGGGATTGCTCAGCAGGTGCTGAGCCCTGGAGGAGTCTGTCCCATTGGCTCCTGACGAAGGAGATTCGGGCGCACTGGGGCCAGTCATGTGCCTAACTGCTCCCGAGTCAGACCCAGAACGGGGAGGGATCACATGAGGATTCCCTGTTGTGTTCCCTCCTTCTGGGGCTCCTGGCATTGGCCACTGAGGGCAGACAGGATACTGGGTTAGATGGACCTTTGGTCTGACCCCGTCTGACTGGTCTTATATTCGTATCCCAAAGAAACAAAGGAGAGTCATACCTTGTCAGGCAGCCTGTGAGATAAAACCTCATCACAGCCCTTCCATCTGTAGACTTCCAAGTGCTCTGCAAAGGAGGCCAGTCTCATTATCCCCACTGTACAGAAGGGGAAACTGAGGCACAGAGCTGGGAAGTAACTTCCCCGGCGGCTTCCTGTAGGTCAGTGACTAGAACCCAGCTCTCCTGAGCTCCTGTCCAGTGCTCTGTCCACTAGGAATAGTGGAGGTAACCCTCAATGGGGATGAATCGGGGCAGCTTCCCTGACAGCAATTAATGCGCTAGTTGATTATATGGAGCGCTAATAAGTGGCAAGAGGGAATGTAGTTTTCATTTTAAAAATATGGCAAAGATGGCAGGATCACTCATGGCATTTAAGAAAGCATTAGCCTGCTGTTGTTACGTGATTAGCAACACACGCTCTTTTCTGTCCCCAAGGACATCTAGGCAGAAATGCAATTTAAACCCCTCTGCCCTGAGCTGGTGTTTCTCCTTTGTTTTATTGTTGAAATCAGCCCCAAGAACACTAATGAGCGGGGCAATTGGATCATTCATGCTGGCTTGTTCTGTCAAACTGTACAGTGTTTTGAAGTTGGATGGCACTTTAATTAACATGCTACCCTGAAATTGTTGCATCTCTTAGTCAGTGTCAAGGCAAGATCAACTTCCAGAGAGTTCATTCTCCCCCCAGTGCAGAGAGGAATTTTTTTCAGTGAATAGCAAATTCACTGGAAAATGCATTTTTCAGAGCAATGAAACTATCTGTGAATTGGGGTTGAATCTTGCAAAGAGATTTAGCAAAATAAATATACAGAAAATTAAAATGTTTCGTTTCAGTTTTTCATTTAGAAACATTTTGTTTCCAACTCTTCAGTTTGATTTTTTTTTGGGGGGGGGCTTCAAAACAAAATTTCTTTTGTTTTAAACACACACTCAAATGTGAAAAAACATCTGAAAAGGCCCGAAACACCTCCAAAAACGGGGAGAGGGGAATGTTTTGGGTTAAACAAAGTATTTTGTTTGAGCTGAAATAAAGTTTTCCCTCTTTCTTTCTCCCCGATCCGGTTAAAACAATGAATCCACTTTGATTTTATTTTCAGAGCTTTTGGTTTGGCCCCTGAACTGAGAAATTCATTATTGTCTCAGCTCTAGTCTTCACGAACGGCATCTGCTAGCCCACAGAGGCAGTAAACGTATAGGCACAAGTGGTTAAAAGTAATCAGCATGTATAGCCACATACAAAGCAGGGGGGTTGGATCCCAGCTCTCGGCTCTCTCGGTTTTTATGCCGCACTCATCACCGCAGTATCTCAGCACCTTCTCGAGTCTAGGTGCAAAGTGCTGCTCTCCCAGAACTAAGCAGCACAAACCCAGGACCATTATCGTTTATTTTGATACCGTATTCTAAGTGGTTTAATAATTTGCCCTGAGCATCCATGAAAGAAGTTTCAGGGCCGTCTGTCTGAAGGGAGAAGGGAAAAGGAGCCATTGGCAGCTGTCTGCATAGGCCGGATCCTGACCCCGAATGCCATTAGGACTGGGTGTGGTCTGTGCTGGGGTGGGGGCGCACACAGGAAGGCGCAACATGGGTGTAAAATACTCCAGATCCACATTTCCCACTCTCGTGGGGCAGCATGGGGCACATACTCTGCCCAGGCACCAATTCTGTGGGTGCTCTGGAGCTGGAAAAAAATTAGCAGGTGCTTAGCACCCCCCCATCATCCAGCGCCCCTCTTTCCCCTCCAGTGCCTCCCCTCCCCCGCACTGGCAGCCCTGCTGATCAACCTCCCCCCCCAGCTGCTCTGGAACACTGGGCATGTTCAGGGGAGGGGGTACAAAGAGGTGGGGAAGAGGCAGGGTGGGTTGGGGGCTTAGTAGGGGTGTGGCTCCGGAGCAGGATGGGGGTTGAGTACCCCGGGCAAACAGGAAGTCAGCGTTTCTATGCGCATGGCACACCAGGCTAAGGAGATGTGAGTTCAAGACCCTGCTGGGTGTGGGGTACGGTCCCATCTAGAGCTGCTGAGACCACGTACAGCGAGAACAATGGGTCTGCTCTACAGCCTTAGCTAAGAGCCCGCTGGCTTTTCGCTCGTGTGAGTGGAGGCTCCTGCACTAAGCTGCAGAGGTCCCAGGTTTGATTCCGCCTGTCGACTCTCTGTGTGACCTTGGGCAAGTCATTTAGGCCTGGTCTACACTAGGACCTTAGTCCGAAACGACACCTGCCCCCATCCCCAAGGTCGAATGTCTAAGCGGTGCATGCATTCTCCCAAGCCCGTTATTCTGGAATAAGGGGCCGCGGAATTCAAACTCTGTAGTCCTGCTTTTCTTGAGGAAGAACGCTATGCCCGAACGTGTAAGTCTGGAATAACCTTCCTTTGGACACTGATGCCGTTAATTTGAACTAATTGGGCTCCTGGAGGCTTCCCACATTTCCCCAGAGCACTTCCCGGGGCTCTGAGTTCGAACCTACATATTTGTACCCAGGACAGTGGACACGGCTCAGTCAAAAGTATGGATTTTATTATCGCCGCCTAGGCCGGCCAAAGAATTAAGTCAAAGTAGCCCAATATTTATAGACAGAAATCAACAATCTATGATACACACCGTACGTATCACCGTACACACTAACAACGTGGGCGGTACCTCCCCTGGGACTTTCCTTCAAAGCCTTCACTGCCTGTTGTTCTACTTTCACTCTTGTTGTTTCCAACTATTTTATCATGTGCTCAGCTGGGTGTCCCTGCCCTGTCCTGCTGGCCTGTGTTTACATACTTCATGTGCTTTTATCAGTGCTAGCAGTTCTAGTGTGGAGAGACGCTGACATGCAGGCAAACAACTGCTTTTAACACAACCTGTCTATTACACGTAGTATAACTCTGGATGACTTTGGTTCAAACACCAGGCCCATGCTTCTGGCTCGCTCTTTCTCCTACAGTCCCTAGCAGTGATATAGGGTTGCCAGGTGTCCGGCATTGTACCGGACAGTCTGGTATTTGTGCGCTCTGTCCTGTAAATAAATTAGAAAATACCAGACATGTGCAATGTGCAATGTCCGGTATTTTCTGTTTTTCCGGCTGCGCACCGGACAGAAGCCTGGCGTGGGCGGGGGAGCGGCTGGGAGTCCCAGCTGGGAGGCGGGGCCGCGATTGCCCCCGGGAGCCCTCAGTCGGTTGAGTTTGAGGAGGAGGGGAAGCCTCCTCCTCGTTCGTGCGTTTCCAGGAGCCTGCGTGGGACAGGCAGCAAGTTCCCGGGTCAATCCCGCTCCCCGCCGGCTGATTTGCTCACCCCCTCCCTTCTCGACCGGCTGGTTCTCCCCCACTTTCCCTCCTGATCTTCCCCGGCCAGCCCCCCTGCACTCCCCCCAGCTCTGCTTTCTGCCAGCCCGTTCCTCTTCCTTGTCTCCCCTGGCCAGCGCCGCTGCACCTCTCCCCGCCCCCACCAGCTCTGCCTCCCGCCCCCCCAACTGCACCCCCCCTCCAGCAGTGCTTCCTGCTCCCCCTTCTTCCCGGCTCCCCCTTCCTCCCAGCCAGCGCCGCTGCACCCCCCCCCCGCCCCCTGCCAGCTCTGCTTCCCGCTCCCCCTTCCTCCCAGCCACCCTCGCGGTCCCCGATCCCCCCAGGTGTGCTTCCCACCCCCCCCTAACTCCAGGCCAGCCCCGCCCCCTTCCGGCCGGTCCCCCCTCCCCCGATATCCCAGCCCTGTTCCACTGTACCCCCCCTCCCCTGTTAGCTGTTTCTAGCACCACTCCCTTCCTAGCCGACCTGCCCCCCCATGAAGCGTGGTGTGTTTTTTTTCTCAACAACTTTGTTCCCCCCCCTCCTTTTTTTTTTCCTTCAACAAAATTTTTTCCGGGTGTTTTTTTTGGGGGGTGGGGGGGGAGTGTTCGGTATTTTTCTTTCAGCCATCTGGCAACCCTAGTAGTGAACAGGAGAGAATCAGGCCTATGGTGTCCAGTTTTCACCTGGACTGTCCGTTCTTTGGGTCCCCCATCCGGTAAAAAACCTGAAAATACCAGACATGTGAAACGTCTGGGATTTCCTGTTTCCCTCGGACAGAAGCCCGGCGACGACAATTTTCCCTTGCCACGTCTGGTGGAGACAGGGGAGTGAGGAGTGTGGGGCCATTTAAAGGTGCAGCGCCCCCTTTTTTTTCTCAACAACTTTGGTCTCCCACCCTTTTTTTCTCAACCGAATTTTCCCAGTTTTGGCGGGGGGAAGGGGATTTGGTATTTTTTGTTAAACCATCTGGAAAGCCTAGGTGTTTTCAAGAGCCCTTCTTTGCTGGACAGATATAACTCAGATAAATTAACTGATTAGAATTAATTGGCAGAATGAAATGCTCTTGAGCGTGGGGAAGGAGCCAACCGGTGTCTCCTCTGAGCAACCCCTGGAAACCGGGGACGGGTAGGTGATGCCAGAAACCATAGATCAATCCATGACCTCAGTTTAAGTGAAGAGCTGATAACTCCAGTGCCAGAGAGTTTAAATGCTCCTAGACACGTGTACAGAGCCCTTTCCATCATCATAACACCAGGCCAGCATGGATCTGTTCTGCAGCCAAGACAGCAGGGCCCCTCAAGGCTCTGCCATCTGCTCTCATGATTTATCATTTCAAACGTCTTAGCAAAGCTCATCTGTAAAACCAGGAGGAAGTGAAGCCACCCCTGCCTGCGCCCGGGAGGAGCGACCCCCTTGCAGCTCTTCCGTCAGACTTGACATTAGCAATTGGGAACTTGCTAAGCATCTCGTCTCCTCCAAAAGCGGTTTGACGCCGTACGGCGCGACTGGTCCTCGCACAGGTTCCCTGCAGCGCCAGGCCTCGCCCGGGGTGACGTCAGACAAGGATCGGATCCGTTGACAGCGGGATGCAGCTGTTTAATTATTAATTATGTGAAATACGGTAAAACAAAGGCTAGGAGGGACGGACGGTGGTCCAGGTCATAGAGAGCTGGGAGAACTCAATTAGGGTTGCCCTCAGATGTGCCTATCGCAGATGACTGCTGTGCTCGCTGGGATAATCTGGACCTACAGGTATCCTCTTCCCAGTAAAGTTTCAACAAGACGGGATTTCTCAACAGGGACGAAGTTCTGTTGGAACATTTTCAACTAACTCTACCAATAACTCCTGCTGAAGAGGAAGACAGAGGCAGAAGGAAATATCCTTGGGGTAAATGAAATCCCGTCCCTCTGCCTTGTATGTGGATATACACAATGATGACTTTTAACCACTTGTGCATACAAATTTACTGCCCCTTCGGGCTCACAGATGATAGTGCAGAACAGCATGGCTCAAATTTAGAAATAAAGCCAACGGGGCCAAGTGCCTCGTGGCAAGGACAGCCCTGGCGTTTTGCAGGGAGCAGCGGGAATGGAGCAAAAGGCAAAGGCTATTGTCACACAATGGACTGACTCCAACAGGGGACGCTAGAGAGTGCCCGCTATGCCAGCCCAGCCAGTAGGGGGCGCCCTCGCAATGAACGCACTGTTCTGGAGGGTTATGGACTGGAAGAGATAGTGTTCTGAGAAGTGGAGATAGGAGAGTTGCTCCATGAAGAAATATAAGGGGCAAATGGACAGGTCTAAGCCAGGGGCTCTCAAATATCCTTGCTCTGCACCCCCTGTCTCACAACAAAAATTACTACATGACTCTGGGCCCCAGCCAGTCTAACGCCAGCTCTGGTGATCCCATTAGAACTCTGGATCTGCGGCACAGTAGTGGGAACCGGGAGCAGTGGAGTTGCTCCGGAGTCACACCAGTATCATTTAAGCTCATAGGAACTGCCACAACAGACCGGAGCAAAGTACCACCAACAGTGGCCAGGGGAAGGTACAGGGCAATTATGGAATGAGCTGCTCACAGGGGAGGTATCTTCCTAATGAAACTTTGCTTTCGCCTACACACACTCAAAGGGTTATAGCTCTTCCGGGCGTTTTTCTTTCCAACAAGCTATCTTTTCAATGCCCAAAGAACAAATCATGCGTCCGTCGTGCAAGGGGACTTTTAATTCAAATTTGGGAAACCCACCGCCAAAAAAGAACCAATATAATGTCTTATGGTTGAGAGAGAGCACACAATGTGATTCAATCTGGAACAATCTGCCTTGGAAATGAGACACAGTCTGATCATAGGAAGAAGAACGACAGCTGCCCTTGCCCGTTGTGTGGATACATCAGGTAAAAAGCCAAATACTGTCGCCTTTGAAATATGATCGATAGGAAGGAGGAATCCCAGAGGACAGCCATCAAGACTGCTAGACAGGCAGGGCGCGAAGGGGCTGTCAAAGCGATTGCGGCGCTGCTAAATGAGCACTGGGCATGAGCGCTCCCCACAGAGGATGCTCGGGGAATCATCTCCCCCAGGGTGACTCATTAGAGGCAGCAAAGAACAAGCTGTGCTGGAGCGAGAGAGGCCTCGAGAGAGGCGACGGGGCAGTCGGAGCTTTTAAACAGCGAGGAATCCGCAGGAGTGAATGGCATCTCAGCAGGAAGGACAGCCAGCAGCTGAGCTACTAAAAGCAGCAATTTCCCCCTGAAAACAGCGGTTGTATTTCCCAAGGGATTCTGCCTGAGGAGGAGGGAGCTTTACATTTCATCCGATAAATTGGGGGGGGAGCAAGGTGGAGAGGCTAGGGGTCCACGATGCCCTCTGCTCCCCTCCCGCCCCAGCACTTCCTGGAGTGCCCCATGTGGCTCCCCCGCTTTCCCAGGCAGCCCTAAGAGCCCCACCCCCCTCAGCAGGCTCAGATCTTGCTAGGCAGGCACAAGTGTGCGTGACTCCCGAGCTGTTTCTGGCGAGCCCTGGGCTCTTACACAGAACCCCCGATCACAAGACAGAGCGATTGGCCAAGCGCAGAGTGATCACAAAGAGCCACTCAGCACTCGGGGTCCCTTCCTGAACAGCTGGGAGCCAACAGCACCATGTTAGCTCGCCAGCCAGCCCACCCCCTCCTTCGCCTGCTTGGGGGCACGTCGTCAGGTTCGGATGCTGGTGCCAATGTTGAACTGACAGCTTCCTGGTTAAAAAAAGAATCGCTTTTTTAAAAATGCGCTCGTAGGAGGTGAAACTCTCCCTGCCACAGAGACGGTTTGTGCATCGCTGACGTGTGATTCTGTAAATTTGGCATGGGTCACGCACAGGACGTGGGAAATAAACACTAAATCACAGATTTATTGGGGTCGGAGTCTGAGCCAGGGCCCTGCTCCCCGGGGCTGAGTTGCTGGAGTTCTCAAGAAGTCACCACGATCTCATAAAATCCCAGAATCCGTGAGCTCCGTCGGCTTTGTGGCCTCCCTCCTGTGCCGTTTTAGCGGCGGGCGCGGGGTTTCATGGTTTTAAGGGCTCACCATTGGCATGAGAGCAGATATCTCCTTACCGGCGTGTGAAATTGATGCAGCACAGACCGGGTGAAACCCAGAGTGCAGGGAAATCAGTGTGGTTGGGATCCTTAAACCACCCCTATTGGTGCACGATTCAGGCATGTTGCCGCATCCAGCCTTCTCTCCTCCGGCCCTTCCTCTTTCCTTTTCCAGTTTTTGTTTCCCAGGGAGGGCAGAGCGTGACTGTGGAACAAAAGCCCCTGTGACAGAATCAGGACAGCGCTGGCTTTGTAGTGGCTGGCACTTTTGATAATTTTAATGAAAATCTTTATGCAAATAGCAGCTGGAGAAGGAAAGGAGAAGGAGGTGAGATCCTTGCTCATTAGCATGCCCTGCATTTGCCAGTTGGAGAAGCCAGCAGCATAAATGAATTAACGAAGTAACTCGCCTGCTCTCTAGCCTGCCATAAGCTGGAACCCCATCCAGCAGCCTGTTCTTCTGGAACTAGTGCCTGTCCCAAACCGCATGGAGCTCTCTTCCTCACCATCTCCCCCACCGTACCTGGAGCAGCTGCACTGTACAGTTAGCATGTGTTTGTCTGCCTGCAGTGGCTGGCCAGGAGAGTACAACAGCCTTCTACTGCTACCAGCTAGTGGTGTTCTTTAGCTTGCAGGCCTTTGCCTTCAGTTCAAACTTTTATAATTGTTTCCTGCTTCTCCTGTGGCACTGCCACCAGTTCCGCTACAGGCCCACCCCCTGCTTTTCCTCCTGATTCTCTGGGGATGTCATCTCCTCTTCCCCAACCCCTCCCTGGCTGCTGCTGTCCACCTTCAGGATAACCAAAGCCATCCTAAGCTAGTGCTCTAACCACTGGGCCACCCTGCCTGACTACTGGAGGCCTCATCTTATCCATGATCGAGCAGAAAGAGGAACGGTCTGGTGATGGGCAGCAAACCTGACTAGTGAATGTGATGGGAGGAGAGAGAGAGAGTGAGCATGTAGTGTGGGTGGAATTCCCTCCATGCAGAGGGCCCGCAAAAGCTACCCGCCTTAAGCTCTTCACTGCTGCACAGGCCTTAGCCCAGGGCTGAATTTCATTGGTGTGACTCCCCGTCTTGTACCGAGAGTCACACCAATGACTCAATGACACGTTCCCCCCTCACGGTCCAGAAGCAGCAGTGGGAGGAGCATCCCCAGCAGACTCGGCTGGTCTAGGGAGGGAAATGTCCGGGCATTACTCTGGCAGGGTATCTATAAGGCCCCTGGGTCACTCTTGTTCCCACGTAGGAGCTATCCCTGAATAGGAACGCGGCTACATTTCCACCTATAGACCAGTCCTGCTTCAGCCCTGTGAGCATCATGGGAAGTGTGTGGGGTGGCAGTTAGGGTACGTCTACACTAGCCTCCTAGTTCGAACTAGGGAGGCTAATGAGGGTGACCGAAATTGCAAATGAAGCGCGGAATTTAAATATCCCGTGCTTCATTAGCATGTTCCCGGGCGGTCGCCATTTTGGAAACTGACTAGCCCAGAATAACTACCCGCGTCTGCACGTGGCAAAGAAACGGGAGTTCGAAGTAAACCCCTTAACTAGCTGTTAAACCTCATTAGCTGTTAAACCTCATTAGCTGTTAAACCTCATTCCACAAGGACAGTCCGGTAATTGCGTCTTCTGATCAGTGAAAAAACCCAGAAAATACCGGACATGTAAAATGTTCGGTATTTTCTGTTTTTCTCGGACAGACGGCCAGCAGGGACATTTTCCCCCGCCGCATCTGGCAGCGGTGGGGGGAGCGTGGGAATGTAAAGGCACAGCATCCTTTTTTTTTTGCTCAACGTTTCTCCCGCCTCCTTTTTTTGTCCCCCCCGGCCATGTTTAGGATTTTTTGTGACGGTATCTGGTAACTCTAAGCCTGGTCTCTGGTATTGCATGGACACAGCAAAAGATCCTCTTCATTATCCAATAGGCTGCTGAAAGCCAGCAGCTGTGTAGCACCAACAGGCAGAACTGAACCTGGGACCTCTGGAGCTTGGTGCATGCACCTCTACCGCACAAGCTACTGCTCAGCTCAGGCTATAGAGCAGGCTCATTCACTCTCTCTCTGTAAGGGGTCTAAGTACCACTCCACGGGCCAATGAACGGCACCCAGCAGGTGTGTGGGTTACAGTTGGATGGCTTCATTAGACATGCCCGTGTCTAAGCATTACATGAGAGACAAAGAGCTGCTATGTATTAATCTAATAACTGTGATATGTACAGCAAGGTGTGACTCTTGCTAGTGACCTGGTGTGACCGGCTGTACCAACCCTGCACTGGGCTTGCAAGAGTTAACCAGAGTTACCTGGCGGAGAGAGCCCCGCCCCTACAGCCCTGCTGGGTGTGCTCAGCTGGAGGGCAGGTATAAAGGCCAGTGGAGCTCACAGCTGCTGCTAGAGCTCTGGAGGACATTCAGCAGGGAATGGCTGAAGAAGTGCTGAGTCTGGAGGAAAGTGGAGCGGAAGGTGACTGCCTGGTAGGAAGTAGCCCAGGGTTTGGGTGGATTCCCTGTTGCCACTCCCACCACTGACAGGGTGGGCCTGGGTCCCCCTACCCCGTCCCACCCATTAACCCTTGAGGGGGTGCCACAGTTGTGGTTAGTGACTGTGGCTGCTAGGCCTCACTACCCTTCAGGAAGGTGGCCTGTGGCTGCTAGGCTAGGCTGGGCTGTCTTGTTGGAGAAGGGGTGTAGTTACTGGCCCTGAGCTCAAGGGACTGAGACACACACAGGGTGGAGCAGTCTTTGGGAGGCCTTAGACTGGGGTGGGCAATAATTTTTTACTGGGAACCACTTAAAAAAATTTCTGAAGTGGCCCATGGCTGCTCTGGAAGGGGTGGGGCCTCAGGCAGAAGGGGTGGGGCCAGGACACTTCCCTGCTTCCCCACCCACATACCCTAATTGGTCTGGTGGGGGGGGGAGCGTGTGAGGCCTTTGCCACCCCCCTCCCCTGCCCCCAGGCGCCCATGCCCAGGATGGTGGGAGAAGCCTTTGTGCACCCCCCCTCTGACCCCAGTCCAGTCAGGGTTGGGGGATGCGGGGGGGGAGAGCGAGCGAAGTCTCCTCCTGCCCTGCCAGGAGTGTGTGGTGCTTCTAAGCACTGCTCGCTCCTTGCAGGGCAGGGAACTTTGTGTGTTTCCCCCTGCCCCCAGGCCCTGATTGGCCCAGGGTTGCCAGGTGTCCGGTTTTCTACCCGACAGTCCGGTATTTGTGCCCTCTGTCCAGTAGAAAAATTCAGAAAATACTGAACATGTGCAAAGTGCCATGTGCAATGTGCAATGTCCGGTATTTTGTGAATTCCCGGCTGGGTGCCGGACAAAAGCCTGGGGGGGGCGTGGGAGCGACAGGGAGGCGGGGCTGTGATTGGCGCTGGGAGCCCTGTGGTCGCGGGCAAAAGCCGGGCAGGGCTGGGCGGGGCCGGGACTCCCAGCCACTCCCCCGCCCGGCTTCTGCTCGGGACCACAGGGCTCCCAGCGCCAATCGCGGCCCCGCCTACCAGCTGGGAGCCTCTGGTTGCTGCAGAAGCGGAGTGGGGAGAGTGACTCCCAGCCCCGACCCCGCCTGCCTTCTACTAGCAACTAGAGGGAGTGCCTGCCAGGGGCACGGCCTGTAGGACTCTGTCTGCAGCCAGTGGCTGCCCCCCCCCAGCTCTGCTTCCTGCCCCCCTCCTCCCGGCCAGCCCCCCCCAGCTCTGCTTCCTGCCCCCCTCCTCCCGGCCAGCCCCCCCCAGCTCTGCTTCCTGCCCCCCTCCTCCCGGCCAGCCCCCCCCCAGCTCTGCTTCCTGCCCCCCTCCTCCCGGCCAGCCCCCCCCAGCTCTGCTTCCTGCCCCCCTCCTCCCGGCCAGCCCCCCCAGCTCTGCTTCCTGCCCCCCTCCTCCCGGCCAGCCCCCCCAGCTCTGCTTCCTGCCCCCCTCCTCCCGGCCAGCCCCCCCAGCTCTGCTTCCTGCCCCCCTCCTCCCGGCCAGCCCCCCCCAGCTCTGCTTCCTGCCCCCCTCCTCCCGGCCAGCCCCCCCCAGCTCTGCTTCCTGCCCCCCTCCTCCCGGCCAGCCCCCCCAGCTCTGCTTCCTGCCCCCCTCCTCCCGGCCAGCCCCCCCCTCAGCTCTGCTTCCTGCCCCCCTCCTCCCGGCCAGCCCCCCCTCAGCTCTGCTTCCTGCCCCCCTCCTCCCGGCCAGCCCCCCCTTAGCTCTGCTTCCTGCCCCCCCTTTCTCCCGGCCAGCCCCGCAGCCCCTGACCCTTGCCAGCCCTGCCTCCTGCCCCCCCTCCTCCCGGCCAGCCCCCCCTCAGCCCTGCCTCCTGTCCCCCTCCTCCCGGCCAGCCCCCCCTCAGCCCTGCTTCCTGCCCCCCCTTTCTCCCGGCCAGCCCCCCCTCAGCCCTGCCTCCTGCCCCCCCTTTCTCCCGGCCAGCCCCCCCTCAGCCCTGCCTCCTGCCCCCCCTTTCTCCCGGCCAGCCCCCCCTCAGCTCTGCTTCCTGCCCCCCCTTTCTCCCGGCCAGCCCCGCAGCCCCTGACCCTTGCCAGCCCTGCCTCCTGCCCCCCTTCCTCCCGGCCAGCCCCGCCCCCCTCCCAGCCGGTCCCTCCCCCCTGCCCATGATCAAGTGTCTGGTATTTTGGGGGGGGTCTACCTGGTAACCCTACGGGGGAGCGGCAGGGCCTCCGCAGGCCGGCTCAACTCACTTGGCAGGCCCAGGGAGGCCCTTTTGCCCCCCCTGCCTTAGAGGCCTAGGGCCCTGCCCCGAATGGGCTGGACATACCCGCCCTGTGACACAGACTAGCACGGCAACTGTCCCTGTACGACGTGGGCGGGTGATTAGCGTTTCCTTTACGAATGTTCTGATTCACTTATGCGGGAGAGCAAACCAGAAGGTCACACAATTGGCTTAGATGGGGGCACACTTGAAAGCCCGCGAGGCAAGCTGGGAGCATCGAGGACCCTGCATCTTACCTTCGAGCAGGTGTGGCCAAAGCTAGGAGCCGGGGATCAAGCAGCTGTTGGGGGCATTTCTCAGCTGCTGGTCAGGGAGACAGTGATGAGAAGGTTCATGTTGGTGTTTACCAGATTCCTCACCGGTGTGGGGCATAGGAAACGCAGTCAGCCCACAGTTCCCAAATGTGCCAGATCCTGAGTCTCCCTCCCAAACAATTCTAAGGGTGGCTGACCAGTCATGAGATCCTAAAAATGTTGGGTTCTTGCTCCCTTCTCTGGTTTCTGAATCATTTTCCAGCTCTTCTCTGCAGCCCAGGGGGCTGGGAAGCTGCTTTCTGTTTTAAAGGAAAGCAAAGATTTGTCTCCAACTACTTCATGCCAGAGATGAGGCTTCAAGAGACATGCAATATCTCGTGGGAGTCACGAACGCTGGCAACATTGGCCTGTTTCTAGTCCCAGATCCTGCCGGCAGGTAGTGATGACAGAATCTCAGCTTTAAAAACGTTTTTAGCCTTCACAGTTGTGAGGAAACGCTTGACGTGAGTGAGATCGGAGGAGAGGCACCTTCCCCAATGTGGTGTTTGTACAGATTTTAAAGCCAACCTCCCCGTGTCTGGATTTAATCTAGGGAGGGTGGCCAATTCTTTGTAGTTAGTCTGTAGTCTCAAAACTAAAAATGTGCTATTCTTTCCCAGAACCCCCCACACTCGGTTTTTATAAACATCTCGTCCTTTTCTTTTGCCTTGAAGTGGCTTGGTGAGAAAATGGATGTGGCCAACTATTGCGAGCCACGTGATAGCTGGTGGTTTCCTTAAACCCGCAGTTGCTGGAGTCACGTTGTTAGTTGAGAAACTCTGCTTTCATTTTAAAGAAAGCAAGTTTCTAATACTTGTGGCTGTGTTTTCAAGCTATTCTCTGCAACCAGGGTGGGAACCAAAGGCTCAAACCACAAATCAAACAAACCCCAGGTTTTATTTTTCAGTGTTGTAAAATTTGTAAGCCGCATGCATAGTTTTATCGCTCATCTATTACTTGTCAATTGCTCTGGGTTGGCAATATGGTGGAATTGTCTGTTTAAAGGACCTGAGATTTTTTTCACAGGAAAAGCCAGTGCGGCACCCTGAAAACCCAGGGGACAAACATTGCCGTGTGGAGTGCTCTGACCAACACAGGTGTTTGCTAATGGGCAGTCTCAGAAGAGTTGCCAAGAATAAAATGGACCCCCGAGATCATGGTTGGTGCCTGTTGGAAAGGCCACATGTGGGTAACTTCCCCTCCTGCTGCCCTGTAGATAAATGGATCCTGTATAACACCAGGAATATCAATCCAGCACCTTTCACCTGCTTTACATTGGACACTGTTTTAAAACTGAAATTGGTGGTCCTGTTTAAACATGCAGTATGCATCTGTGCAAATAGCACACTAAAATATTTGCATAGAACAATCATGTGGCACAGACAAAGTGTCCCTAACTTTTTCCCTAGAGGTCTCTTTGGAAGCCAGGTAGAGACACCAGCCTGCGTCTGACATGACATGCCCTGCAGGCAGGGGGCCTGCAGCTGCCTCCTAGCATAACTTTGCTGGGGTGGATGGTTCCAGGACTTCCAGAAAAACTTTGAGCCAGGGCCCGTTTTTGCCGTGTGTTTGTACAGCACTGTCACCACAGGATCCTGGCCCACGACTCCTTCCTAGGAACTGCGGGACTAAAAAAAACTCAATTAGAATAATAGTCCTCATAATTAATAATTGTTTGGAAACAGGCTGTTTGAAAAGTACATGGCACGTTCTTGCTTCCCTGACGCCAGCCATATGTTTCTGGCCTGCTGGATTTCATTGGCACCAGCCACGTTATTAAATAAAAAATTATATCTCCGAGCTAATGTCCCTGTTCTATTAGGAGCTGTGGCCCCTGAACTCCGTGCATGGGAGTAAGCCCAGCCCTCATGAGGTATCAGTGCTTGTAGCTCGGAAGGGTATTGTAAAGCCAGCGTGATCAGAGTACTACAGATCAGAGGGTCAGTCAATGGGGAAAACATTCACAGAGCATGAGGATTAACTTTGAGCAGCAAATCGCTGTTGCTGGTTAGCTAACGGACTCTTCATGAAATATGTGGGACGGCCCATAGCGTGCACAGCTCACTGGGTGTCCTCCATTCCTTTGCCTTCTTTGGACAATTTGCACAATACTCTCTGCAAGGCTGTAAGGTCCAAGGGTTACTGGTCACCAAGCCTTTCACACATCCTGCATCGCTCTCCCACTTACCCTTCCTTTCCTGATCCCTGTGGCTCTGTCTAGACTGGCAAGTTTTTCCGCAAAATCATCTGCTTTTGTGGCAAAACTTTCCAGCTGTCTACACTGGCTGCTTGAATTTCCGCAAAAGCACTGACAATCTCATGTAAGATCGTCAGTGCTTTTGCAGAAATACTATGCTGCTCCCGTTCGGGCAAAAGTCTTTTTCTGAAAAACTTTTGCGCAAAAGGGCCAGTGTAGACAGCTGAGATTTGTTTTCCGCAAAAAAGCCCCGATTGCGAAAATGGCGATTGGGGCTTTTTTGCAGAAGAGCGCGACTAGATTGGCCATGGACGCTTTTCCGCAAAAAGTCTTGCCAATCTAGACGCGCTTTTCCGAAAATGCTTTTCCGTTAAAAGCATTTCCGGAAAATCATGCCAGTGTAGACATAGCCTGTGGGTAATTCCTAAAGGCCTTGCTCATTTGCAGCACTTCTTGGGTTGCTGGCTGGTTCCAGTCAGATCTCATGGGGAGTAGGAAGCTGTGTGTGGTGGGTCTGATGCTGTTACTTGCTGGTCTTCTCTTGGGCCTGCACCAGAGGGCAGAGCACATCGCAGGAGATCTGTAGATTCCTGGACATTGGTGGCGCCATTCGCGAGGGTGCAGTGTAGTCCTGTCTTCATGAATTCCTACATTAAAGCCAAAAGTGTCCATCAGCCCTCATTTTCCTTCCTGTGTGACACCAGCTGTAGAGTTCTGCCCAGTTCTTGCCTGTGTTGAGCTTAATATCATCTCCCAATTAACACACCCCGATCAGGGTAAAGCTGTGATTATTTTTAAGGTTGTGGGGAGCAGAAATGTCCAAAGAGGGCTCTTCCAAAGTAGAGGATTCTCCAAAGTAGCAGCAGAAGGTTTCATGTTCCAATGTCTTGGTGGGTTTAGACAAGCAATCAGATGCAAGTTTTAAGTGAGGATCATTAACCATTGGAATAACTTTCCAAGGGCTGAATTGGATTTGCCATCCCTGGTAGGAGGTTTTGCAAGAAGACCTGCTCTAGCTCAGACAGGAATGAATGCAGGGAAGTTCTCTGGCTGTGTTAAGCAGCAGCTCAGACTAGATTAACATAATGGTCCCTCCTGGCCTTGGAATCTATGAAGGTTCTGGACTTAATGGCTGCATCTAGACTGGCAAGTTTTTCCGCAAAAGCAGCCACTTTTGCGTAAAAACTTGCCAGCTGTCTCCACTGGCCGCTTGATTTTGCGCAAAAGCACTGACGTTCTACTGTCCGAAATCAGTGCTGCTTGTGCAAATGCTTTGACGTTCCCGTTCGGGCACAAGCCCTTTTCCGGAAATGTTTTTGCGCAAGAGGGCCAGTGTAGACAGCTAAAAACTGTTTTGTGCAAAAAAGCCCCGATGGCGATGGGGGCTTTCTTGCACAAAACTGTGTCTAGATTGGCCACGGACACTTTTCCGCGGAACAGCGTCCGTGCCAATCTAGACGCTCTTTTCCGCAAATGCTTTTCACGGAAAAACTTTTCTGTGAAATGCATTTGCGGAAAATCGTGCCCGTCTAGATGTAGCCGTCGTGTCTTAGAGCTGCCCTGAGCTGCAAGCACGGTGCTTGTGACTGCTCATTCAGCATCCAAACAGGTGTGCAGTCTAATCTGGCAATACCATCTGTTCCTATGTGTGACCATCTCTGCTTTTATTGGCATAGAGTTCACTGATCTGTATTCACAACTCATTCGCTGTCCTGACTGATTGGCTAAGCCAAGCTTCCGATCAGGGAGAAGCATCAGTTCGGTATGATTCCGGAGGGCAGGCATTGGAAAACACCCTCCAGAGACCACGTGGGGCAGCCAGCCATGACAAGTGTCTGCACCCACAGGTGCCGTATGAAGAAGAAAGCAGAGCACGGCTGTGGCCGCTCTGGACTGGTCATGCAGAAAGCAGTGCGCCCTGGACACAAGGCGCTGGCCCCAGAACTTTCCCCCACAGTTCTGAGACATTTCTCCCCAGTTCCTGCACTGAGCCTGCGTGGGTGGGCTGGAGTCTGAGGGCCCATGGTGTCTGGAGGACCTGTCACCGAAAGGAGCGGAGACACCAGATGCACAGCCGCAGGGACTGAGCAGCGCCCAGGGCTTAACAGAATCCCACTGGCTCAGCCCTGCCTGCCCTCCGCCTTGCTCTCTGCAAGTGAAACCCTCTGCTGGGTGAAAGGCAGGGAGCCGCTGCCTTACTCCTTCATCTTCCGGCCCTCGGCAGCGCAGGGGCGCGTGGAACAAAGTGAATTTGTGCTGCTGGCTCCCTGCTTGTTGTCACACTCACTCAGCCATCCTCCAAGATCTGTCGGCCTCCTACGCTGAGATTCACCTTGACTTGTGCATCCTTGCTCTGTGTGCTCGGGCTTTGAATCCGTGCCATGTATCCAGGCGTGACTGCAATGCAAAGGCAGCCCGCAGAGCTCAAACACCTGCCGCGAGCTCTTCTTTGGCAACAGGCCTGTACGAGGCCCGGAGCCCCTAGTATGGTCCCTGGGACTCTGAGCCCTGCCCTGGGAAAGGGAGGCTTGTGAGGAATGAGGGGTGGGGGCGGGCAGGCAGGCTTCTCTCCATCCAAGCTAGGAGTTGAGGGCAGTGTGTGTCCTTATTCCCAGGGCTTTGCTGTAGATCTGGGCCATGTGGCAGGGGAGGAGGGGCGGGAAATAGTCATTTCTGTTAAGGGTCTTAACATGCTCTTAAACGGTGTCCCCGCCTGGTGCTGGGTGAAAGCAGGTCTGGCTTTGCTCCCGTACCGGAGCAGGAGATGCCACCCAACTAAAGGACTGTGCTTAAGAACCAGACAAATGGCTTGCCTGGGCTGCAGTGGATCCAGCCATGGAAGTTTCCGCTCAAGCAGATGTATCCACTCTAGCTCTGATCAAGTGACTGTGATAACAGCTGTGTGGCCGTGGCAATGCGAGCGGTGGGGGCAGCTAACCGCCCAAGGATGCTCCCAGTGTCTCCGATAAGACGGTACTCGGGTACGCCGCGGGGCTAGTCTTCGTGCGCTAGCTCGTGCAGTACACCTCCGGGAAAGGGAAGGTGTATCTCCATATCGGAGGGCAAACAGCCTATAAATGGCACACCAGGTGCAAGGCCAGTGGAAAGTCAGACCCCTGCAGCCTGGAAGCAAGAGCAGTTTGGGCATGTCCTGTAAATATTGTAGGACTGGCCTCTTGTATGGGCCGTGAGTTGGGAAGCAGCCCGTTTTGCCTGGATGTTGGGCAGATCCTCACAGAACACTGGTCTTTGGGGCATAATGGGACATGCATGGCAATCAACACGAAACAATTCCTGACGTGGGCTGCCTTTGGCCCCACAGGCAAGATAGGTGGGAGAACAAGTAGTTTGAGAATCCTTGTGTATGTGACTTCTGATCAATATAGTGAGTTACAGCCCCTAGTATTGACTAGTGTAAGGGATACAGGGTGATCACGTATGAATACACTGGTGTAAGCGCTCTTGTGCCCAGGTATAGGAAGCCGTCCAGTGTCTGGCACAGGAAAGGGCTATAACTTGTGTGTAGACAAGCTGCTTTTGAAACTGCTCCCTGTTATCCCATCCAAGTGGTTTTCACTAGGTGCTTTCTGCAAAACTGTCCATTTCATGGTCTTGTTCTTCTGGTGCTGTTGGCTCTCACTCCACTGCAAAGTTACCAACTGATTGTTCAGTTGACTTGGCCCATTGGTCCTGCCTAGAGCGGGGGCTGGACTTGATGACCTTCCGAGGTCTCTTCCAGCTCTGATTCTATGATCTGCCTTCATTTGCTCTAAATTCTCTCCTTGTCTTCTCCTCCTGTGGACGCAGTCATTTCCATACAGGTGTCAAGAAGTGCCATTCTCCTGTTTTAATTGTCAGGCGTAAGCAAATGCAGCTGTCACATTTGCATTTTGCTTTCTCTGGACCCAGCTTTCTCCCCACCCCACCCTCCGGACCTGTCACTTTGACAAGGCATAAAGCACAGAGCTGGTCACGTTTCTGCAGACGCTGTTGTTGTTTGCTATCATTTATCCAATGTCTGGTGCTTTTCCAGCAGCTCTGACCCCGTTCATTGATACGCGAAGAAAACACAAACCAGCAGCGCTGACAAGCTGAAAGGGCACTTGTGGACAGGAAAGGTAACAGGTCAATTTCTGCAATGTGGATTTTCCCCTCCTATTCCTCATCACTGTGGCTAGGACATTTCCATCAAAATTGCCAGCTGCAAAGCCACCAGTGACGTAACAGGATCTTTGTTTTCAGGGTTGCGTGCAATAGGAATGGGACAATCTGTACTCCTGTCCCTAAACATGCCCAGAACTTGCACTTGGATTTGCCAGAACTGGTTTAAAACCTGAGTGAGTTAAACCAGAGTAAACCCCAGTGTGGACATGCATTATCCTGGTTTCAGGTGGCCTTCACCTGGTGCCGCCTGCCCTGTAAAGCCAGTGCTGCATCCATGTACAGGTCCGAACCAGGGAGCACGATGTTGCTCAGGGGAAAGGGTTAAAGGTGTGTAATGGCAGTTAAAGGTGTGATTTGCAGTGCATGCACAATGGTGGCTTAGGTACAGAGGGCACTGGCGGGGGAAAGGGGTGACTATGAATCGTGAGCCCAGCAAATCGATAACAGGCTGCTATCGACTTGCTGTGTTCGTGATTCGTATTTAGTAGCAGCCACAGGGCATTCATCACCCCTGGCGGCCCTGCCAATGCAGGTATGCCCAAGCTAGCTGTAATCTGTGTCTGCCCACGATGGCCGCTTGGGCACATGCCCAGAGAGCCTAAAAGACAGCAATCTCATGCCCCCCGGACAGAGCGTTTTCTCCCTGGGATTTCAAAGGGCCTCGCGCTCCTGGGGTGGCAGAGATTCAGGGGCCCTTCCCCTCACCTGACATCAGGGAGCAAGATGGGCCTGGGCAGCCCCCGAAGAGCCCCCAAATCAGGGAGCTGCAAAGGGACCGAAAGCCATCTTGGCTGTTGGCGTGGGTCACGCCTGTGATTTCTGTTGGGTTTTGCTAATGCTCAAAGGCCTGACAGAAGAGGTGAAGGGAAAGCTTTTGTCAAACATTAAACAGCTGGGAGTCCTTCCAGTTGTCTCTCCTGATTGGTTACACTGGGAACTCCGCTGGTAGTGTGGAGTGTGACCCTAGTGTGGTCAATAAACATGCTTAGCAGAGAGAGCATAGACCCTGGGAGCTGGCCAAGTCTAAGGAGAGGTTTCTGCATGCTGTCGCGTGGGTGGTAAATTCCACTCATGGGAGATGCTCCCTGGCCTTTAGAGGCGAGGTTCCAGCTGTTCTTTGATCTCCCTACCACCCAGACCTGCCTGGGGATCAGTCACAGCTGGTGGCCCTGGATGCCTTGAATAACTGGGCTGAATGCTTAGGAGTGTGCCGGGCTTCTGGTCTTGCTCTCGGTGGCCCATGCAGCTGTCCTGGATGTAACAGATCTTCTCTGCAAAGGGGAGGGGCTCGGCTCTGTAGCTGACTGTGTTCAGGGTTCAGCGGGTTGTGCATTTGCAGCCTGTCGGGGGTTGAAGCCCTTCCCACCCTTCTTGACAATGAAGTGGGTTCAGGACATTCTTGGTGTCTGAGACTCTCTGTACCAGACTGTCCTGTCCAGCTCCCGTTCTCTTCCTTCCCAGCGTGTCTGCCCTAAGTGGGGCCCTCCCAAATTCACTGCCATGAAAAATGTCTCACACCATGAAATCTTAGGTTTGAACAAAATCTAATTACCTTACCCATTACAAAGACAGCTTCCCCAATTATCACCTCTAATATCATTAGCTCACAGACATTTACCTTCCCCCCCGCCCCCATTCCCCTTCTGTTCTGAAATGTGACTTGTCCTTTTCATATGTGTTCCTTTTTTTAAATTGTATCCTTTGGTATATATGGTTGTGACAATTTTCTTCCACTATTTGATCTGAGGAAGTGGGTCTGGCCCACGAAAGCTCATCACCTAATAAACCATCTTGTTAGTCTTTAAAGTGCTACATAGTCCTGTCTTTTGTTTCACCATGAAATCTGGTCTTTTGATGCTTTAGTCCTCAACTGTGCAGACTTCATGGGAGACAAGGGGTATGTCTACACTACCACCCTAGTTCGAACTAGGGTGGTTAATGTAGGCAACCGAAGTTGCAAATGAAGCCCGTGGAACAAGGTGTACCGGTAGTTCAGAATAGGAAGCCTAATCCGAACTACCTAGTTCGTGCCGCGTGTAGCCGCGGGCATGGAGTCCGAACTAGCAGGGCTTTAAAAATGGCGGCGCCCGGCAATATGCAAATGAAGCCCGGGAAATTCAAATCCCGGGCTTCATTTGCAACTTCGGCTGCCTACATTAACCACCCTAGTTCGAACTAGGGTGGTAGTGTAGACATACCCAAGCATTTCTCAAATTTGGGGTCTTGACCCAAAAGGGGGTGGCTGGAGTTCACAAGATTATTTATGGGGAGTCACGGTATTGTGAAGGCAGCAGCCTGCCGGCAGCGGTGCAGAAGGAAGAGTGGCAATAACGCACCATGCCACCCTTTCCTCTGCACTGCTGCTGGTGCCAGTTCTACCCTCAGAGCTGGGCTCCCAGCCAGCAGCTGTCATTCTGAAGGCTGCACTGCTGCCCCAAGTATTGGAGAAGTAAGGGTGGCAGTACCATGACCCCCCACTACAATAGCTCTGCAACACACACACACACACCCCGTCTTTGAGTCTGGACCCACAACTACAAAACCGTACATTGCTGAAACCATTACCTGGATTTTAAAAGTGAAATTGATCAGAATGGGCTCTGAATGTGGTAGGGCCCACACACCTGGCCTGGAACGGTGGCCCTCCGGTTATAGATCCCGTTCCGTGCCTGAGCCTACAGGGACGGGAACCTGTTATAGTCTCACCTGGCAAGGTTGCCCATGGAGCCCCCCAGGGTTAGCTGTTGGGAGCACTGTCAGCTGGGAGGTTCTGAATGATTGCTGTTCGCGAGCAATTCAACCGACTATCTGTGGCCCGCTGGGGCTCCTGTACCTTTCAAAGACTCAGGGAGCATAGGGCCAGTCCCACGCTCCCTGCGGAGCTTCCGCTTTTGAACTGTAGCAAGAGCCCTAATTCGAACTACCTACTCTGTGCCGCATGTAGCCAGGCACGGAGTTCGGACTAAGGGGGATTTAAAAATGGCGTCCCCCGGGAAGATGCAAATGAAGCCTGGGATATTTAAATCCCAGGCTTCATTGGCAACTCCTATTGCCCTCATTTGCCTACCTAGCTCGAACTACTGAGCTAGTGTAGACATACCCTTATAGACTAATTGAATAGTCAGTGGAAATCCCATTGACTATTCAGTTAGCTAATTAATCTAAATATAACAATCCTAACCCAGTAACCCTCCTGGATGCTGCCAGAGTAGGAATCAATAACCGTATCAAATAACACGTTTCCGTTATGACTTTTCTGATAGTCACTGATCGGCAGTCAGTGAGCAGGCAGCTGGGAAGAAGTATCCAGCTTCAACCTCATAAATGTTTATCTTTTTTACAAAGTGTCCTTAAACACTTCCCGAGAAACAGCTGAGGTTGCACAATTCTTCCTAGCGCTCGTTCTCCATGTCTCTGGGCCGCGGCCTCCAGGAATCTGCAAGATCTGAAGCAAAGATGGGCCGGGGGAAAGGAACAGAACCCTACCCTACCAGAGATGAAAGCATTTTTATTAGGGGGGTTTCAGTGCGATCAGCAGCCACTCCAGCTTTGATTTCTCTAATCAAAACTCCGATAAGCTGCATTTCAGTTCTGCTCTTCTTTCCCCGCTCACTTTCTCCAGCTATTAGAGAATTTGTCACTGGTTTAGTTACATGGGGATCTTATTGGAATAAAATGGACCATTGTAAGAAGAGTGACTTCAAATGAGAGTAGCACATCTGCCAGGGCAACTTGAAAAAGTATAGCTATTTTTTTACTAACTGAAAATCACAAGAAACAAAAGTGTTTCGTGTGAAAACTCTCAATATTTAATGTCATACCAAAATGGAAACTTCACTCTTTTTATTTGATCTAAATCAAGATGAATACCTTTGGGGGAAGTTTCAGAGGGGTAGTCGTGTTAGTCTGTAATGGGGGGAAAAAAAACAAACCAATAGTCCCTGCAGCACCTTAGAGATTAACAAAAATGTAGTGGTATCATAGAGTGGAAGAGACCTCAGAAGGTCATCAAGCCCGGCCCCCTGCCCAGGGCAGGACCAATCCCAACTAATTCAACCCAGCCAGGGCTTTGTCCAGCTAAGACTTTAAAACCTCTAGGGATGGAGATTCCACCCCCTCCCTAGGGAACCCATCCCAGTGCTTCCCACCCGCCTAGTGAAATAGTTTTTCCTAATATCCAATATAGACCTTCCCCGCTGTAACTTGAGCCCATTGCTCCTTGTTCTACCATCCATCACTACTGAGAACAGCCTTTCTCCATCCTCTTTGACACCTCCCTTCAGGAAGTTGAAGGCTGCTCTCAAATCCCCCCTCGCTCTTCTCTTCTGCAGACAAAACAAACCCAAATCCCTCAGCCTCTCCTCATCGTTCATGCGTTCCAGCCCCCTAATCATTTTAGTCGCACTCCGCTGAACCCACGCCCGTGCACCCACATCCTTTCTATAGTGGGAGGGCCCAGAACTGGACACAATACTCCAGCTGTGGCCTCACCAGAGCTGAATAAAGGGGAATAATCACATCCCTGGATCTGATGGCAATGCTCCTCTTAATGCACCCTAATATGTGGTTAGCCTTCTTGGCTACAAGGACTCACTGTTGACTCATATCCAGCTCCTCATCCACTGTTATCCCCAGCTCCTTTTCTGCAGAACTGCTTTTTAGTCAGTTGGGCCCCAGCCTGTAACAGTGCTGGGGATTCTTACAACCCAAGGGCAGGACTCTGCACTTTTCCTTGTTGAACCTCATTAGATTTCTTTTGGCCCAATCCTCTAATCTGTCCAGATCACTCTGGACCCTATCCCTGCCCTCCAGCTTATATACCTCTCCTCCTAGCTTAGTGTCATTTGCGATCTTGCTGAGGGTGCAATCCATCCTCTCATCATGAGCTTTCGTGGGCACAACCCGCTTGCAGTATTTTAAGGGTATTTCGGGGTAGAAAAAGGGTGGAGAAACAGCTGAAACTATTTTGTTTCAAATTAGGCCCAATTCAAATTGAGGATTCTCAATGGCATGGCTGTTTTTGTTAACAGGCGTGCTGCCCAAAAAACATTTTTGTAAGGAAAAAAACCCTTTCCCATGAAAAAAAAACACCCCACGTCTTCCAGCTCCATTAGTGGTTTGCCCTGGAGAATGGAAACAATATAGATATACATGAGAGCATATTTCTCTAATGTCGACACCAGCTCGGACTTGAAATAAGAGGTGGTAGCTGAAAACAGAACCAGGCTAAGCTGTCGCGCAGACATTGTTTTGAAAAAAATACCATAAGTGTAACTTGAGAGTGGTGCTGTTCAGTGCGATTCTCCCATATCATGGTGATAGGTGGAGCTGAAAACCAAGAGAGAAGAAAAACCCATTAGCACAACAATGAGACACTGAAGGAGGATGTAATAAAAGTGTAAATCCTTAGAGGTTAAGGCCAGAAGGGACCGTTTGTCATCTACCATATTTTCCGGCGTATAGGGCGACTGGGCGTATAAGACTACCCCCTAATTTTTTAATTAAAAGATAGGGTTTCATCTTATACCCCAGCGCCCCTCCGCCTCCTTTGCTCCCGGTGTGCCTGGTCTGCTGGAGACGGTCCCCAGCAGACCAGAGGCACCGGGAGCAAAGCCGCAGCAGCTTTGCAAAGCCTCGGGGGAAGCCGGTGGCGGGGCATCCCAGGCGCGCCTGGGATGTATACCCGGCGTACAAGACGACCCCCGATTTTTGGGGGATGTTTTTTAACATCAAAAGTTGTCTTGTACGCCGGAATATACGGTAGTCTTGCTTCCTGCCTAACTCGGGTCATTAAATTTCACCCAGTTATTTCTGTTTTGAGGCCATTAAATGTGTTTGGGTAATGTCTCTCTCCCAGAGAGGCGCCGGTCGGCAGCTGCAAACAAGAGAGGGCAAATCTGTCACTTCCTTGGAGGTTTGTTCCCAGGTTTATCTTCCTCACAGTTAAACATTTGTCCCTGATTTCTCATCTGAATCGGTCTGGTTTCAACTTCCAGCTAGCGCGTTGTTACGCCTTTCTCCACTTCCAAACGGGATGCGGAGGAGTGTGTTGGGTGTTGAGCACCTGAACAGGCACCACATCAAACCGGCCCTCGGAGGACTAATCTCAGCACGGTCTAAATGAAGGTAGAATCGGCGCTAGAGATGGAGCAGGGAGGAAGAGGGTCCGTTCACAGCTCGATGGTCCCTCACGTCTCCTGAGCGCCGTGCCTGGGGCTGGGTTGGCTGGGGTTTCCGTGAGGTAAGGGAGCAGCCTGGGGGTGGCAGAAGCAGGGGAAGGAGATGAAACAGAAATCCAGGGGCGCTGACAGAGCTCCCTGTCTGCCCTCACTCGTCTGGGACCGCAGGCCGGCCACCGAGGTGCAGACCCAGGCAGCCAGCCCCTGGCTCGTGGGAAGCAGGAGTGACACAGCCACAGCCCCTTGCTCACCACTGGCGTTCACATGCACAAGCGGTAACTGTCTAGGTCTTAACAGGAGAGGGGAGAGAAACGGTTCCTCAGGAGGGGCCTGTGGGCACTGGAGACAGACCCATTGCATGGAGAGAGCCTCAGGCCCTTCTGAAGTGTCACGCCCTCACCTCCCCCCTCACACCCTGGCCCCGCTCTCCACCTAGCCCCCAAAGCAGCCTCAGCAGCCCCCAGAGCCACATTCCCCTCCTCACGACTCCCTGCTCACAAAGTGACGCTGCTCTAAGGGGCCTGCACCCACCCAGGGCTGCTACTGAGCCTGCCCCGGCTCCCACTGGCCTCAGGTAGGGTCGCCAGGGGTCCGGTTTTGAACTGGACAGTCCAGTATTTGAGCTTTCTGTTCAGGAAACACACTGAGACAATAGAACTGGGAGAAAACAACTGTCCGGGATTTGCTACACCAGGTAGAATGTCGATTGTGATGGCGTGACAAGTGTGTCGGTATTTTTGTTGAAACCATCTGGCAACCCTCGCCTCAGGAGGAGCCTGCACACCCCACTGGGGAGAATCTAGCCCCCACCAGGATGAGAAATGGGAGCCTGCAACCCACTGGATTGGGAGTCCCAGGGCTGTCTCCTAGCCCTGGGCATGGCTTAGGGAGGTGAAAGGGGGGTTGAACCCGCTCAGTTATAATTCCCCTTTCCCTCTGAGCTTAGCACGGCTTCAGTGGGGGGGGGGGGGGTAGCCTTCACAGGTGAAAGGATACAAGAAATAGTCCCAACAGCTGTATTTAGACACCTGTGAAATGTGGCATCTACAGGGTATGTCCCACCCGGCTCCCCCTCCAGGGCTGCCCATCCCAGTCCCCAGCTCCCAAAATGGATCCCTGCCTAGCTCCCTGGAAGAACTCTCTATCCCACCTTTGCTTCCCCTCCACGCCTTCCCTGCCACCCTTCAAGGGGCTCCCCAGAGTTCTCTGGAGTCCTGCGGTTCCTCATTCCCGCCTGGAAGCCTTCCACCCGTCGCTCCACATGAGAAATATCCCCCTTTCCTGGCCGTGTGCAAAGTCGCCATTGGAGGTCACCTGCCACGAGGAAAGGTTGGGTCTGAGCTCTTATTTTGCCATTTTAGTGTATTAAATCCCTTGAAGGCCAGTTCCCTTCAGCTTTTTTTGCGTCAGAGCTACAGGGCTCATCCCCTTACCCCCCCCCCCAAGTTTTTCCTAGGAGACCTGGCAGGATTTGGACACCACACACATCAAAGAAGTGAGACCCTGAGCAATGGGGACAGGCGAGAGGGTGCTACATTCTAGTTTGTGTTCCCGCCTAGCTAATTGAAATGCCCAACAAACACTTGGGAGAAAGGCATTCTCTCTTAAAATTTCAACCCCTTCCCATAAGTGCTAATAAAACTCTTGGTCCTCATCCTCAGCCTGTTCTCGGATACCTTCTACAAAAGCTGGGAAGGCAAGACCTGCTGTTCTGAGGATAAAGTAAAGGCTGTATGGATTGGTCTTAATGAGAATTTTTTCAAAGAGAACAACCCCAGACTGGTTTCCGGTGGCAGGTGGATGCACTGGAGTTCTGACCAGACAAAGTAGGTGGGAGCAGGGCAGTGCAGAGCACCACTTATCACTAAATAAAGCTCTGTGTCTCCCCGGATCCTCATCCCTGGCCTGCAAGAAATCAGGAGTTCTTAGGGACTCGGGAGCTGACCCATTAGGAAATGGAAAAAGCCTTTGGCCAGAAGCTCCTCTCACTAACAGCAGGAGGGATCGATTTCAGCTGGCACCAGAGGAAGCTTTTTGCTGATTGCTGCCTCCATGTCAGGGCTCTTTTCTGTGGGTTGCTCCGGTCGCACACGGCCAGCTGGCTAACATGCCACGTCGGCTGAGCACAGAACCATCCCGGCAGTCAGCTGTATGGCAATGCCAGTAACATCGGACCAGCACGCTGTGGCTACAGTCCCAGCCCTTTACAATCCCCCCGGACCCACAGAAGGGGGGTGTGCCTTTGTCACGGGACCTCAGGGCCTGATTCTCCCCCCGGGCAGAGTGAGTGTGAAATGCTTCCACCGCTGGGAGGGGAGCGTTCTGTTTCCAGCCACGGCTAATGCAACCGAGCTGTGAACCGGTAACCAGGCAATTCTCTGACCCGCTACCCTCTTTGGGCCTTGCTCTGCCTAACCTCACAGGAACCTCATGGTTCCTGACTGGATCTTAACGCCATGGCACCTTTCTCCTGTGTCACCCGCTGCTTCCCGGCGTGTAAACCAGCAGCGCAGAACGTGGGCTCAGCTCACAAGCAACTCTCGGGCCTTGCCCTGGGAGCCAGCCTGCTCCTCTGCTGGATGGGAATCCTCTAATTTACCTCAAAAAATCAGCCCCCATGCTTCTCTCTGCCCCCAAATGTTCCCCCCTGCATAGCTTTCTCCTCGCAGCCCCCTGCCCAGCCTGCTTTTGCCCCTCTGCCTCTCCATCTCATCTCAGCGCCCCCCCCCCCCCCGCCTTGCCATCACCTCCCTCCTCAGGCATTCACCTCTGCTCCCGCGGCACCCAGACCTCTGACGAGGGAGAGAGACGTCTGCGCTACAGCCCTAGCTGAGCGAGCCAGGTGCTTTCAGCTCATGCTGTAGAGCAGGAATGGGGAACCTCAAGGCTGGATCTGGTCCCCGAGCTTCAGCCCCAGCATTGGGGAGCCCGCATTGACGCTCCAGCTCTCCCACTGCCCCACGCTCTGGTGTGGGAGGGCAATGGGGGGAGTGTCTTTCTTCTCAGTCAGGGCCCACATCTCACTTGTGTGCCGCCCCCAACTGATTTTTCTGTGGGTCAGTGGCCCCCAACTCAAAACAGGTTCCCCACCCCCATCACAGAGGCACGTGGCTTTAGCTCCTAAGGTCCCAGGTTCAATCCCTCCTGCCGACACCCAGAGTCCCTCGGCTCTACACACCTATGGGTGGGTGCTCCAAAGAGCTCAGTACCCCGCACGCACCCATCGTGGGCTCTTCTGCAGATCAGGCTGCTTGGTCTCCTCTTGCTGGAGCCAAGCTGTGACTCCGCCCGTGTCTAAAGCCCCGCGGTGTTTTCTGTCTCCTCCACAGCTACAAGAACGTGGTGACCCCCAAACGAGCGGCCGTGGCCATTGCTTGCTGCTGGATCGTGTCCCTCCTTGTGGGACTGACCCCCATGTTCGGCTGGAACAACCTGAACAAGATGAGGACTCAGGAGGCCAACGCCAGCCACGCGGCCTTCGTCATCCCGTGCCAGTTTGAGAACGTCATCAGCATGGAGTACATGGTCTATTTCAACTTCTTCGTCTGGGTGCTACCCCCGTTGCTCCTCATGCTCATCATCTACCTGGAGGTCTTCAACCTCATCCGCAAGCAGCTCAACAAGAAGGTCTCGGCCAACTCCTCGGATCCGCAGAAATACTACGGGAAGGAGCTGCAGATCGCCAAGTCCTTAGCACTGGTGCTCTTCCTGTTTGCACTGAGCTGGCTCCCTCTGCACACGCTGAATTGCATCACCTTGTTCTGCCCGTCCTGCCAGACCCCCAGCATCCTCACTTACATCGCGATCTTCCTGACGCACGGCAACTCGGCCATGAACCCCATCGTCTATGCCTTCCGCATCAAAAAATTCAGGGTCGCCTTCCTCCAGATTTGGCGCCAGTACATCTGCTGCAAAGCTGACAAGAACGCCAACACCCTGGACAATACAGAGCTAGGCAACTGGCCTCTGGAGAGAGCAGGGGCTATCCCTGAGATGCCGTACCTTGATTTACAAAAGCCCCTTTAATATCCCAAGAGCCAACGTGGCTTCACCCCCTCCACACGCACCCAAGGACTGGGAGGAGGCTTGGGAGACCTGAGAGGGTCAGACCAAGGAGATGTTTACCTGCGCAAGCATAGGGCATTATTTATTCACAGCTGCTGTACTGTTCTGATAACGTAGCCTGCACTTTCCTTGTGTTTCGGGCAAAGTGCATCGAGTTTCTCCAAGGGGAGATGTACAGATAAGGATGTGATTTATCTTTAATTCAAATAAAAAAGGAAGGCAGAAACTCTGCCGCAGTACGGCTGGGTTCTCGCTCACAGGGCAGGACAGTGGGGAAGTGACTTGAAGTTGTAAATGTCCCCTTACCCCTCTACCCTACCTATCCCATAAGGAGTCCTGTGCTACAGCCCCTCCCTTCACTGAGGAGGAGAGAGTGGTGCATCATGGGAGATGTAGTCCTACCGTAGAGCCCATCCGGGAATGGAAGCAGAAGGCAGCTAAACCATTATTCCCATGCAGCACCATTTTGAATAGAAACATTTCAAAATTGATCTAATTATTTTGCTGAAAGGTTATTTTCTGACCAGATCTAGGTGGACGGCGTGTGGGCTGAGCTACCCACAGCTAACAGGCTAGGTGTCTGGGGTTAAACCGGACAGTCCTACTTTTGGGACAGGTTTGTCCCTGCTCCGTATCGGAGGTGGCTCTGCCCCCACCAGCATGAGTCCCCCTGCATGGTGTGGGCAGGTCATGATGGGGCATGTGAGGCCATGGTGGCAGGGCAAGCCCATCCCATTCTGGATGCCCAGTGGTGTGGGGTTTCATCCATAGCTTCCCCGGCGGTGCTGGGACACCTACCGCTCCCAGTGCAGATGCTCAGCTGGGGACTATGGGGATGAATCATAAAATCCCAGAGCTGGAAGAGACCTCAGGAGTCATTGAGTCCAGCCCCCTGCCCAAAGCAGGACCAACCCAACTCAATCATCCCAGACAAGGATGTGTGAAGCCAGGACTAAAACGCCTCCAGGGATGGAGATTCCACCCCCTCCCTAGGGAACCCATCCCAGGGCTTCCCCACCCTCCTAGGCTCATAGTTGTTCCCAATATCCAACCTAGACCTCCCCCATGAGCCCATGTAGACTCTAAGAATAGGTGGTCTCTGTGCTTTCACTGAACCACAACCTGCTTCCAAACAGGCCTCCAGGGTGGAGCCTTGTCCGGACCTTAATTGTGCTCCGTAAGCTGGATAAGACAGGGCTACTGCCTCTCTCACTCGTGCCTTGGTCTGAGTGCTGAGCAGGAGGCCTGATGGAGGTACGTGAGGTTGGCTTGCTTGTCTCAGGGTCCTGCAGCCTCTTTGCTCCCTGGCTTCAAATTGTGAGCTACTGATCTGAGCACAGAAAGTCTCTGTGTCCCCCGGGTGTCTGCGTAAAGCTCTGGGGTGGTTTTTAGGCCTGAGGGGACCCTGCTGGGTCTGGGCTGGGGGAGGCAAGCCAGCTGATTTTTGATTGGAGGGGGGCAATGGGAACTTGCGTTCATGTGTTTTCAAATCTTGCAGCAGCTGCTCCGACCAAGGGCTGAGCGTGAGCAGCCAAAGAACCAGGCCTTCTGCAGCAGCAGCTCCTACCCGCCCCCCCCCAACACAAAGAGATGATTCCCAGAACAGCCCCTCCCTACTGCTGGCACCCTCAGCCTCGGGGCAGGGGGAGCTGGAGGACAGCCGTGTCTCGGTGTGTCTTAGCGTTGAGCCTGCTTCACTGTTCTGCCCTGCCCATGCCAGGATCAGGCCCGCTGGCACCTTGCACTCAAGGGAAACCCCTGGGCACACGGGGCTGCCCCCCCGCCAGGCAATAGAGCAGACAAACCACACCCTCAGTTGCAGCCCCAGCGGGCGTTATTCATCCTGTGTCGTGCAGGTAGGTACCTTAGCTGGGAATTGTGCCTGGCTCACACCCCGATCCCAGGGAGCCAGCTCCAGCTAAACACAGGCAAGGACAATTGTGAGCTACTCCGACTGGCCCATCCCAGGCTGGAGAGTTTCCCTGGATCCAGCCCAGCTTGAACGAGAGCAGATCTTTGAGAAATGGGTCCCGGTGTGACTGCAAAGTGTCTAGCGATGGAGAATCCGCCGGCGCCCCAGGTCAGTCGTTCCAAGGGTTAATTCCTCTCTGATTTCTAGCATAAGTGTCCCTGACTTTGGCTTCCAGCCACTGGACTTTGTTAGTCTGCTGAACTAAAAAGCTCATTATCCAATTTCAGCTTCCTAGGCAGGGAGTTATCAACGGCGTCAGCGTTCTCTGTAACTGTCTTTGTTTCGCTCAATCGACCGTCTTCCTTGAACTGTCGTCATAACCGGACACGGCATCCCAGCTGTGGTTGCACCAGCACCAAATACAGAGGCAAAATACCCTCTTTGCTCCTACTTAAAAGTCCCTTCCGTATGCCTCTCGGGATCTCATCAGCCCTGTTAGCCACGGCATCATCCTGGGAGAATGGAGGGTGATCCCCTCCTTCCTCCCACAGGTGCATTTCAGAACCGCTACTGCTCAGGCCCGAGTCCTGCAAGAGCAGCCTGCCTGCTTTGTTCCTAGGGGTTGTGACGGCGCGTCGTGGTCCTCAGCCTCCTGCACCCCCGTAGTGGCACGGACAGACTCCACCAGCCAGTAGAACAGAGGGAGTTTATTGCTTCTCCGGGATACAGCACAGCACAGATGTCATCTGGTTACAGGAACCGGGCCTAGAATGCCTCAGCCCCCCTTGAGATGGAGGAGACTGGACCCCTAAATTCCAGCCCCTTTCCCTAGGCTGTCTCCTCCATGATCCCAGACAGAAACTAACCAACTCTCTTCCATCCCTGCCCGCATTCCACCTTCCTTTGTTCCTCTCCCTGGGGGGTAGCTGGTCGGACAGGTTGAGAGACCCTCTTTGCATAATGACTCACCCCTGGCCCTGCTGGGCCGTGCTACAGACAGCAGCCAGTGGAGGTCACTCACAGTCCACTGCCCAGCATAGCAACCAGCAAGGTACCCCCCACTACGTCACAGGGGTGCGTCTTTATATGTGGCTGCACAGAAAGCCTTATAGGGTACGTCTACATTACACTCATCTTTTGGCAACGAATAGTGTCCATGCCTCCCCCAGCATAGGGTCTATATCTGAAGAGGCCTGGCTTAGACAAGAAGGGTAAAGAACCACCTGACGGGTGTGGGGAATCATAGAATGCTAGAACCGGGAGGGACCTCGAGAGGGCATCGAGTCCAGGCCCCTGCCCTCATGGCAGGACCCAGCACCGTCTGAGAGCTCTTTATCTGACCCGCTCTTACATATCTCCGAGGATGGAGATTCCACATCCTCCCTAGGCAATATATTCCAGAGTTTAACCACCCTGACAGGTAGGGAGTTTTTCCTAATGTCCAACTTAAACCTCCCTTGCTGCAACTTAAGCCCATTGCTTCTTGTTTTAACAGAGGCCAAGGAGAATAATTTTTCTTCCTCCCCCTAGCAACACCCTTTTAGATACTTGAGAACTGCTATTCTGTCCTCCCTCCGTTGTCTTTCTTCCAGACTAAACAAACCCAGTTCTTTCAGAAGCTTCAGGAGGAACAAGATAACCTTAAAAAACAACAAACGGTCTGGTAGCACTTTATAGACTAACAAAACATGTCGATAGCATCATGAGCTTCCGTGGGCACAGCCCACTTCTTCATATGACCGGTCATCTGTGCCCACGAAAGCTCATGATGCTATCCACATGTTTTGTTAGCCTATAAAGTGCTACCAGACCGTTTGTTGCTTTTTAAGGTTATCCAGTTCTTTCAGACCTCCCTCCTAGCTCGTGTTCTCTAGGCCTTTCATCGTTTTTATTGCTCTTCTCTGGATCCGCTCCAATTTCCCCATATCTTTCTTGAATGGTGGTGCCCAGATCACCTACTCTAACCCTCAGCCATGCCTCCCCACCCCACTGCTGTTTTTATCAACGTGGTGCCCCACAGCTGGGACTTTTCCCTGCCACGGAAAATGCGTCACCAGCTCAGCCCTTTCCTGCTGCCTCCCCTCTGCCAGAGCCTTTTGCCGATCCACCATACCCTGCTTTTCACTGGGATGTGCAGCTGCGTGTACACGACATGCTGCAGCCAGTGGTGTGTGATGGAGACAAGGCAGTTGTTGCTTGCGTCCAGCTTACCAGATGATCTAGCTTGTGCCGTATCAGTGACCTGACCTCATCCTTTATCACTTTATCCTGTGCAAGCATTATCAGGGATGGCTGTATGTTATCTTCCGGGTCACTGGGAAAGATGTTAACTAGCAGAGAGTCAAAACCTGGTCCCTGCAGGCAGTGTTCCCTCTAATCTTTTCCATCCAATGGTGAATTTTTCCACACGTGTGTGGAATAAATTGTATGTGCACTGAAGTATGTGCAAATGTGCACCACCAGTAAGAAACAAAAAACCATTCTGGGGGAGCACTTCTAATCAGCTGGGCTACATTTGAATCTCTCCTGAGTGACCGCACAAGCGCACAGCTTACAGGGAACACCGTCTGCAGGACCCTACAGGAAACAGCCCCCTTCATTGCTGATTCCCTGCTAAGAATTACACTTTAAGAGCTAGCTGTGAGTCAGCTTTTAATCCATTTAATATGTGCCATGTTCATTCTAGTTTCTTAATTGAAATTGCATTCAGTAGAGAAGTCTAACTAGATTACATTAAGACTGTTACCTCTATTAGCAAACATCAGAAAAAAAGATATGAAATTAGTCTGATGAGCTCTGTTTTCCATAAACCCATGATTGGTACTTGTTATATTACCCTCCTTTCATTCTTTATGAATTGACTCCAATATCAACCACCCATTGTCTTGCTCAAATCTGATGCCAGATTGACAGGCCTATATTGACAGGCTTTCTTCCCCTCCTCTGGTACTTCCCTAGAGTTCCAAGAGGAGTTGAAAATGACCACGAACAATACAACAAAGTCCTCTAAAATGCCTATCTTTAGTAATTGCTCTTTAACAGCCCCCCCCCCCCCAAGTTACTGTTGGAATGGAAAGTATTTCATTATCTGTGATAAGACTATTTGTCTTTTTCCCAAATACAAAACAGAAACATTTACGGACTACGTCTGTCTTTTTTGCATTATTAACAGCTCTACCATTTTTATCTAGTGCTGTGTACCAGATGATACCAGTACAATGATTAGGATTTCTTTTGTTCTTGATATACTTCAAAAATTCCTTATTGCCCTTCACTCAAGCCATAGATTTCTCCTTGCATCTTTTGGTTCCCTTATCAATTTTCTACAGTTCCTTCCTTCTGATTTATAGTCATTGCTATCAACTTCCCCCTTTCCCCATTTGTTTATATAGTAATCTTGCTATATATATTAGAAATGTGTATCTGTCTGTCCACCCATGAGTCTGTTTTTTCAAGAACTCATAAACGATAAAAGCTAGGACCACCAAATTTGGTATACAGCTCATAGAACCATAGAGCTGGAAGAGACCTCAGGAGGTCATCAAGTCCAGCCCCCTGCCCAAGGCAGGACCAATCCCAACTCTCTCTTAACTTAAAGCAACGTAAGGGTTTGGTTGTACCGGGATGTGGCTGAAATGGGATTGCTTCTCATAAAACCAAACAGAAAAGAGACAAAATACAGACCCTGGGGCAGCTGCAACTGGACAAAGGCTGATTCATGTGCTCGCCCTCCCTGGCTCTTTAAGGAGAATGCCCTGGGCCAGCTGTTGCTGGAGCGGTACACTGGGGCACACCCCCTTACTTTCACCTCTGCTCCAAGCAGAGCCTCCCTCCCTCCTCCCCCCGCCCAAGGCTGAAATCTGCAGCTCTCCACCTGGCGTTTCTCATCTCCACCAAGGACACCGCCTGGTTGCTCAATCCTGGACTCCTCCAGGGAGTTCAGTCTAGCAGGACCTTGAGCACCTCCCCACTCCCAGCAGATCTCCAACAGCAGTGCAGGCCTGCTCGGTGAGGGGTGTCCCATCTCAAGAAGGAAAGGCAGAAAAGTTGCTGAAATTCCCCTTTGCCACTGGACTTAAGTGCCTTTCAGGTTTCTAAAAATTCCCTCTCCTCTTGGCTGACACACCAGGGGCTTCCCAAGCCGAAAGCATGCTCTGACAAACTCGCATTCTCTGTGGGTTAGGCACAGCGTGGTGACGCTACACCACGCTGACCCGAGGGTTATGTCACATTGCCTTAGGCCTGTGTTTTCTCTTCCGCCCCATTTGAGCTCTAGGGGAACATTCCAAACACTTGTGGGTTTTGCCCACCATATGGACGCTGCATTCTCCACTGGCAGAGATGCCGTGGGTGATTATTTCCACAAACAAGGTATTTGACAGACTTCAGATGCTGTGTTATCCCTGCATGCTGGCTTTAAAATCTCCACTGACCATCAACCTAGTAAATGTTCAACATCCATGTAACCAAGAAAACAAATACACAGACTAAAAAAGTCGTTGTTGATTAACCTTAACTCTGCCCACTATAATCCTACCCACCGTCTGCCTTGGGGGGGGAGGGCGGGGAGGAGATTTGTTGGCATAAACCATTGCAGCTTTGAAATGGCTGACTTTCAAGGATAGCATTGCACACGCTACAAACATGCTGTGCTTCAGGCTAAGTGGGTAAAATGAGGAGTAGGGTCAGAGTTAAGGTTGGTTTTAGAATCTCTTCATTGTCATGTCTCTTTGTTGTAAAATCCCTGTGCTCCATAATGTTGTTTCAGCTCAAGCACTCTTGATTCACGTCTCCAACTGACTTTCCCAAGACTTTAATCTGGGACTAATGCGGCAAGGGTGAGTGTACTCGACCTGCACTGGGTGATGTGTTCCGATCAGGCAGCCCCTTGGATGTTTGTATTTTATTGCTGATGTTGTTGTAATTCAGGGGGTCTCATTCCCACTTTGAGACCTATTCAGCCAAGCCAGGTTCCTTAATTGACATTTTTAGCTGAGGCTTGCTAAGGTGCCAGGGGCCCTGGGAAGCTCATAAATTAAAGGCTGCTCTGATGATTGTTCTCAGCAGAGTTCTGCTAAATGTTTCTGTTCTGCGCCCTCTGGAGAGAACTCTGTATTTGAGGAGTCAAGTCCGTGCCCTCACCCATGGCTTCACATGGCAGCAAACTCAGTTAGTACCAGCTGCCCTTCCTACAGTCTGATTCCACAGCCAGAAGGCACCACTCTGATGGTCAAGTCTGACCTCCTGCAGCACACGGATCAGAGAACGTCCCCAGAATCCTTCCTGGAGCAGCGCTTGTAGAAGAACATCCAGCCTTGATTTACATAAAGCACTACAGAATCCACCACCACCCCATGGTAAGCTGTCCCAGTGCCTTCCCGTTTGCAGGACTGCGATCGGGCCCCAGAAGTCCCTGCAGCCCCGACTCCAGACCACGTGCTCCCCCCACGCCCTGCTCAGCGCGTCTTCTTCTGAGGTGTGGCTTGGCCATTTTTAAAAATGGCGCCGCAACGCCAAGTCGCACGTGACCCCGCCCCCTCCGGCGTGCTGTGCATGACCCCACCCCCAGCACAGCCCCGGCTCCTCCCTATGCTGCCGCCCGGGCTGACAGCTTCCCTTCTCCAGCCGGGGTCAGCTTGCCGGCCTCCTCTCTGGAGTCCCTCGGCCCGGTGGGGTCTTCTGGCGGGGCCGTAAGTGCCGGCAGCACCCCCACTGGTTCTGGTGCAGAGTGCACACCTATGCTTCCCCTCCATCCCAGGCTGGCAGAGTGGTGCCCTACACGACTGCATACTCCATGTCTGCCTAAGGACGGCCCTGCTCCCTAGTTTGAACTAGGGGGCTAGTGTAGACATACTCTTAGGCTGTGTCTAGACTGGCAAGGTTTTCCGCAAAAGCAGCTGCTTTTGTAGAAAAACTTGCCAACTGTCTACACTGGCCGCTTGAATTTCCACAAGAACACTGACTTCCTACTGTCTGAAATCAGTGCTTCTTGCGGAAATACTATACTGCTCCTGTTCGGGCAAAAGGGCAAAGCTTTTGCGCAAAAGGGCCAGTGTAGACAGCTCAGATTTGTTTTGCGCAAAAAAGCCCCAATGGCGAAAATGGCGATCGGGACTTTTCTGCACAAAAGCGCGTCTAGATTGGCACGGACGCTTTTCCGCAAAAAGTGGTTTTGCGGAAAAGCGTCCGTGCCAATCTAGATGCTCTTTCCCGCAAATGCTTTTAACGGAAAACTTTTCCGTTAAAAGCATTTGCAGAAAATCATGCCAGTGTAGACATAGCCTTAGAGTTCTTTGAAGGGGTTAACAACCATGTGGACAAGGGGGATCCAGTAGATATAGTATACTTAGTTTTCCAGAAAGCCTGAGTGATTGGGCAACAAAATGGCAAATGAAATTTAATGTGGATAAGTGTAAAGTAATGCACATTGGAAAAAATAACCCCAACTATACGTACAGTATGATGGGGGCTAAGTAAGCGAACAGGTGAGTGCTAACAGGGAGTTTTGAGAGGGAGTTCTCCAGGTGAAGGAGAAGCAGATACAGGACTCTTGAGGGAAGTGTGTGTTGTTTGGGGCTTTCTTGCTGTGTGCTGAGCTTGTGTTTGTTTGGTGTGTGGTGGTGTTGGTTTTTTTGTTGGTTTTTTTTTCCCCCTGTTTGAGTGAGGCTTTAGAGAGGGAGTTCTCCAGGTAGAGGAGAAGCAGATACAGGACTCTTGAGGGAAGTGGGTGTTGTGTTTGGGGCTTTCTTGCTGTGTGCTGAGCTTGTGTTTGTGAGTGAGGGTTGGTGTGTGTTCTCTTTTGTTTGAGAGGGAGGCTTTTTTTTTTTCCCCACCTCCCCTCCCCTTGATTGGCTGTGATTGGCAGGTGGAAACTGTTGGCTTCTAATTAAAGTTGAATTCTAGAAGCCTCTGCTGATTGGCTGAGCCTTGGTAGGGGGCGGGACTTTCAGGCACTCCAGGGCTTTATAAGGCAGTGGGCAAGCGACCAAGGAGCTTGCGAACAGGTGAGTGCTAACAGGGAGTTTTGAGAGGGAGTTGGGAAGGGTGGGAGGTTCTCTTGCCTTTCTTTTTAAATCCCTTTTCCAGGACAGCAGCGATGGCTGGTGATGGGTCTGCTGTTGTTACCTGCACAGTGTGTGCCATGTTTGTCTTCCTCCCGGAAGAAAGAACGGATTTCAACTGCACCAAGTGCAAGCTGGTCGACATTTTGGAAGAAAAAATTACAGGACTGGAGGCCCAAGTGTCGACCCTATGCTCGATCAGAGAGGATGAAGACTTCCTCGATAGAAGGCAGCATTTAATCCTTCAAGCACGGCAGGCAGAAGAGCCAGAGAGGGCAGTACGTGACCAAGAAGAGAACTGGCAGCATGTAACTTCTAGAAGGGGAAAAAGGCCAGCACGGGAATCCCCCGATGCTATAGAGGTAAGTAATGGCTTTCAAGCTCTCTCCACAGGCTCTGCAGTGCTGAAAGCTCTGGAAGGGACCTCACAAGGAAGAAACCAGAAGGGAACACCATCTACTGGAAGGCATGGGATGCGTAGTCCTAGGGATGGGGGTTCCACGGCCACCGCCCCCAAAAGGAAACAACGGGTGGTGGTGGTCAGGGACTACCTCCTAAGAGGGACTGAGCCATCCCTCTGCCGTCCAGACCTGGAATCTCGAGAGGTGTGCTGCTTACCGGGAGCTCACACTCAGGCTGTCACTGAGAGGCTTACCAAGCTGATCAAACCTTCGGATCGCTACCCCTTCTTGCTTCTCCACGTGGGAACTAATGATACGGCCAAGAATGATCCTGAGCGTGTTGCTGCGGATTATGTAGTGCTAGGAAGAAGGATCCAAGAATTTGGAGCACAAGTGGTATTCTCCATCCTCCCTGTTGAAGGGAAAGGACTGGGCAGGGATCATCGAATTGAGGACGTAAATGCATGGTTGTGCAGGTGGTGTCGCAGAGAGGGCTTTGGTTTCTTCGACCATGGGACTCTGTTCCGGGCACAAGGATTGTTAGGAAGAGATGGGATCCACATAACAAAGAGAGGAAGGAGCATCTTTGCGGGCAGGCTTGCAAACCTAGTGAGGAGGGCTTTAAACTAGGTTCGTTGGGGGACGGTGACCAAAACCCTGAGGGGAGTGGGAAAGTCGGATACCGGGAAGAAATGCAGAGAGGAAGGGGCAAGAAAGGAGGACCCATGTTTCAAATGGAGAAGATAGGACGATCAACTGGTTACCTGAAGTGTTTGTACACTAATGCGAGAAGCCTGGGCAACAAACAGGAAGAACTGGAGGCCCTGGCCTAGACCAAGAAATATGATTTAATTGGGATAACAGAGACTTGGTGGGATGACTTGCATGACTGGAGCGCTGTCATGGAAGGGTATAGACTGTTCAGGAACAACAGGCAGGGGAGAAAAGGAGGAGGAGTTGCACTATATGTAAGAGAGCACTATGATTGCTCAGAACTCCAGTATAAAGAGGGAGAAAAACCTGTTGAGAGTCTATGGGTTAAGTTTAAAGGAGCAAACAACAGCAGTGATGTTGTGGTTGGTGTTTGCTACAGGCCACCGAATCAGGTGGATGAGGTAGATGAGGCTTTCTTCGGACAACTGAGAGAAGCTTCCAGATCGCAGGCCCTGGTTCTCGTGGGGGACTTTAATCACCCTGACATCTGTTGGGAAACCTATACGGCAGTACACAGGCAATCCAGGAAGTTTTTGGAGAACGTTGGGGATAACTTCTTGACACAGGTGCTGAAGGATCCAACCAGGGGCCGTGCGCAGCTTGACCTTCTGCTCACAAACAGGGAGGAACTAATAGGGGAAGTGGAGGTGGGTGACAACCTGGGAAGCAGTGATCATAAGATGGTAGATTTCAGGATCCTGACCAAAGGAAGAAAAGAGTAGTAAAATACACACCTTGGACTTCAAAAAAGCAGATTTTGACTCTCTCAGAGATATGATGGGCAGAATCCCCTGGGATGTTAACATGAAGGGGAAAGGAGTCCAGGACAGCTGGCAGTATTTTAAAGAAGCCTTATTGAAGGCACAGAAAGAAATCATCCCAACGTGTAGCAAGAGAGGCAAACATGGTAGGAGACCGGACTGGCTTACAGGGGAAATCCTTGGAAGCTTACAAAGAGTGGAAACTTGGACAAATGACCAGGGAGGAGTTTAAAGGTATAGCTCGAGAATGCCGGGGGGTTATCAGGAAGGCGAAAGCGCAAATGGAATTGCGACCGGCTAAGGATGTGAAGGATAACAAGAAAGGTTTCTACAGGCATGTTAACAAGAAGAAGGTGATCAGAGAGGGTGTGCGGCCCCTAATGGATGAAGGAGGTAACCTAGTGACAGATGATGTGGGGAAAGCTGAAGTACTCAATGCTTTCTTTGCCTCTGTATTCACGGACAAGGTCAGCTCCTGGACTTCTGCGCTAAGTGACGCAAGATGGGATGAAGATGGACAGCCCGTGGTGGGTAAAGAACAGGTTAGGAACTATTTAGAAAAGCTAAACGTACATAAATCCATGGGTCCGGACTTAATGCATCCGAGGGTACTGAGGGAGTTGGCAAATGTCATTGAGGAGCCTTTGGCTATTATCTTTGAAAAGTCGTGGAGATCGGGAGAAATCCCGGATGACTGGAAAAAGGCTCATCTTCAAAAAAGGGAAGAAGGACAATCCAGGGAACTATAGGCCAGTCAGTCTTACCTCGGTTCCTGGAAAAATCATGGAAGGGATCCTTAAAGAATCCATATTGAGGCACTTGGATGAGAGGAAAGTGATTAGGAACAGTCAGCATGGATTCACAAAAGGCAAGTCGTGCCTGACCAATCTGATTTGCTTCTGTGACAAGGTAACTGGCTCGGTGGACATGGGGAAGTCAGTGGATGTTATATACCTTGATTATAGCAAGGCCTTCGATACAGTATCCCACAATATTCTTGCCAGCAAGTTAAGGGAATGTGGATTGGATAAATAGACGGTAAAATGGATAGAAAGATGGCTAGAAGGCCGGGCCCAGCGGGTAGTGATCAATGGCTCAATGTCAGGATGGCGGTCGGTTTCTAGCAGAGTGCCCCAAGGTTCGGTTCTAGGACCGGTTTTGTTCAATATCTTTATTAATGACCTGGATGAGGGGATGGATTGCACCCTCAGCAAGTTTGCGGATGACACTAAGCTGGGGGGAGAGGTAGATACACTCGAGGGCAGAGACAGGGTCCAGAGTGACTTAGACAAATTGGAGGATTGGGCCACAAGAAATCTGATGAGGTTCAACAAGGACAAGTGTAGATTCCTGCACTTGGGACGGAAGAATCCCAAGCATAGTTACAAGCTGGGGACCAACCGGTTAAGTAGTAGTTCTGCAGAAAAGGACCTGGGGGTTACAGTGGATGAGAAGCTAGAATGAGTCAACAGTGTGCCCTTGTAGCCAAGAAGGCTAATGGCATATTAGGTTGCATTAAGAGGAGCATTGCCAGAAGATCCAGAGATCATTCCCCTTTATTCGGCTTTGGTGAGGCCGCATCTGGAGTATTGTGTCCAGTTCTGGGCCCCCCACTACAAAAAGGATGTGGATGCATTGGAGAGGGTCCAGCGGAGGGCAACCAAAATGATTAGGGGGCTGGAGCATATGACCTATGAGGAGAGGCTGAGGGAGTTGGGTCTGTTTAGTCTGCAGAAGCGAAGAGTGAGGGGGGATTTGATAGCAGCCTTCAACTTCCTGAAGGGAGGTTCCAAAGAGGATGGAGAGAGGCTGTTCTCAGTAGTGACAGATGGCAGAACAAGGAGCAATGGTCTCAAGTTGTGGTGGGAGAGGTCCAGGTTGGATATTAGGAAAAACTATTTCACTAGGAGGGTGGTGAAGCACTGGAATGGTTTACCTAGGGAAGTAGTGGAGTCTCCATCCCTAGAGGTGTTTAAGCCCTGGCCGGGTTGATTTAGTTGGAATTGGTCCTGCCTAGAGCAGGGGGCTGGACTTGATGACCTTCTGAGGTCTCTTCCAGTTCTATGATTCTGTGCTACAACTAATCAGGAAAGAGATCTTGGAGTTATCGTGGATAGTTCTCTGAGAACATCCACACAGTGTGCAGCGACAATCAAAAAAGCAAATAGGATGCCAGGAATTATATAAAAATGATTTGGGGTTTGGAACAGGTCCCATATCAGGAGAGGTTAAAGAAACTGGGACTTTTCAGTTTAGAAAAGAAGAGACTTTTCTTTGAGGGGGGATATGATAGATGTATATATAATCATGAGTGGTGTGGAAAGGGTGAATAAAGAAAAGTTATTTACTTGTTCCCATAATATAAGAACTAGAGGACACCAAATGAGATTAATGGGTAGCAGGTTTAAAACTAATAAAAGAAAGTTCTTCTTCACACCGCTCAGTCAACCTGTGGAACTCCTTGCCAGAGGAGGCTGTGAAGGCTAGGACTACAACAGAGTTTTAAAAGAGCTAGATAAATGCATGGAGGTTAGGTCCATAAAAGGCTATTAGCCAGGGGGTAGGAATGGTGCCCCTCGCCTCTGTTTGTCAGAGGCTGGAGAAGGTTGGCAGGAGACAAATCGCTTGATCATTGTCTTCGGTCCACCCTCTCTGGGGCACCTGGCACTGGCCACTGTCGGCAGACAGGACACTGGGCTACATGGACCTTCGGTCTGACCCAGTCTGGCCATTCTTATGTTCTTATAAACATAAAAAATAGCTAGTACAATTTTTTTTTAAAAATAGCTAGTGCAAATTCTTATTCTTCAGCCACCCCCAGGGTATTTTGGGGCCTGGATTGTTTGCACTTGTCAGGTTAGTGATACTGAACCCGATGGCTGCCACGCCCCAGCTGCCACGCCCCTCGCAGCCCGGCTCGACCCACCTGGGGGCATGGGCTGTGGGGTGCACCACCCAGAGCCCATGGCTGAGGGGCTGGGGATATTCCCCCGGGCCTGGCGCCCCTGTTCAGCAGCCGAGGCCGAGTGCAGATGGCCAAGGGAGAGGAGCACTCTCTGTGCCCATGGGTGCGGGACCCCTGAATGTGCACTCGGGTGGCTGTAGCACCCATCCCCCCGGCACCGCCTCCTGCAGTGTGCACCCAGTGGTATCATGAACCTGCCTGCGCAGATGGGAGGGGGCCAGGAAATTGGGGCGATGGCGCCCCCTTGTGGTGGAAATAGGAACTCATGGGCACTGCCTTGTGGGCGTGCAGGTTGGGGCTGGAGGCGCCCTATGCTGGTTCCCATAGGGATGGGAGGGGTGGGAGGTGGGGGAGGGTCCCTCTCTCAGGGATGGGCTGTGGAGACAGTGGGATGGACACTGGAGGGGGGAACGAGGGAGGAGAGGGCACCGTCTGGGAGCCTTCCCAGGGCAGCAGGGCTGTGCCCGGAGGCTGGCGTGGCCGAGCCAAGCGTAATGGAAGAGGAGACCCCGAAGTTGTAGGGGGGACCCGGTCCAGGCGGGAAACACAGGGATGTGCCTCCCCCAGCTCTGCCTTCAGCCACCACCCATGACTAATACCCAGCTTGGCTGCGTGGCGGAGATGCTCTAGGATGGCAGGAGTTAGTCTAGCAAGGCCGGAGGGCCGTTGGCTCTGTCTGCCCCACTGGCGCACGTCGCCTCGCCGCAAGAGGAATTCAGCCTTCGCCGGCGGGTGGATTTGTGCCTGGCACAAGCCCTTGTTACTTGAGACTGGCCCTCCAGGGCTTGATGAATGACTCAACGGGGGGGGGGGGGGGGGGGAACGATGGGTTGAGGGCAACGTAAGGCCCTTGTGCTGCCATCCGGTTTCCAGTTGTGTTTTAACCTGAGAGATCAGTGTAGGATTCATGCTATTAACCAGCGTCCGATCTGAGCCCCCGAGCTGCACGTACTGAAGCTTTCTTACGTGTTTGAGCTGTTACTAGTGACAGGGTTTTATTCATGCCCACTGCTTGCCCCTGAGTGCAGCGGGGGCTTCTCCACCCATAAAGGGGCTATAGGCTGCCAGCTGTTTGTAGCAGGGAGTTTATTTTCCTTTTATATAGTGGGCCCGATGTGAATTGCTCTTTGGCTTACGGGACGGGCTGCTGGGGGGGTTGCTTTACTCAAGGTACGGTACATGTGGGACGCTGCCGTGCAGTCCCCTAGCCGGATTCAGGGCTTAGCCCAATGTACTCCCACGCCGGCAGCAAGGGGGAATACCTGAGATACTGGCAGATATGGTTTGACTGCAGGGGGATGGGCAGCTCCGGAGCAGTTGCAGTCGGTCACTCAAATGCAGGGCTGGGGAACCTTTTTTGGGTCGAGGGGCTGCTGACCCACAGAAAAATCAGTTGGGGGCCGTGCACCACACACGTGAGAAGCAAAAACGTTTAAAAACCCCTCACTGACGTGGCCCCCGACTGAGAAAGACCCTCCCCGCCCACACCAGAGCTTTAGGGGGCCAGGCTAGTAGATTTTGGGGGCTCCAGACTCACGGTGGGGCAGCGGAGGGGGCTGAAACGCCAGCACAGACTAGCCATTGGACTAGCTGAGGCCCCCAAGTCCCCAACATGGAGACCCCCCCCCCTCCCCACTGATGGCCCCCACTGCCTGCAAAGAGGACTCCCGTAAACGCTATGGCAGCAGCCCCCTTCCAGGCGTCCTGACGCCCAGCCCTGCAAAGCCCTAGAAATGCTGTTTGTATCTGGGTCTCATAGCCAGGGCAGGGCAGCGCTCCAAAGCCTCTGCGGAGCCCGGGGTACTGGGGCGTCCTTCCTCGAGACCCAGGGCAGCAGCCGCGGCCAGTTTCTGCGACCAGCGTGTCACAGGCCCATCATGACGCGGGGTGAGAGGGCGGAGGCCCGAGTGAGGAAGGCTGGGGGAGGGGGTCTGTGTGAGACCGTGCCCTGAGGACGCTCTACTGCTAAGCTAACAGCCAGCTGGTGTCATCGCTCGAGCTGTAGAGGCTCCTACCCTGAGGTCCCAGGTTCAAATCCGCCAGTGGCAGTTACACTGAGCTCCTTGGAAAACTGGGCCCAGAGATGGGTGCTGAATGCTGAAAACAGCCTGATGCTCTCAGCTTTGGAAGAGCAGCAGGGTGACCCCCCACCTTGGGGCTTGTGTAAGGAAGAGCAGCATCGGTGGAGCCAGCCATGCTGGGCCCTGCAGCCCGATCCCATGGCCTGGCAGGCAGGGCGAAGCAGCATTAAAATGATATTATATGTGCACTGAGACTTTTTAGCAAATCTGAACCCCCTCAGGTCCCCTCCCCGGCCTCACTGGTCCTGTCTAACCCCCTGCCCTGCAGTGCGTCTGTGTCCTGTGCCTCCTGGCTGTGCTAAGGCCTGGACTCCCCCCTGCTCTGCACGGGGCCCAGCAGTAGCTTCCCCAGGGGCATGGGACATGCTCTTCCATGGGCCCCCATGCTAAGCCCTGCCTAGTCCTGGCAGGGCAGCTCAGTTCCAGGGGCTAAGGCAGAGCCCCACTTCTGTGCAGAAGGGCTGCACCCTTCTCCCACAGCTCCTGACCCCTACAGATGCAGCCTCTCCTGGGGCCCCCAGCAGCCGGGCATGGGGGAAAGATCCCCCTACACACACCTGCTTGTGGGCGTGGGCCAGGGTCCTGACAACCGGAACAGACAGAAGGGCTCTGATCGCCCAGGCTAACCCCCCCCCCCCCCGACAGGTACGGGACCCACCCCCCTCGGGTGCAGAAACGGGGAAAACGGCCACTGAGCTCCCTTGGGCCCCACTCTGCCATGCACGGTCCTGGGAATACGCCCCAGGGCTGCTGAGTGCATAGGGACGTGGCCCCAAAGAGCGGCCCCAGCCCTGTCCCGGGCCCGGACCCTGCCCTGCCCACAGAGACCAGGCAGCAGCAGTTCCTCACACGCGCTCGGTGGGATCCTTTATTGTCACAGCCACAGGCGCGGCGGGGGCTGCGGCAGCGGAGCCGCACTGACACGCCGGGGCTGCCCCGCAGGGCGCGGCTTCGGAGGGGCCAGCGTTGAAGGCGTTAGCAGCGCTGGGCCCGGGGAAAGGGCCAAAGCTGGCAGGCTCCACGGTCCGCTGCATTTCCACTGCCTCCGCGGGGCCGCGGCAACTTCCTCCACGCTCAGCGTCCGCCTAGGGGGCACCGAAACCAGGCCTGAGCCAGCAGGATGGAGCCTCCAGGGCAGCTTCCCTTCCGAGCTGCCTCCGGACGCCCACGCAGCATCCTCCAAAGTCCTCTTCCTACAGACACGGCGCCACTCATCTCTCCCCCCGCTGGGCCCGCCCCATGCCCCCTGCATGGGCACCAGGGCCCAGGCCGGGCGCCCAAACACAGACGGTCCCAACCCAGAAGCCGAAGGAAGCGTTGACTCTCCCGTACGTGACACGCCAACCCCTCGGCTCCGTGTGCCCGGCCCCTCCCTCGCTTCCCTGTTGTGACTGCAGATGTCTCGCCGGTTCTCCCCTCACCCACGTACCCACCGCGCACGCCACACACCTCTCCATCCCCCCCCCACCCCCGGGCTCATGCTCAGCCAGGGCCCAGGATCGCCACCCGCTTCTCTAGCAGGGCCTGGCCTGTCACCAGACTCACTCGGTGACAGCACGGCCCACGTCTCTGCCCCCCCGCCCGCGCCCCACGGCCAAGCTGCTCCAGGCTCGCCACCCGCGCAGCCGCATGGGGGCACTGATCGGGGAGCCACTGTGCCCCTCGCCCAGCGGGACTCGTTCTAGCCCCTCCTGGTGCCCACTTGCCTTGTTGTGCAGCAGCCCTGCCACGTGGCCCTCACTGGGGTACTGTGGAAAAGCACACGAGACGGTAACAATGCCACAGCCCAGGCACCCAGTGACACCTCCCCTGGGCCGTTGCCCCTCGTGCTGCGGGCTGAGTCCTTCCCTCACGCCCACCACCGTCAGCTCTGCCCTGCCCCTCGGGCTCTGCCACCGTGGGGGCCACGAGCCCCTCCCTTGGGGAATCTCGGGCCCAGCCCCACACGTCTGAGGTAGGAGCGGTTCCAAGTCACCGCTGTGGCCCTGCTGCCCTTGTGCGCCCCGCTTACCCCGACTCCTGGCCTCTCCACGTTGCTGCACACGTACCCAGCTCCCAGGCACTCCCCGGGTGTCAGCTCCCTGCCTGGCCAGGTGCCCAGTGTGCCCAGGCTGGTCCAGGGCTCTGACAGGCGGCTTAATTAATGATTACATCTTAATTAACAGGGTTTTTATCCACTGGGTGCCCATGCTCCCCGGCCTGGCTCAGTTCCCGTGTGCGCTGGGTGAGGGGCACCGTGTTAAGCAGGTGGTGAAGAGGGTCCCTGGGGGGACAGAGTTGAAGGCGTTTGCACACAGCCTGCCCTTTGACCCTCTAGGGTGCTGGATGGGGAGTGAGGGGACCAGGGGGCCAGCACCTGGCAGGATCAGGACCCTGCCTGGCTCTGGAATCGGAGCAGGAAGCGTCTGCTGGAGTCCGTGTGGCAGGAGGGGAGACGCTGCAGAGTCCATACGTTTGTCTAGGAATGAGGGCGGGAGGGCCCCAGCCTCTGGTGGGCGAGCCCAGGGTGCAGGTGCTGACGCCGGGATACAGGAGCAGGAAGCCCAGGGCCGAACTGCGGGCCAACAATCCCGACAATGCGGCGGAGAAAGGGTCGGCCACCCAGGCTAGCAGAGGCTCCTCGCACCCAGGGACAGAGCTCAGCGTCAGGAGCTCGCAGCAGGGAAAGGCTGCGGCATTCCAGCGGGCGGGACTGTGAGCGGGATCACCACGGCGCAGTTCCTCGTTCCAAATGCCAGGGGCGTCTGGGGGAGCCAGGCACAAACCCGGCTCCTCTAGCCGCAGCCACAGGGTGCCCATCCCTGTAGCCTCTGGGCGCTGAGCCTTGTGCACAAAGGCAGGGCGAGCTGGGAAGGGCACTCCTAGAAACCCAGAGAGCTCCTCTGCAACCCGCCCTGGCAGAGAACTGGGGAGTCTCGAAAACAGCCGTGGGAGAGAGCGGTGACCAGCCCTGTGAGGGACCTGGGCCGTGAGAAGGTGCCTCGCGTGGGGGACTTCACAAAATCCACCCACAGACCTTGCCCCAGGTGCGGGGAGGTGCTGAGCTCTGGAAAACCCGGGCACAGCTGTGGGTGCTGGCCCCTTGGGAATGGGGCAAGGTCCCAATGCGCTGGGGGGGCTATTCTGGCCCTCAGCCCTCCTGAAGTACTAATGAAGGGCTGGCCTGGGGCCGCTTCCCTATGGGCATGGGCTTGCCAGGGGATGGGGAGCATCTGGGGTTACTGCCCTGAGCCCTTTAAATTGCTGGCAGGGTAGGTCCCAGCCACTCTCAGGGCTGGGGGGAAGCCCTGCCCCTTCCACCCAAGGACCGGCCCCTTCTGGGAACACAGAGCCAACCCCCCCCCCCCACCTTGCCCTGGGAACACAGAGCCGACCCCCCCCCACCTTGCCCTGGGAACACAGAGCCGACCCCCTCCCCACCTTGCCCTGGGAACACAGAGCCGACCCCCCCCCACCTTGCCCTGGGAACACAGAGCCGACCCCCCCCCCCCCACCTTGCCCTGGGAACACAGAGCCGACCCCCCCACCTTGCCCTGGGAACACAGAGCCGACCCCCCCCCCCCACCTTGCCCTGGGAACACAGAGCCGACCCCCCCCCCACCTTGTCCTGGGAACACAGAGCCGACCCCCCCCCACCTTGCCCTGGGAACACAGAGCCGACCCCCCCCCCACCTTGCCCTGGGAACACAGAGCCGACCCCCCCCCCCCCCACCTTGTCCTGGGAACACAGAGCCGACCCCCCCCCCCACCTTGCCCTGGGAACACAGAGCCGACCCCCCCCCACCTTGCCCTGGGAACACAGAGCCGACCCCCCCCCCCCACCTTGCCCTGGGCATGGGGTGCTCCTGGGGCCATCTCCTGGGCTGGCTCTACGGCTGTAGAAGGGGCTGGTTCTGGGAAGCCCTACCTGCTGCCGGTATTCCTAACTCTGGGGCAGGTACGGCCCTTCCCCACGACACGCCCCCCCCCCCCCAACCTCTGGGGCAGGTACGGCCCTTCCCTGCAACACATGCCCTCCCGACCCCCCCCCCCACCTCTGGGGCAGGTACGGCTCTTCCCCACGACACGCCCCCCCCCCCCCCCGCTAACTCTGGGGCAGGTACGGCCCTTCCCTGCGACCCCCCCCCCCCCCCCGCTAACTCTGGGGCTGGTACGTCCCTTCCCCGCTTCCCCGCGACTCACGCCGCCCCCGGCCCCCCGCTGCAGCCTCGCAGTCCCTGCCGTGCCGATGTGAGCCTGAGCCTGTTCCGGGGGGTACGCAGGGGGGTGACTCTAGCGGCCATGGGGGCCCCTCGTGCTTTTCCGCTCCGGCTGCGGTTCCTGGAGGTGGCCGCCCACCGGCCTCACCTTTCACGTCCAGCCGGCAGTCCACCGAGGCTTCCCCGAGGGGGTTCACTGCCTTGCAGGTGTAGACGCCGCCGTCGAAGGGGCTGGGCTTGCGGATCTCCAGCGAGCAGACCCCCTCGTTGATCGCCGCGATGTACTTGGGGTCTTCCCGAATCTCCATCTGGTTTTTCAGCCAGATGATTTTGGGCTGGAAGACCAGGGGGCTCCTTAGCCCAAGCACTGGAGGCACCTGCCAGCCCAGAGCTTCCAGAACCGCAGGGCTCTGCCTCTGGTCGCCTGCAGGGCTTTTCTGCTGGGGGCCCTAGGCCGGGGGGAGTTAGAAGCCCCCCAGCTGCTGGGATCGGTCCCTGTCTGGAGAGGACCCTCAGGCCTGTGCGGGAATGAGGTGGCTCCCTGGGCATGCATGGAATGGGGCTTTGCACAGCAGATGGGTGGCGAACAAGCAGCAGTCGGGATTAGAACCCGGCTCCCTCAGCGATTGGCCCTACAGCCCAGCCACTACTGCACCGAGGCAGCAGGAAAGGGAATGAAGGGGAGTGGTGCATGCGGCCCCCCACCCCCACCCCAGCTCTGCTCAAGGCAGAGTGGGGGTGGGGTCGTGCGGGGGTGGGGGAGAGGCCGACTGGGGGGTATGGCTTCAGGGCAGAGAGGTGGTGGGGTCTGGGGGGGGGGGGGAGGCAGACAGGGGCGTGGCCTCAGTGCAGGGCAGGGGTGGGAGCTTGTGGAGGAGAGGTAGACTGGGGGCGTCTTGCGGGGGGGTGGGGGCAGACTGGGGGCGTGGCCTCAGTGCAGGGCAGGGGTGGGAGCTTGTGGAGGAGAGACAGACTGGGGGCGTGGCCTCAGGGCAGAGCAAGGGTGGAGTCTTGGGGGGGAGAGACAGACTGGGGGCGTGGCCTCAGGGCAGAGCAAGGGTGGAGTCTTGGGGGGGAGAGACAGACTGGGGGCGTGGCCTCAGGGCAGAGCAAGGGTGGAGTCTTGGGGGGAGAGACAGACTGGGGGCGTGGCCTCAGGGCAGAGCAAGGGTGGAGTCTTGAGGGGAGAGACAGACTGGGGGCGTGGCCTCAGGGCAGAGCAAGGGTGGAGTCTTGGGGGGGAGAGACAGACTGGGGGCGTGGCCTCAGGGCAGAGCAAGGGTGGAGTCTTGGGGGGAGAGACAGACTGGGGGCGTGGCCTCAGGGAAGAGCAAGGGTGGAGTCTTGAGGGGGAGAGACAGACTGGGGGCGTGGCCTCAGGGCAGAGCAAGGGTGGAGTCTTAGGGGGGGAGAGACAGACTGGGGGCGTGGCCTCAGGGCAGAGCAAGGGTGGAGTCTTGGGGGGAGAGACAGACTGGGGGCGTGGCCTCAGGGCAGAGCAAGGGTGGAGTCTTGGGGGGAAGAGACAGACTGGGGGCGTGGCCTCAGGGCAGAGCAAGGGTGGAGTCTTGGGGGGAGAGACAGACTGAGGGCGTGGCCTCAGGGCACAGCAAGGGTGGAGTCTTGGGGGGGAGAGACAGACTGGGGGCGTGGCCTCAGGGAAGAGCAAGGGTGGAGTCTTGGGGAGGAGAGACAGACTGGGGGCGTGGCCTCAGGGCAGAGCAAGGGTGGAGTCTTGGGGGGAGAGACAGACTGGGGGCGTGGCCTCAGGGCAGAGCAAGGGTGGAGTCTTTGGGGGGAAGAGACAGACTGGGGGCGTGGCCTCAGGGCAGAGCAAGGGTGGAGTCTTGGGGGGGGGGGAGAGACAGACTGGGGGCGTGGCCTCAGGGCAGAGCAAGGGTGGAGTCTTGGGGGGGGGGAGAGACAGACTGGGGGCGTGGCCTCAGGGCAGAGCAAGGGTGGAGTCTTGGGGGGGAGAGACAGACTGGGGGCGTGGCCTCAGGGCAGAGCAAGGGAGGAGTCTTGGGGGGGAGAGACAGACTGGGGGCGTGGCCTCAGGGCAGAGCAAGGGTGGAGTCTTGGGGGGGAGAGACAGACTGGGGGCGTGGCCTCAGGGCAGAGCGGGATGGGGGCGGGGGGGCAGTGCAGCACCATGCTCTGAGCTAACTTCTCTGGCTCATTCAGACACCAAGCCCACTAATGGGGCAGCCTCCGAGCCTGCTCCTCCCTGCCCGTCGCCTGGTGCCCCCGAGCACTCGCCCAGTGATGCTGCTGGGGGGAGACGTGTGAGGGCGGGCGGAGGCTCACCTTGGGGAAGGCCCGGACGCAGCAGAAGAGCTGGGTGTTGTAGCCCCGGGTGGTGCACCTGTCCGCCAAGGGCTGCGTGAATTTGGGAGGCTCGGAGAAGTCCCGGCCCGAATATTTCTCAGGCTTGTAAGCAATTTCTAGGGAAGGAACAACAGGTCACTGCAGCGGCCGCCTGTGCCCTGGTGCTCAAGGCGCTGATCCTCCAGAACACCCTCCTCCCAGGGACAGACGCAAACCCTGAGCCACAGCCAAGGGCTGGTCAGTGGGATGTGTCCCCGCCCCGTGCTCTGCGCCAGCCCGGGGGGACTGGTTTTCGGATTCCTCCCCCTTCGAAGTAGAGTCTGACCCCAATGGTACGGATCCCAAAGGGGGCCACAGAGCCGCCCCAAAGTGCTGGAAGCTAGCTGCGTGCTTTTCACTCCTCCCCCTCTGCAGCCGCGGGGTCTTGCCGGGGAGTTAGAAACCACGGCTGCATGGGGACACCCCCTGTTCCACGGAAGACCCTCCCCCCGTTTCAAGGCTGGCCAAGTGCGAGCCATTGGATCCGAATGCCATGAAAACCCATCGCTCTGGCTCCTGCCGGCCCGGGGGCACATTCCTCTGGCAGGGTGGTATTTCCAACATGGCAGCTGAGGGGGTGCGGAGGGAGAGCAGGGCGCGGTACCAATGCGTCTATCTTACACAGGGCCTTGCTCAGGGCTCCTGGGAAACCTGCCTGGGAGGGAGGGGTCATGTATAGTGAGTTCAAGGCCAGTCTGGAGCAACAAGCCACAACCAGCGTTGCCTGGCCCGGAATACCGGCAATGAAACCAGGAGGCGGCTGGTTCCTGCTGTCTTGGCCCCCTTGGAGGCCTGATGCCCAACAGGGAGCAGAGCAGAGAGGGGAGAACACCAAATCCAGCAAGCAGCACACACCGAGCACACTGGCACTGCCCTACAGCTGGCACGCTTCCCACTGGGCATAACCCTAACCCTCTCCTAGACACAGCACAGTGCCATGCTGGTCTCTCTGGGCAGACCCTGGGCTGGTGACAGCCGTGCCCTCCGACAGCGCATGGGGAAGGAGGGGCAGGCCTGGGGCATCCCAGGCGGTAACCGGGGGCGAGTGTAGGAGAGGGGCAGGAGGAGCTGGGGGGAGCAGGTATTGGGTGGTGGGGAAGCAGGACTTGGTGGCCAAGTTCTGATGGACCCAGAGTATTCGTAGACCCTTCCTCTCACGACAGCACTGCCATGTTGGGCTGCCAAGATCTTCTGCCTCTTGGCCCGCGGTGCCCACCTCCCCGCCCGGCCGCTTCTCTTTGTTGGGCACCCCCGGCCCCCACCTGGCTTCCGGATGTGGGCCAGGTCCGTGGCGACGGCGGCCGTGGCGCTGCGCCCGCAGGCGTTCTCCGAGAACACCCGGAAGGCGTAGCTGTTGCCGATGATGAGGTCCGAGATGGTGCAGCTGGGGCGGGGGCAGTGCTCCAGCACGGTGAACCATTGCTGAAAGCCGAGGGAGCCGGGTGGTGAGCGTGGGGCCGGGTGGAGGCCACCCAGCCCGTGAGCGCTTTATCCCTTTCCACACACCCGCTCCCCGGATCCCAGCCCCAGCGCCTCGGCTTTGCCATGCCTGCATCCCCGCGATGTGTCCACCGCAGCCCCTCTGCCCGACAGCCGAACCAGCGGCCTCTGTTCTCTTCAGAGGTGCCAGCCATGGGCGTGCAGCCCGAGCCAACATGGCAGCCAGCTTCAGCCCCCGCTGGCCACTGACTCTGTGTAACCCTGCAAGTCACCCGGGCCCCATGCTGCAGAGGACAGTAAAAACCCCCCAGTCTGACCCGGGAAAAATTCCTTCCTGACCCTGAATGAGGCAGTTGGTTGGACTTGGAGCATGTGGGTGAGACCCAGCCAGGAGACACCTGGGAGAGGATCTCTGTAGTAACTCAGAGTCCTCCCCATCTGGTGCCCGCTGCCGGCCACTAGTTAGTTCCTGCAGCAGTCACAGGTTGGCTCCATGCCAGCCCCATCAACCCATCCCCTCCAGAAATTTAACTTGCTCCGTCTGGAAGCCAGTTAGGTTGGTTGCCTCTCCTGGGAAGGCTGCACTTCCTCTGACGGTTCGAAACCCCCTTTAATTAGTTCACTGGTTAGCTGATTAAATGGAGGTGGGTGGAGACTGCTCCCTGGGTAACCTATTAAGGGCGATGCTTACTGGGTAACTAGTTAACATGATTGATAATAGAGTTTGTGAACAGGTAACCGGTTAACTAGTTACCCGGTCACAAACTCTATTAGCAACCATGGTGGATTGAGGGTGGGGCTGCTCCCAGGTAACCCATTAAGGGTGATGCTTACCGGGTAACTAGTTAACCGGTTACCCGTTCACAAACTCTATTAGCAACCATAGTGGATCATAGGGAGGGGGGCTGCTCCTGGGTAACCCGTTAAGGGTGATGCTTACCGGGTAACTAGTTAACTGGTTACCCGTTCACAAGCTCTATTAGCAACCATAGTGGATCGTGGGGGGGGGGGCTGCTCCCGGGTAACCCGTTAAGAATGATGCTTACTGGGTAACTAGTTAACCGGTTACCCATTCACAAACTCTATTAGCAACCATAGTGGATCATAGGAAGGGGGGCTGCTCCCGGGTAATCCGTTAAGGGTGATGCTTACCAGGTAACTAGTTAACTCATTATCCGTTCACAAACTCTATTAGCAACCATAGTGGATCATGGGCGGGGGGGGGCTGCTCCCGGGTAACCCATTAAGGGTGATGCTTACCGGGTAACTAGTTAACCGGTTAACCGTTCACAAACTCTATTAGCAACCATAGTGGATCATAGGGAGGGGGGCTGCTCCTGGGTAACCCGTTAAGGGTGATGCTTACCAGGTAACTAGTTAACTGGTTACCCGTTCACAAACTCTATTAGCAACCATAGTGGATCGTAGGGGGGGGGGGCTGCTCCCGGGTAACCCGTTAAGAATGATGCTTACCGGGTAACTAGTTAACCGGTTACCTATTCACAAACTCTATTAGCAACCATAGTGGATCATAGGGAGGGGGGCTGCTCCCGGGTAATCCGTTAAGGGTGATGCTTACCAGGTAACTAGTTAACTCATTATCCGTTCACAAACTCTATTAGCAACCATAGTGGATCATGGGCGGGGGGGGCTGCTCCCGGGTAACCCGTTAAGGGTGATGCTTACCGGGTAACTAGTTAACCGGTTACCCGTTCACAAACTCTATTAGCAACCATAGTGGATCATAGGGAGGGGGGCTGCTCCTGGGTAACCCGTTAAGGGTGATGCTTAACGGGTAACTAGTTAACTGGTTACCCGTTCACAAACTCTATTAGCAACCATAGTGGATCGTAGGGGGGGGCTGCTCCCGGGTAACCCGTTAAGAATGATGCTTACCGGGTAACTAGTTAACCGGTTACCCATTCACAAACTCTATTAGCAACCATAGTGGATCATAGGGAGGGGGGCTGCTCCCGGGTAATCCGTTAAGGGTGATGCTTACCAGGTAACTAGTTAACTCATTATCCGTTCACAAACTCTATTAGCAACCATAGTGGATCATGGGCGGGGGGGGCTGCTCCCGGGTAACCCGTTAAGGGTGATGCTTACCGGGTAACTAGTTAACCGGTTACCCGTTCACAAACTCTATTAGCAACCATAGTGGATCGTAGGGGGGGGGCTGCTCCCGGGTAACCCGTTAAGAATGATGCTTACCGGGTAACTAGTTAACCGGTTACCCATTCACAAACTCTATTAGCAACCATAGTGGATCATAGGGAGGGGGGCTGCTCCCGGGTAATCCGTTAAGGGTGATGCTTACCAGGTAACTAGTTAACTCATTATCCGTTCACAAACTCTATTAGCAACCATAGTGGATCATGGGCGGGGGGGGCTGCTCCCGGGTAACCCGTTAAGGGTGATGCTTACCGGGTAACTAGTTAACCGGTTACCCCTTCACATCCCCATTAGAAACCTTCATCTAATTTCAAGCCTCAGCTTGTTGAGGGCCGGTTTATACGTCGCCTCGTAGGGAATCCAGGGCATGTCTCGCTCCTCAGGCCGCGGGCCCACCCTCTGCAGCCAAAAATAAGCAATGTGGCTGCAGCGGTGGGCGCAGCAGGGAGGGGCCAGCTGCAGAGACCCCCCCCCCATGAACTGAAGCAGATTCCTCAGCCGGGCTGCTCTGAAGTGGCTGGCCCCTGATCCCTCCCTCTGCGAGTGTTATCTGCGCCTCGCCATTGCACGGCGGGCAGGCGAACACCAGAAAGCACCACACCCCGCAGCCCAGGCTGCTGCCGGAGGAGCCGTGTGGTTGTCTTCTCGGTGCCAACCTTTGGGGGGCAGAAGTCCCACACCGGGGGGCCTGTGCCGGCAATGCGGCTGTCGCTCGTTTCTGAGCTCCCAGCCCAATGCCTCACCCCTTGGTGCTGTGCTGGAGAACCCTCCCCCTCAAGCTGGAACAACACAGGCTCTGAGCAAGGCAGCGGAGGCCCGGCGGCCGCCCCTCAGCGTTGAAAGCCCAGGGTGAGCAGCCTGCGCCCAGGCGTCAGTCAGCAGCCCGTGCTCTCCCGACAGGTGCCGGCGGGGGATGGACGAGGGGGCTCTCATGGCTGAAAAGCAAGTGGTGCTGAAACGGGCCTGGCTCCTCCCTGCCTTCCCCTTTCCTAGGCCTAAAAGCTACCGCCGGCCAGCCCCTCCTGGGGCCTCAGGTTTAAAGGTCCCCCCGGGAATTAATTCTACCCTTCAATGCCCGAAGCAAGCCTGTCCTGCCATCAGCTCTGCCTCATCTCCTCCTGCAGCTCCTGGTGTTCTCTGGCTCCTTCTCCCCGGCCTGGGGGGGTTGCAGCTGGCTCCCCTCGCCTGGCTCCAGGCAGGATGCTGCATTCAGCAAGGGGGGGGCTGAGAAACCGTCTGCGGGGGGGAGGGGGGGGAGCTGCGCTGAGCTGCTGGGGTCTCTCTCCCCCTTTGACATGGTGTCATCCAGTGCACCTCGTGCACAGCTCTGATTGGCTGCTCTTCCCCAGGAGGTGGGTAAGTGGGGAAAGCAGCCAATCCGAGGGGGGAGTTCCCCAGGCGGTACTTTGCATCTGCTGAGCTGGGTTAGGGCCCGGGTCTGGGAGCCCTGAGCGAGGGGCCTGGCAATGACTTTGCGCTCACATCGGAAGCACCCCCCGGCTTGCTCGGACCCGGGCCAGATTCGCTGCTCTCCAGCCTCCCGACGGCAGCAGCCAGCCCAGAGGCACCAGCGGCTAGGGACAAGATGTCCCAGCTACCGGTAGAGCGTCTGTGTCCGAGTTCAGAGAGCTTCCTGGGACCTGTGGGAGCAGCACCATGCTTGGGGGTCCTGCCCCTCCCCCCCCATCACTCCCGGGTCGGGTCAGGTCGAGTTGGGTCGGGTGGGCCCATGACAGGAGGGATCACACACTAGCTTCTGCTCTTTCCCCGCCAGGTCCTACACGGCTTAGCTCCACCCTGCTTAGCCACCCCACATGCCCTGACTTCCCCCCTCGGCTGCCCCTCCAGCACCAACCTCCTCCTCTGTCTCCTTCAGCACCCCCCTCCCCACGGTGTGTAACACCCTCCTGGGGCGGCTTGCAAGCCCCCCTCCGGGGCTCACCTCACTGTGCTAACGTCGATCTGCGGGGGCCTCGCTCGCCCGCCTGATTTGTCTCTTTATGGGTTTTGCAGAAATCGCTCATTTCAACCCCCCTCGCTGGCATCTACTCCCCCCTCCCCCCATCTGTGGCAGCCACGGGCTCTGTCTTGCCACCGGATCCCGACTGGGCCTGTGGTGCAAATAGCAAACACATGCAGAGCTGGGACCCCAGGTGCTTTGGAGGCGCCCGAGAACGTCCCGTGCAAACCGCTCCTGCGCCGCGAGGTGAGGTTCTCCTGTGCCGTGCAAACTGCCCCCCGGCCCTGCCTGCTGGGGGCGGTTAGGAAGCTGGGGATGCCAACCCCCTCCCCGCCGTGGGCACTGTCTGGCATTCTGCAGCCTTTGGCCCAGGCCACACGCCCCGCTGCTGCTCCAAGCGCACGCCGCAGACTCACCCCGCTCTTCCTGTCCGATTTCTGCACCGTGTACCCTTTGAGCGGCGCGTTCCCGGTGTCCTTCGGCGGGCTCCACTCCAGCGCTACGTTAAACCCCCACACGTCAACCAGCTTCAGGTTCTCTGGCGGGCCCGGCAGCTCTGCGGGGACAACGAGAGGCTCATTCCGGCAGCGGAGGGTGGTCCCTGGCAGGGGCCGGTGGCAGCGTGCGTGGCCGCCGGCCTGCAGAGAGGGCGGCTGCTTTGCTGAGTCCGTGGGCGGTTGTGGGTCGGTACGGTGCGTGAGTAATTAGGGGCATTCTTGGGGGTGTCTCACCCAGCATCTGCCCCATCTCGTATGACTCGACAGCACCCATCACCGTGGCCTCAGGGCTGCACTCGAGTCACTCGTGTTTGTGTCAGTGGCGTGGGAACACTTTAAGTAGTGAGGGTGCTGAAAGCCATCCCCCTTTTTCCTGTCTGTTCCCCCCAACCCAGAACTGGGATGGGTGTGGGACCAGGAGCCCTGGGGCCGGAAGCCAGGAGGGGCAGCATCTGGGACCCAGCATGGGGCTGGCAACCAGGAGGCAGGGGGCCCTGGGTGCAGGGAGCAGCCACTGGGACTCTGTGCATGGGGAAGTGGCTGCCAGGGCCCAGGCACGGAGCCAGCAGCGACCAGCACTCTGGGAAGAAGGAGCAACGGGTTGCCCGCAGCATTTCTGCTCTGCAGCCCATAATGACCTTCCCTCCGTCCCTATCCCTTTCGCACCCTCTTATTCATCCCACCAGGGCATCTTAGCCTGCTGCCCGCGGTCTGCTCCCGAGGCAGGACTTTCCTCCTGCCCTCCGCACGACAGTGGGCCGAGCACCCTGCTCTGGGAGCTGCTGCTGGAGCACCCTGCATCTCCCCCAAGGTCAACGCACCCAGCAGCACACCCATCGCTGGGGGCTGGCTGGCTGCAAGTTCGGCTGGCGACTCCCTCCCCAGCCCCTACCCCGGCCGGAGTTGCCACAAGACAAGCCCTGGGCTGCAGGGACGGTCGATGGATGGCCGCAGGCCTGTGACGGCCGGCAGAGGCTGCAATCGCCGCCGGGGCTCTGAGCTGCGCCCGGTGCTGTACGGTTCTTACCGACCACGCGCAGGTCAATGGTGGCTTTGTCCTCCAGCCTGTCGATCCTGACGGTCAGCTGGTACTGGCCAGAGTCGCTGCGCTCTGCCTTGCGAATGAAGAAAACCGTGTCCCTGTCGCCATTGCGCACGGTCACCCGCGTGGGATCCAGGGGCCGGCCATCCTTGCTCCAGCTCACCTGGGGCCTCGGCTTTCCCTGGGGCAAAGGCGGAGGAGAAACCTCAGCAGGGCAGGTCGGGGCCCGGGCCAGCTCTGAGCCTGGGGCCCTGCAGGGACGTCACAGAAGAGAGCAGAGAAGCATCTTCCCAGAGCATCGAGATGGCAGATTTTTAGGGGCAGGCGGCTTTGCTCAGGGGACGTGTCTGTGGTTCGGACGGGGCCGCATTGCCAATGCCTGTCTTAGCCCACAACCTCCCGGTGACAATGCCAGCTGGGCCCACGCAGGCGAAGGCTGGGGCGAATGCGTCAGCTGTGACAACACAAGCCAGCCTCCTTCAAAGAGCCTATAGAGCCGGAGAGGGGAACCCAAGGCCTGGGGTTCGGTTTTCTTTGTTTTTTCTTCTCACTTGTTTGCAGCCCCCCAACTGATTTTTCTGTGGGTCAGTGGCCCCTGACCCAAAAAAGGTTCCCCGGCCCACCTCCAGAGCCTATCGCCTGGGGATAAGCTCCATTCCTTGCTCCCCCCAGCCTTGGCTCTGGCCCCTCGCTCTTACAATCTACTCCAATTGGCTGCAGCTGTGTCAGGCGCGCCTTTTCGGGGTGCGGGTGACCAGAATGTACAGGGGGGGGCTGCTGCTCTGAAGCGCTCAGCACTTGCCTGGAGTGGCACCTACCGCAGGGCACTGACAGTTCACTACAGCCGGGGTATAACTGGCCCCGGACCCAGCTGGAAGCAGCGGGCTCCTGACTGGCGAATGCAGCAGCAGGCAGGGAATGCAGCTGCTTGGTAGGGAAAGAGACCCGACCTGCTCAGCCCTCACCGGGGCTCCCGGGGGCTCCTTGGTGCCACCATGGGGGCCAGGGAAGCGCAGACCAGAGCCCCCGGTCGCACTCCTCCTGCAGGGTGGTCAAGGGGGTCCCCACAGCCCCTCTCCCTGCTGTGGGGGGGGAGCATGGGGAACAGTCCTGGGGATGCAGCGTCCTTCCTACTCCAGCGGGTGTGAAGAGCCTGATGGCCTGGCTCTAGCCCCTCCCACTCAGGCAGTGGGGCAGCGCCCCCCATGTGGTGGGGAAAGGGGGTGAAATCCCCCCGGGGCTGCAGCAGAGGATCTGGGGTGGGGTGAATGGCTTTGACTCAGGTGAGACATGGGCCTCTCCCCGTGCCCTAGGACGGGCAGAGCTCCTTCCTCGCTCCTGCCGTCTCCCTCCAGCCACTCCCACATCCCAGCCCAGTCGTCCATCTCCGGGCAGTGTGGGTTCCGCTCTGTCCCAGGCCCCCCAAACTCCCCGCCCCCCAGGTCACTGCTGGCCAGGTGTGCCCAAAGTGCAGCTGCTGGCACCTCTTGCGTATGCATCTGAGCGCCTGCCAACCTTTGCCACACTTGTCCTCGCGCCTGGAAGGCGGAGCACTGACCCTATGGGCCAGCCGGGGAGCGAGGGCACAGAGGGACGTGGGACATGCCCAAGGTTGTGCAGGAACTCTGTGGCAGAGCCAGTGGCTCCTGAGTCCCAACTAGCACCCAACTCACTCTTTCCCCTTTGCTCTGACCTCATTGCGCCCCTTGGAGACCTCCATGACCTCCCCCGCTTCCCCACACCAAGTTCAAGCTTCCTGCCCCCTCCCCTCCCGTTCGCTGCTGTCTGTTCTTGGGGTCTCCCGTTGGCCCCCAGCTGCAAGGAAGGCGCCCCCAACACCTCCGCACACGGGAGCGGTTTGCAAAGGCCAAGCCCACAAGTCACTTGCTGGAAACATCCGCCACCTACCTGGAAGGGGATCAACAGGTTCACCACCTCTCCCGCGGGCCGGATGTACGTCTGCCGCAGGTGGCGCGGCACGCGGATCTTCGGAGGCTCTAGACAAAGCAGACATCACACACGCCCTCCTTTGCATTAGAGCCGTGAGACACCTCAGCCCCGTGCTCCCTGCAGGCGTTCCTACCGCCAGCCTCGGCTCCCCAGGTGACCCCAGCAGCTACCCGCCTGGCCAGCACAGATTGGCTGACTTGGCACTGAAATGCAGCCACCTCTTGGGTGGGGCCTGGCTGCCACCTCACACCAGTAACACAGCACAAAGGGGTGAGGGAGCACGTGGAGAATGACGGCTCCAGCAGAAGCGGAGGCAGATTGCCGTGGGATGGAACAGAGCAGGGTTGTGGAGCTGTAAGTGTCCACAGGAGGCCCTTGGGGTTTTAATGTCTGTGTCTCCTACAACACGGGAGAGAGCGCCCCCTACTGAGTCTCCTGCCGCACTCACTGCAGCACTGTGCCACACTGGGTCATTGGAGTCCATGCTGGCTGAGCAGCACCGTCCCTACGGAGTCCTCCAACCCCGCTCCTCCCTGCAGCACAGCACCCCCTACCGCTGTACTGACCCAGGCTGTGTCTAGACGACACCCCTCTGTCGACAGAAAGGTGTAGTCTAGACACAGCCTCAGAGAACAGCATCCGACACAGTCGCCCCACAGCGCCTCCTAGTGGGGAAACTGGTTCTCTACTGAGTCAGAGTCAGGCAGCACCGATTCCTGCAGTAGCTGGGGTTCCCTGCTTGCCTGTGGGCTCAGAGACGGTTGCGGGGCTGATGGTGAAGGATACTAACTGCGACCTCTGTCTCTAACACCATTTGTTGGAAACTTCCTTCTGTGCTCCCTGGGGAACGTAACAAGAGGTAAGCAGAAAATGGCTGTAGCAGGCAGACCTGCCATCTCATTTACCAGAATCAAAATAGCAGCAGGGTAACTCTGCTGCTTCTGTATTTGGTGGCAGTTCCTTTGGAGGCAAAGGATTTATGCTAGGACATAATAAAAGAAGAGTTTGCGTCTCCCAGGATTACCTCCAGGAAGAATATAGCATGGGGGGGGGGGCTCGAATTATCGCTGAGTTGAATGATGCCTAAACAGCTGTGTGAGTAAAACCCAGGCAGCAGGGTGCGGGTAGCAAAGGAATGCCTGACATGCCCAGAAGGCTTGACTAACAGCTGAGCTAGCATCTCCTCCTCGCACGTGTCTTTTTGGGCCTGGATTCTTTTCCTGATGCCCACACTTGCCCTTATCTGTCTTGGGGGGAAGAAAAAAAAATCCCCCTCCCCCCAAGAAAGAATGTTAATTCATGCGTATCCTTCTCAGGACCTGGACACACACCTCTCCAGGTCTAAGTCAGCCTGGCCAGAGACATGATCTATTCCCAGGTGTGAAACCCTTCTTCCTGGCCAGTTTCATGTGAAAAGGGCATTGTCTAATAGCCATATCACAACGCCCCATTCCTGCTTGGAACTGTCTGTCTGCTGGTTTGCTGTTATTTAAAATCTCTTCGGAGCACGGCAAACAATTTGTTGCAACACGTAAGCAGCATCAATAAATAAGAAGTGAAAAGGAAAGGTGACAGATGGAACGCTGTGATGGCCGCGGGTCTCACACTAGATTTTAGCAGAACACACATGAAACGTTAATAAGCCATGCCCAAGCCACGGAGGAAAGCAGTTACAGACACACGATTAGAATGAAATGCAAAACTGGGATTCATGCCACTCTCTGGTTGAGACTTTAGCTCAACGAAACCAGGAAGCTCCAAACTGCAACTTGGCTGCATGACACAAGCCTGAAGACATCAAGCTGCTCAATATACCGTTAGGCACAGAAAAATCAGTTTGCTCTGGAGCAGAGCTCGGCCAAGAATGTTCAATTTTCAGGCTGAACCAAAAAATCCCTCCAAAAGATCTTGTTCCATTCAACCTGAAAGAAATGTTGAAACTGGGCAGATTTAAAAGCGAAGCCCCATTTTGAAACAAGAAATCTAAATAAAACATTTGGCTACAAAACAGTGTTTCTCAACCAGTGGTACGAGTACCCTTAGGGGTACTCGAGAGACGTAGATGAATGAAGCCACATTAAACTCCTATATGGCCGCTCTCATTCAGAAATAAATGGACTTCATTTGTTTAGTTTAATTCACGTTCAGAGCACATTAAGAAAGGCCTTGTCTGCCTTAGGACATTTCAGCTACAATTACCAGTTGTTCGGTTTCTGGAAACACAAGTGTTGACAAGGTGCAGTTAGCTACAGGCATATTAAACATGCCTTTGTGTACATCTGTTCTAAGCAAGGTTAGACAACACTGCCTGCAACATGCTGGCAGAGGCCAGCCAGAGCCCCTACACATGCTAATAATGCGCTGACGCTAAGGTGGCCATAGCAATCAAAATATAGAAAATCAAATCCATCAAAAATGCCACATTGTTTGGGCTCATGGGATTACAAACAGCAGGGCAGTTGCTGTCAGAGACCTTGCAGGAAACGGGGCTCATCCGTCCCCTAGCAAGATTGTCTGATCCTAATCCCTCACCACCATGATCACAGAAAGTATGAAGCGATCTTCTTTTTTTGGCAAAGGGAGTGTTTAAAGAAACTCCACTGAGCTCTCTGAGTTACAGGAACATGAAAACAAGCCCCAGGCTACGTCTATACCACAAAGAAATGTCGGAAAAAGATACGCAAATGGTGAACCGAAATTTGGCGCGTCTACACGGCGCCAAATTTCAGAAAAACCTGCTCTTTCGAGCCATCCCTTCTTCTTCATAAAACGAGGTTTACAGCATTGGTGAAAGAACGCGTCCACTTTTCTGAAATTTTTTTCGGAAAAGTGGATGCATTCTTTGGACGCAGCAGCGCTTTTCCGGAAAAGCGCTGCGGTCTAGACTTAGCCGCTTGGATAACTGAGAAACAACTTTATATTCCCACATCAGATGTGGCATGTTCATAGCCCTCCAAGAGGTGCAAGAGCCTTGCAAAGTGGGAGGGTAACGGCTCGTTAACCAGTTCAAAGAGAGTCACATGTCCATGTTTCACACACCTCGTGTTTAACCCGTCTGGGCAAAATAAACATGCAGCATTCCAGCACACAGACAGTTGCACGTGCGGGTGTGAATGTGCAACACATCTGAGCATACAAAGTGAACAAAGAGATTACAGACGTGTGAGTCCACACAACAAAATACCACGGCAAAGGTTTATTTCAGTGATTCAAATGTTCACGTGAAAGCCTGGAGACCTGGTCATTGCATGAGACCTGTGGTGGCCTTTCAGGAAGCATCGAACACTCAAACACCGTGCCCTAAAATCAGTGGAAGTTGCTTCCGTTTACATCAAGGCTGAATTGTACCCAATAAATATGATCTGAGCAATTTCACCATGGAAAGCCGTATAAGCATTAGTGGGCAGAGTTAAGGGGTAGTGAGAGTTCCACCTTAGCTGAGCATGACAGACATGGGGGCTTCTTTGTGCTACCACAATGTTGCCCCCAACTCGCTTCTGTGCAGTGAGGACAATACAGTACCGAGTATCTCTCTGATGACGACAGGCTGCTCCAGGACGGCTGGAACACTGGTGCCACTTGCGTTCACAGCCTTCACGCGGATCTGAAGTTTGTCTCCGGAGGCCAGGTTGTGGATTGTGTAGTGAGTAGAAAGGAAGAGTTCTTTGTTCGCAGCTACCCAGTCTGCAGCTGGAACAAACAAACAAAAAAATCGTCATGAATAAGACAGCCAGCTGCAAGCAAGAAACAAGCAAATGGCCTGAAAAAGTATGTTAAATGGACTCTGGCAATGTGATGGGACCGGTTTTGTGCCACTTGCATTCACAGCCATCACGCGGATCTGAAGTCTGTCTCCAGTGAAGTCTTGTGGTGGGGCAACGTACCCATTTGCAGAATCTGATTAGCTCCATATGGGAGTTTCCCAATGCGTAGCCAAGCCCCCAATCAAACCCAAGCTAGCGAGTTGTTATTCCACTCCCAGTAGACGGCAGCCCAAAAGCCCAGCATGTGGCCTCCTCTGTCCCCAGCAGAGCTGGCTAAAAAATGAGGAACGCTGCGTTGGTCCCTTTGGATCAGACTTTCAGGGTGACTCTGCCCAAGTCTTGCCCAGAGAGCAGCTTTCTCAGAGCTAGGCTCAGCGCCAAGAGCCGCTGGGTCGCGACGCCAGCCTTGATTCAGGCAAAGGCAGCAGGTGATAACGGACAGGTTCTCGAGCGGGGAACCAGAAACAATCCCACGCCACGAGAGGTGACCTTTTGCACAGCCGGCCTGTGGAACGGTGACAACCAGAGACGCAAAGGAGCTCCGGCCGGCTGAGCTTTTCTCCCACAAGATCAAACCATTTGCAGTAGCAGACAGGAAAGCGGAGAAAAACTCACTGAATAAATTGCTTCTTCCGAACTGGTCACCCAGCGAACCCACACTCACCAACCCCCTCGGATCCACCAGCCAATCAGGGCTCCTTAGCCATCCCCACCAGCCAGCTCGTCCACACTGACCCACCGTGCAGGAAGAAAACCAGTGTGCCGTTCACCGTCCAAAGGGGGCGGAGCCTGCACAAGGGGAGTGGCCCACAAGCGGGGGACTTTGCGCATCCCAGTGCTGCACAGGAGCTAGTGCATTGCGGCTTCCCCCTCAGGGCAGGACAGTTGTGTGAGTCCCACTGAGACAGCAGTGTAGCTGGTGACACCACCAGTGGCCGGTGAGTTGGCACCACAGGGCTCGTTGAACACCCCAACAAACAGATCTACCTGCCCTTGCCCCCCCAGCCCAACTACCTGGGGCTCTGTGACAGTGCCACTAAAACAAGGAATCGACTAGGACTCCTCGGACATCTGCTAAGCTAGGGCTTCGTGGCCATTCTCAGCCAGAGCTAATCAGCTGCTGTCAACCGGCCACAGTGCAGGAGCACAATGCTTCTAATCTGCTAGATGGCCAAGGGTTGGGAGCTGCCAAAAGCCAGGATTGCCAGCCATGTGGCCAACCGGAAACATCCCAGCCTGGAAGAGGCCTCCAAGACCCAGCAGTCTCCTCCCAAAGCAGCCACCCCGGATTAGTGGCTGGATTAGTGGCCAGTTCTGTGTCTCCTTCACTGCACAATTCAGTACTAGGTGCGTGCTGGTGGTGATGTAAATATTTCTTCCTGCCCTGCCCATCTCTAGAGTCCTGTGTGGATACCAACTGTGTATCTGCATGCCCATCGGTCTCTGCGAAAATGAGCCGCAGCTATCCGCATCCATAGCTGGGGGTGCAAATCCCCGTGGATATAAAGTGGATGTCCGTGGATTTGCAGGGCTCCACCCCTCACTGACAATCCTGAGTGTGAAGCCAAAATATGCTGCATCTGCCGGTCACGCACAAATGCCAAAAGGTTCAAAATTGGGTGCTGCAAATTAGGGATTAATGTCTACATTTAGACACCTAAAGAGATGGGCAGCTACAGTTCCTCCTGATTTCATTAGATCACTGAAAATCAGGTGCCAGTATAGAGACACAGACCTAGATCCTCTAAGGACGTGGTGTCCAATACACTAGCCACTAGCCACTAGCCACATGTGGCTATTTGGCCAGCTGTGTGTGGTTAGTTCTCTTCAGAACTGATTGGACACCACGGCTGTAAGGTATTTAGGCACCTGGCTCCCATGGACATTAGGTGCCTAAATCCCTTTGAGGAGCTGAGCCACAGGGCCGTGAAGTGTGGCACAAATGTTTGAAAATTGGGGACTGATTTTCTTCTTGCTCTGCCCTTTGCCCCTAATGCCCTCCCTGCCCCCGCTGTTCCTCTGCAACCTTTTTCCTCCTCCTGATGTTATTATGGCTTCCTGGCCTCCAGACCTGCATCACAGTGATTCAGATGTTCAGAGATCCCAGCCGAGAACAAGGAACCAGCCAGCTCTTCCCATCCCGTATCCTGACTCCAGCAGGCAGCTCAGGAAGAGAGATTGGCTCCTAGATTCCAAAGCCAGATGGGACCACTGTGACCACCCAGCCTTGTGCCTGAAACTGGCCAGAGAGCTGCACCCAAACAATTCCCCGAGCAGAGCTCTTAGAGAAACACCCCCTCTGGATTTTAAAAGAGTCGCTGCTGGGGCATCCGCCACAACTCTTGGTCAGTTGTCGCCATGGTTGATTATCTTCCCCATTAAAACGGGACGCCCTATTTCCGGGATGAATTTGTCTCACCTCAACTTCCAGATGCTGGCTCATAGAATCACAGAACACTAGAACTGGAAGGGACCTCGAGAAAGCATCAAGTCCAGTCCCCTGCCCTCACAGCCGGACCAAGCACCAACCATCCCTGATCAATGTCTATCCAACCTGCTCTTAAATATCTCCAGAGACAGAGATTCCACAACCTCCCTAGGCAACTTATTCCAGTGTTTCACCAACAGGACAGTTAGGCTGTGTCTAGACTGCATCCCTTTTCCGTAAAAGGGATGCAAATGAGACATATCACAATTGCAAATGAAGCGGGGATTTAAATCTCCCCTGCTTCATTAGCATAAAAATGGCTGCCGCTTTTTTCCAGCTCGGAGCTTTGCTGGAAAAAAGCGCCAGTCTAGACGCGGATCTTTCGGAATGAGGGATAAGGGATCTTAAAATGAGGGATAAGGGATCTTTCGGAAAAGGTTTTATTTTATGAAAGATCCGCGTCTAGACTGGTGCTTTTTTCCAGCAAAGCTCCGAGCCGGAAAAAAGCGGCAGCTATTTTTATGCTAATGAAGCGGGGGGGATTTAAATCCCCGCTTCATTTGCAAATTGCGATATGTCTCATTTGCATCCTTTTTACGGAAAAGGGATGCAGTCTAGACACAGCCTTAGTGTTTCCTAATGTCCAACCTAAACCTCCCTTGCTGCCGTTTAAGCCCATTGCTTCTTGTCCTGTCCTCAGAGCCCAAGGAGAACAATTTTTCTCCCTCCTCCTTGTAACACCCTTTTAGATACTTGAAACCCGCTATCCTTTCCCCTCTCAGGGTGTCTATACTAGCCCCCAGTTCAATCTAGGGAGGCTAATGTGGGCGACCAAAATTGCACATGAAACGCGGGATTTAAATATCCCACGCTTCATTAGCATGTTCTCGGCCGGTTGCCATTTTAGAAATTGACTAGCTCGAAGTAACACACGGCAGTGAAACGGGATTCCGAATTAAAGCCCTAAATCGAAATAGCTGGTATTTCTCCTGGAATGAGGTTTACCAGCTAATTCAATTTAGGGCTTTAATTCGGAATCCCGTTTCACTGCCGCGTGTAGACGCGGGCAGTTACTTCGAGCTAGTCAATTTCTAAAATGGCGACCGGCCGGGAACATGCTAATGCTTCATTTGCAATTTCAGTCGCCCTCATTAGCCTCCCTAGATCGAACTAGGGGGCTAGTGTAGACGTACCCTTAGTCTTCTCCTTTCCAGACTAAACAAGCCCAGTTCTTTCAGTCGTCCCTCATCGGTCATGTTCTCTAGACTTTTCATCGTTTTTGTTGCTCTTCTCTGGCCCTTCTCCATTTTCTCCACATCTTCCTTGAAATGTGGCACCCAGAACTGAACACAATCCTCCAACTGAGGCCTCATCAGTGCAGAGCAGAGTGGAAGAAAGACTCCTCGTGTCTTGCTCTCAACACGCCTGTTAATCATTGTGTCTGGCCTTCCTCTGCCAGCCTGAAGATCTTCTCATTAAAAATGTGTTCCCCGTGTAGATACCCATCAGTGTAAGCAAGTTGTTATAGCCCATGGCAGCAACACTTCCCCCACGAGCCCTCATTGGAGATTAAACCTGTGGCCTTCAACATCAAAAGTATGGCCCTCTTCCAGCTGAGTTACTGGAGTAAATCCACTATCTATCAGCAACAGTAAGCTCTTATCCGCTACGAAGAGCTCTCCTCCACTGTGCGGCCTGTCCGCAAGTCCGGGACATGGGGCTCCCAGCCAGCGTGTTATATGATCTTTCCCATGTGCACACAGCTCTCCGTGCTTGTAGAGGAGCAAAGCCCAAGCTTACTTCCATCTTTGCAGCACTCCACCAGGTATCCATCTAGGGCAGCAGAGCCGGTCTGCTCTGGGGCTTTCCATGCCAGAGACACCGAGTTATCATTCACGTCCTCCACTGCCAGCTGCGATGGGCAGCCGGGCGGCTCTGCAACAAGAGACCCATTAGAAAGACACACAAAGCACCCCCAGACACAACCCCCGCTCCGGCGAGGCCTGCTTCCCAGGCTCAGTGCATTCCCCATGCGCCCACCACGCTCCCACCCCCAGACTGCCTAAATTTCGAGTAACTGACTAATCGAATAGTCGATGCAAAATGCATCAAGTATATGATTAGTCAATAGGGTGCCTCCGTCTCCCCCACTGACTCAGGCTCCCCCCAGCGCTGCCACTTTGAAACACCCCAGCTGACCAGGCTGCATGCAGTGTTTCAAAGGGGCAGTGCTGTGTGGAGCCTTCACCGCTGCCGCTTTGAAACACCCCAGCTGGCCAGGCTGCATGCAGTGTTTCAAAGGGGCAGTGCTGTGTGGAGCCTTCACCGCTGCCGCTTTGAAACACCCCAGCTGGCCAGGCTGCACGCAGTGTTTCAAAGGGGCAGTGCTGTGTGGAGCCTGCACCGCTGCCGCTTTGAAGTACCCTCTTCTCCTCCCCCTCTTACTGCCTCTTTCTCATAGAGGGGAGCAACTAGTCAACTACTCTGTCGACTATCTGAAAAGCATTTGCTTATCAGATAGTCGACTAGTTGACTAGTCCTTCACATCCCTAACCCACCCCATCCACCTAGAGACACCCACCCCGCCCCACCCACCCCATCCACCCAGAGACACCCACCCCGCCCCACCCACCCCATCCACCCAGAGACACCCACCCCGCCCCACCCACCCCACCCACCCAGAGACACCCACCCCAGCCTTCCCCACCTACCCCACCCACCCAGAGACATCCAACCCATCCCCACCTACCCACCCCATCCACCCAGAGGCACATACCCCACCCTCCCCTGCCTAACCCATTTCCCCCTAAATGTATCCACCAGCCTCCCTGTACCCTGAAACACACTGAGCCCAGCCCCACCCACTCCATTTCCCCTCCCATGCCACCTGCCAGCACTCTCACCTCAGCTCCCTTGCCCCCAGACACACACACACCAGCCTCTCCCGCTCATCCCATCCCCCAGCCTGTCCACCCACGCCCATCCCCCAACACACCCACCCCAGCGCACACTGCCCAGCGCTAGACCCCCACACGCATAGCAACGTAAGAACAGCCCCAGCCCTCTGAGGTCAGAGCAATGGTCCATCTAGCCCAGCATCCATCCTGTCTCTGGCAGACAGGGCCAGGTGCTGCAAAGGGCATGAGCCAACAAGGCATCACCGAGCCACCCGGCCCCTCGCCCAGTTGGAGGTTTGGGGACACCCTGACCATCTCGGCTGAGTTCTCCAGCTCTTTTCAGCCTGGTAATAAATCTGACGACCTCAGCCTCCCCCTGCCCACACCATTCCCCTAAATACACCCCTCCCCCATGTCCCCACCTAGCCCCCCCAGACACTCTCACCCTCCCCTGCCCACCCCATTCCCCTAAATACACCCCTCCCCCATGTCCCCACCTAGCCCCCCCCAGACACTCTCACCCTCCCCTGCCCACCCCATTCCCCTAAATACACCCCTCCCCCATGTCCCCACCTAACCCCCCCAGACACTCTCACCCTCCCCTGCCCACCCCATTCCCCTAAATACACCCCTCCCCAATGTCCCCACCTAGCCCCCCCAGACACTCTCACCCTCCCCTGCCCACCCCATTCCCCTAAATACACCCCTCCCCAATGTCCCCACCTAGCCCCCCCAGACACTCTCACCCTCCCCTGCCCGCCCTATTCCCCTAAATACACCCCTCCCCCATGTCCCCACCTAGCCCCCCAGACACCCCCATCCGCCCCTGCCCGCCCTATTCCCCTAAATACACCCCTCCCCCATGTCCCCACCTAACCCCCTCCCCTGTAGACCCCACCCCCACCCTCCCCTGCCCACCCCATTCCCTTAAATACACCCCTCCCGCATCCCCGGCCTAACCCCTCCTCTGGACAACCCCACCCTCCACATACACCCCTCCCCCCCAGCCTCTTGTCCAGACACCTCCACGCCCCCATCCTCCCCGTCCGCCCTTCCCGGCCGCTCCTCTCTGACCGCATCCCTGCTCCGCCCCCGCCCCTCCCGACTCCCCCTCACCTGCTGTGGGTTTCCCCGGCTCCGGAGCAGCTGCCGGGACCGGGGCGCGCTCTGCTGGCGGGGCTGGAGCCGCTTCTGCGGCCGGTCCGGCTGCGGGGGTGTCCTGGGCCGGCTTTGGGTCTGGTTCTTTGCCGGGCATGGCCGCAGGGTCCGCAGGCTGCGCACTAGGGGTTCCGGGGCCTCCGCTCCGGATCAGGACCGGGTCCCTGCTCCGGATTAGGGGGCTCCGCTCCGCGCGGGACCGAGACTCTGCTCCGGATTAGGGGCTCCGCTCCGCGCGGGACCGAGACTCTGCTCCGGATTAGGGGCTCCGCTCCGCGCGGGACCGGGACTCTGCTCCGGATTAGGGGGCTCCGCTCCGCGCGGGACCGAGACTCTGCTCCGGATTAGGGGGCTCCGCTCCGCGCGGGACCGAGACTCTGCTCCGGATTAGGGGCTCCGCTCCGCGCGGGACCGAGACTCTGCTCCGGATTAGGGGCTCCGCTCCGCGCGGGACCGGGTCTCTGCTCCGAATCGCGGGGCTCCGCTCCGCGCGGGACCGGGTCTCTGCTCCGAATCGCGGGGCTCCGCTCCGCGCGGGACCGGGTCTCTGCTCCGAATCGCGGGGCTCCGCTGCGCGTGGGTTTTGGAGTCGCTTGGAGGCTCCGGAATTTTTATAGGCTCCGGCTCCTGCTGCCACCTGTCAGCTCCCCGCAACCCCCTGCCGCGGGCGGGGCCAGCCAAGAATAGCCGCCCGGGAGCTGCGCCCTCCCCCTCTGGGCACCGCCACCCTGCAGCGGGCCCCTAGCGCCTCCGGGGCCGGCACCCCGGGCAGGGCGCAGCGGGGCGCCACCCCAAACCCGAGGCCCACGGAGACAGAGACAGCTCTGGAGAGGGCCCCCTCACTCCGCTCCTCAGCCCCCCGTGCCCTCCAGGGACCCCCTCAGCCCCCCCCCCGCGCCCTCCCTGCCTTCCTCTGACCCCCTCAGCCCCCTGTGCCCTCCCGTGAACCCCTCAGCCCCCCGAGCCCTCCAGGGACCCCCTCAGCCCCTCCCGTGCCCTCCCTGCCTTCCTCGGACCCCCACAGTCCCCTGTGCCTTCCCCGGACTCCCTCAGCCCCTGTGCCCTCCCGTGAACCCCTCAGCCCCCCGTGCCCTCCAGGGACCCCCTCAGCCCCTCCCGTGCCCTCCCTGCCTTCCTCTGACCCCCACAGTCCCCTGTGCCTTCCTCGGACTCCCTCAGCCCCCTGTGCCCTCCCGTGAACCCCTCAGCCCCCCGAGCCCTCCAGTGAACCCGTCAACCCCACCCCGTGCCCTCCCCAGACTCCCTCAGCTTCCCTGTGCCCTCCCCTGACCCCCCTCATCCCCTGTGCCCTTCCCTGATCCCCTCAGCGCCCCCTCCTGCTCTCCTCTGACCCTGCTCCTCAGCTTCCCTCCCTGCCCCCCGACTCCCACCACCCCCTCCCCATGCCCTCTCCTGACCCCCACTCCCTGAGCCACTCCATGTCCTCTGCTGACCCTGATCCTTCAGCCAGCCCGACCTCCACTGCCTGAGCCACCCCATCACCTCCCCTGGCTTTCCATGGCCTGTCACGCCCATGATCCCACCCCTCTGACCTTCCCGACTCACTCCCCAGCACCTCCACTGCCCCCTCTCTGGCCTACCCTTAACTCCCCCCCCCCACTTTGTGATTCCCCCCACTCCGCCCACCCCAGCCTGTGTCACCTGCCAGACTGCGGGACGCCAAGTTCCACAAATCACTCATCTGCTCCCGCCTGTCACTTCCTGGGTCCCCAGCCTCCACTTTGGGTTTCAAACAAGGTGAGAGCAGGTGCTTCACCCCCCAGCAGGGTCCTGTGGACGTGGGTGCCAGAGTGACTCTGTCCAGCGGCTAACTGCCCATTGGCGAGGAGGGGAAGAGGCCTGGCTCCTTTAATAAAGTCCACTCCAGTTCTACCCAGGGTTAAGCACGTCTTGTTCCCTGGCTCCTTTTAGGTCACGTTCCAGGGCCTAGTAGAAGTGTCATCACACTGTAAACAGGCCCCATCTGGTCTCCAGCCCTCCCGCTCTCCCTCCATCTCTGATCTGCCCATGGAAACATTCGGCGGGGTGGTCACTGGGTTTCCACGTTCATGGGCCTGCTGTCCTGTCCTGCCTGCTGCTGGGTGGTCTTTGCCCTTGAGGAGGATGCGTTCATAGGTCCGGGAAACTTACCTGCCAAGGGAGAGGATGGCTGCAGAGAGACAGGCCTTTAAGGAATCACTCTGGGGTGTCCCGAGCCGGTGTGGTGAGTGGTGCCCCGGAGCGATGGACGCACAGCAGCCAATATGGATGGACTGATGAATTCTGGACTAATAAAAGTATTTTTAATGGTGGGGAGCTCGTTCCTAGGTGGGTGGGGTCGCAGTAATCCAGTCTGAGGGGGCATGAAAGCATAGAACACTGTGGCCAGGGCAGTTTCTGCAAGGGGAAGGACAAATACGAAAAAGGTACCACAAGGCAGAGGGTGAAAAATTGTTCTTTTTAACCTTTGAGATAGGACAAGAAGCAATGGGCTTACACCGTAGCAAGGGAGGTTGAGGTTGGACATTAGGAAGAACTTCCTACCTGTCAGGGTGGTTAAGCACAGGAATAAATTGCCCAGGGAGGTTGTGGAATTTCCATCACTGGAGATGTTTAAGAGCAGGTTGGACAGACACATGTCAGACGGTCTCAGTGGTGCTGACAGTAGACTGGACTTGATGACCTCTTGAGGGTCCTTCCAGCTCTAGGATTCTATGATTCTAAGGGAAAGGGACATTTTCAGCCATGGTGGCTATTGGAGTAGCCAACATCAGCTGTGCAAGATCCCCAGCGCCCCAGGCTGCTCAGGGATCTGACCATCTGGAAGCAGACTCACTAGAGGGCAAAGTTCTCGGGGTGGCCAGATCTTCTGAATGTTTCCCTCTTCAGTCACCGGGTTTCGTCTCAGCCAACTGCTGACTATCCAGGTGTGATGTCAGCCCAGGCCTGGCCCGGCGGAGAGACTGGCATTTTCACTGGCAGATGTAAATGGCACGTTAAATCCCGAGCAACCTGCATGTTGCCAACACTTGAGATGTCATTCCAGCACTTTTTGGGGGGAGCCTGAATAGCATCTCTCAGGACCTCCAGTATTTACATTCTCAAGCCTAGCACCTGTCCATGAGCCCATGATGTCTCTCAGTCACCCCCCTGACCTCACGGAGATGTGAAATAGGACGAGGGAAGGAACCGAAGCAGGTGGAACTCCACGAGGGCAGATTCTCCGCTATCCTGTAGGAACTACAGGAAAAAAGGGTCAGGCCCATCTTAGCCCTGTTCTAACTCCTGGTACAGCTTCATGCCAGGAGAGGAACGTACCATGCTCACTAGCATCCACAGCTACCGAGAGATTCAGCAATATGACTATGGACATTCCCACCCCGGTCAGAGTCTTTCTCCTGTCCGGTCATCAGCACAAACAGCATTATTTTTACTCCGCACCCAGCCAAGATGGGTCTAGCATATTGGCAGAATGCACGTGTAGATGGAGATGGGGGATTTGATAGCAGCCCTCAACTCCCTGAAGGGAGGCTCCAAAGAAGCTGGAGAGAGGCTGTTCTCAGTAGTGACGGATGGCAGAACAAGGAGCAATGGGCTCAGGTTGCACTGGGGGAGGTCTAGGTTGGAGATTAGGAAAAACTATTTCCCTAGGCGGGTGGGGAAGCACTGGAATGTTACCTAGGGAGGGGGTGGAATCTCCATCCCTAGAGGTTATTAAGTCCCGGCTTGACCAAGCCCTGGCTGGGATGATTGAGTTGGGGTTGGGCAGGGGGACTGGATTTGATGGCTCCTGAGGTCTCTTCCAGCCCTAGGATTCTATATATCTTTGCTGAGGGGGTTTATTACTATATTCAAAACTAGAAGGGTACTGGGCAGTAGCAGGTAATGTCTCTTAACCAAGAGATGGCTTCTTGGGTACCACATGTAGCCCTGACTGCAAAGAGGTATTGACAATATCTGTTAGCAGGAGTCCTAGCTGGTCTTGTCACTGTCACTAGCTAGGAAGGAAGTGGGCCAGATGGATCTTCAAGGCTATTTAGGCTCCGAACATCCATGGAGAGTCTGGGCCGGATTGACTCAGATTTCCTTCTGCATTTCTGCTATTTTTCACTGTGTTAAATACAGGAATGAGCTTAAGCGTGGGTTCCTTCCCCTCCTCCAAAAAAAATCATAAAACCAAGGGTGCCCAATGTGAGTGGCGCTGTGACCCCATGCGTCAGGTCCGCACGCTGGGTGCAGGGGGCAAAGCCCAGAGCTGTGGGCCAGCTGCAGCTGCCATGGGGTAAGAGCAGAGCGTGCTAGCTCTTCAGACCACCATCCCCTCTCCAGAGCCTCCTCTCTGCACGAGGCCAGAATTAGGGTTTCAGTGCTGGGGCAGAAGGTGTTGGTAACCTCCCTTGACTACAACTCAAAATCATGTCCTAGAAGAGCTTAGGACAGAGCAGCTGTGTTTATTATGGGACACTAGCAATGCACAAGTTAAAGGGGCAAAAATAAATGTGTGGAAACGCACCTACTGCACATATAATTCTGCCAAAGAATCGAAGAATCAGAATAAAAAACAAAAATGTTATGAGGAAAAAACCAGGCCATTTTTCGGTCAGATGCTGTGCCTCAGAATAGCTTGTGTTATAAATGAGTGGATCCCTGTTACGCTGTAAATAAACTAAATTAATTTGTGTATGCATTTGGGTTACTGAAAACAAGGGAAATGTAGCTAAGCAAACAATTTATCATGTACACCACTTAAGCTAGTTAAGGCTGCAGCCCACAGACCGCAAACACCACGAAATACTAGTGCACAGTGGGAAAAAAACCTCAGTGTTGAAAGTGGTTTGAGAAGGTGTGTTATAATAACAGAATGGTCACCTACACCGCAGCCTTCCATACAGGGACAAAGAGTATGCGATCAGCTATTAAAACATTATAAAAACCATTGGCCAGGCCAGGGCTGTTATTTAAATTGTATATAATTAAGCAAAGTGAGTTCATGCAGATAGCTGTCCTTTAAAATCTTTCTCACTAAAATATGGTGAAATTTGGCTACCGTGGAAAAACAAATGTATCATTACTGCACTTCTTGGTTAATTGATATTAGCGTCTTATCCGGAATGTGCACAAAAATCAAGGGCCGGTCATAAAACAAATTTCAAGTCTCTTATCTTTCAAAAGAGAAGAATCTATATGACATTACTGTAAATTTCAAAAAAGAACAAGTAGTCCTGTGGCACCTTAAAGACTAAGCAAAAAATCAGCTTACTGGGTAAAACCCACTTCATCAGATAAGATGGAGTGGATATAATAGGAACCAAGAGATCTATACAACAGCAGAAGTAGTACCTGTCACTTGTAGCACCCGTGTTAATGAGGCTAATTAAGTGGGCAAGATGTGCCCCATACATAGCTTTTGATGTGGAAATGCAGATGTTAAAGACAGGAGGAATGGGCTTTGTAATGAGCCAGCCAGTTAATGTCTTTGTTCAAGCCCAGGGTAATGGTGTCACATCTGCAGATGAATTCCAGTTCTGTAGCCTGTCTCTGTAATTAGTTAGTGACATTCCTTTGTAGAAGAATGGCCACTTTTAAATCCATGATCGAGTGCCCAGGCAGGTTAAAATGTTTCCCTACAGGTTTCTGTGTGTTACCATGTCTAATGTCCAATTTGTGTCCATTTATCCTTTGTTCTGGAGACTGATTGGTTTGCCCAATATGCATGGCAGAGGGGCATTGCTGGCTCTTGATGGTATATATCACAGTAGAGGATGTGCAGTTGCATGACCCCCTGATGATGTGGCTTATGTGGTTAGGTGTTTGTGTAGATGTGTGGACAGAGTCGGCAGTGGCAGGTTCCTGAGTGAATGTATCTGGGGTGCGGTGTGTGGCTTCTGGAAAGGATTTGCTTCAGCTTGGGGGGGTATCTGTAGGTGAGGATTGGCCTGTCCCCCAAGGCCTGTGAGAGGGAGGGATCATTTCCCAGAATAGGTTGTAGATTGTCATGATGCGCTGGAGGGGTTTAAGCCTGGGGCTGGGATATTACAAGTACAGACTATCCTTGTTATAAGCACAAGAAACATTCCAAAAAACTTAGACTTATAACAACTTACAACTTACAGCGGGGAATTTTTTTCCCGCAGTTGACTTCCATTTGCGCAAATTGAGATGGGTTTTTTTTTTGCGCGACTTAAGACCAGGAAATGGGAGGGCTTATAATGCATCAGTTCCTACAAGCGTCAACAACTTTAGTGTGGAACAGATGTATACCAGGTCGACATATAGCGGGTAGGCCCTGTACTACTTATGGGAGTTGCATGATAACTCCCATGACCAACTCATTAGAAAACACTAAAAAAGGGAAATTGCCTAACCTTATTAAAAAACAGCTAACTGGTATTACCCTCAGGCTACATCTTCACTGAGAGTTTTTTTTTGCAGAAAATATGCTAATGAGGTACGCATTAGCATGCGTCACGATCTCATTAGCATATTTTCTGCCTGGTTTTTTTTGTCGTGAAAGGGATTTTTGCACAAAAAAAGTCCACACTGCTTCTTTTTGTGCAGAAACCCCTTGCGCAAAAAGAAATGGCAGGACATATGCTAATGAGATCATGACTCATGCTAATGAGTCCCTCATTAGCATATTTTCTGCCAAAAAAACTCGCAGTGAAGACAAAGCCTCAGTGTATAGCAAAAACTGTGGGTGACTAGCAGTGTGTTAACATGTGTAACCAAATTCCCTTTAAGAACCAGCTATAATTTGGAGTGAGTGACACCACATCCTAATTGTGGGATGTTATTCAAAACAATATCTTGCTTAGTATCTGGTTCCACGTGTACATTTCTTATGGCGTCACTGCCAATATTGGATCCTGACCCCACAACAGTTAACACATTGGTTACTGGCCATTCAGCCGGTTATCTGAAAGGCAGCATCTACCCAAAACTGATGTACAGCCACTCCCCGACTTACGAACACACCGACTTACGACCATCCGTACTTACGACCAACCTCCCATTAACCCCATTATAATATTTTCGAGGTGAGAACCATGTACACCAAGTTTTTTGAACAGCGCGGGCAGCGCGTTTAAAGGTATTCCCGACTTACAACCAAATCGAGTTATGACCAGGTGTTCGGAATGTAACCCATTCGTAAGTCGGGGACTGCCTGTATCTACATCAGCTACTGATGTATCACACAGCAACACACACCTGAAAAGTGCCGCGCACTGCTTGCTATGCCAGGGATGTTTCTAACATCACGACTCCAGAACGACTCAGCCCAGAACCACGAGACAGGGACAGTCCTGTCTTCTGCCCAGTAAAGCTCGCCGAAAAGGAACCATCAGCAGGAAGGGTGGCCTATAACATGACTGGACAGTACTGTGAAGCATTGACTTACAAGAAATGTATGGAAGGAGATCTCCCATGTAATGCTGCCACTCCAGATTTGTGTTTTACTTCTCGGGTACATAGGTAGCACTGTGGAACACACCGCACTAACGCCTACCTAATACAGATCGATTAGCCAAAGTAAACCCAAGTCCAAAAGAAAGTTAAAACTCGTTTACCGGTTTTATCTACCACTTTACAATGCTGTTATGCAAAAAAAGTCACACGCATGAGTCATATTAGCAATAACATGCACAAGGCAAAACAGTCCTTGAATAACACAGTCCATAGGGGAGATCTGGCCCTACTGATTTCCTGCACTCGGATACAGTTGCATTTAACAAGTGTGACAAGGAGGATTTGATTTAGCTGTGGAAATTGCCGCTTATACCAAGTGTTAAAAACACTTGGAGCCACATATAAGAGCCCTCACCACTAACACGTCCATTAAAGGTGTCGCTTTGACTACAACAAGCAGCAAGTCAACAAGCAGGGGTTCTGCTGACCAAGATACACTGGCTAATGTATAAACATGTATCAATAATACTTATTATCCGGACAGAGCAGGGCTATGCAGGCTCGGGCGAACTAGAGAGACAGGCTGTGGCTTTGATACAAGGGCCATGAAGGTGCAAGTGGTCATGGGGAAGTGACCTGGGGACGCAGAGGCAGTAGAGAGGAGCAGAGGGGGGTAGGGTCCCTGGATTGGGACTCAGAATAGTGGTCAGGCCTGGGTCCTCCCCGTTCCCTCTTGCACTGCATCTAGCCACCAAATGTGAAGAGACCTCAACGACAGTTGGCCACAGTGGCAGAGGGCGAGACTGAGGATTCAGCTAATTCCTGGAGTGACCAGCAGGAGGCGCCGTGCCAGTGAGTTCAATCCTTTTACACCTATTCATAAACCTGACTACTATTGGTTATTGGGGTATATTTCATCACAAGCCAAAGCGGGGTCAAGCAACACATATTTTGGCTGAGAGCTGAGACGTGTAACATTTTAGTTTTCAGGCATTCCGTGCATTCAGTGGATTGACAAAAAGTTAAGTATCAGAGGGGTAGCCATGTTCATCTGAATCTGCAAAAGTGATGAGGAATCCTGCGGCACCTTATAGACTAAAGCTGTGTCTAGACTGGCCAGTTTTTCCGGAAAATCAGCCGGGCCAATCTAGACGCTCTGTTCCGAAAATGCTTTTAACGGAAAACTTTTCCATTAAAAGCATTTCCGGAAAATCATGCCAGTCTAGATGTAGCCTAACAGATTTATTGGAGCATAAGCTTTCATGGGCAAAGACCCTGCTTTTGACAAAAAGGTGTAATTTTCTGAGGCATGTGGACATTTTTCACCTAATCAGTTTGAGAAGAAATTTTTCAGCCAGGCCTCAGAACCTGCCTTAGAGGGAGGTTGTGAAGCTTCGTTAATTGTTGTAAAGTCTCATGTGCAAGGTATCACTCTAATTCACGGCACCCTTGAGTGGATTCTCTGGAATACTTCTTGGAAAATCCCTCCAGCCTTCTTCTCTTAAGAGGGTGGCAAGAATTGTCAGGCAGAAATGGGAACAATTGTTTCCTGCGGTTCAGTTTTTCCAAAGGTGCCCAGATCCTCAAAGAGGCCTAGGTGCCTAACTCCCATTGAAACCGATGTGAGTCGGGTGCCTAAATAGCTCTGAAGCCCTGCAGTAATGTGGATACATCACCTTTTATATTTGTCACATGGGATAAAACAGGTGGTGATCCAGGACTGTGACATTTGTGTAACTGCTCAGTGCACGGGCAGGTTGTTTATCCACATCGCAGCTGGGTGCCAGCAGCATGGTTAAGGATCGCACCAGCCCTTTCTTCACGGATCAGCATCCCCACCTCTCATTCATTGTAGGTCACTTTCCAGGGCTCTTAGACTTTGCCTTCAGAAGTGGCGTATTGAGAGAAGGCTCCTTCAAATGGATGAGCCCTATTGCACCCTATAAGTGGAAAAACTCAGGCTCATCCAGATTTCCATGATGGGAAATTACATAGCCAAGGATCAACCCCCCCCAGATCAGGCCCGGGCCCCCAGAAACTGCCCTGTGAGGTCCATCGGGCACTGAGATCCGTGTGAGCCACAGCTGTTGTCTTGGTGCATGGAGACAGAAGCTATCTCAGAGACAGCTGGGCTGCCGCCTGGGGGGCTCCTGCGATCAAGACCAGCACCTTGACACGCATCCAGAATTAGCCAGCCAGTCAGACGACATTATGCAAATGCAGGAGGACTGTGTGTCCTCGGGTCCTGGAGCGCAGCGGTGACACCAAAAGCCCAAAATAAATTCAGGGCTTTTTTCTTGTCTTTGTGGGGGAGGCTTGTGACAGCAGGGCTGTTCTGCCGGATTATTATCGGTCACACATGGACACGTTGCACAAAGCTGTAAAGCCCTCCACGGTCTGTCTCCGACGCGTTCGGCTTCAGTCCGCCACACTGCGAAGTCATCCTTAGCTGGCCGGCGGTGTTTAAATACAGCGTTCACACCCTCAGGAAGGGCCATGGAAGGTGGAATGCCGACGCACGGCTCTGTAGAAGTCTGATGTTCCCAGATAATTGCTGGGAAGGTTCAGAGATAATCACAGATTGATGACTTGGGTCACCACACCTTCAAAGTCACCTACTCCCGGACTCCGTGCTCTGGCAAGTGTTTTCTTATCATCAGGAATCAAGCGGGAGCTGTACCGAAATGGAGGGGTCATGGGGAAGACGGACAGTGAATGTCACTTCAGACAAGACCCTTAAAGGCAAACCAAGGACCTATCATTTCACGCTTTCCTGGGCTCTCTGAAGAGGCATTTTCCGGCTTAGCATCATCAGGATATTCACAGCAGGCTGAGTCAAACCCCTTGGATACGCAGCAGGTGGACTTGTACACAGAGACGCGTCCTGTTTTGTGTGTCACGCACAGACCCTTACCTCACTCGCAAGCAATGATGGCGAGACAGGGCACTGAAATGTCTCCTCTCCTCTTGCACCCTATTCCCCAGCACCTCCGTAGTGTCATGCGCCCGGGGCCGTTCTCAGCACTTGTTCACCTGGTACATCGTTGGCTTTTTTTCTATACTTTTATTAACATTCCCTTTGTTTCTGCGCCATGCAGCCAGTCAATAATAAAGGCCCCTTTTGCAAACCTAGCTTGGTATCTCCAAGTCCTTTCAGATGCTGGTTCTAACAGCGGCGAAGCGACTTGTCAGTTTGGACACCTAACGTAAGGGCCCTGATTGTCAGAGAGAGAGACGGCGCTAAGCACTTTCTGCTCTGAGAATTAGGGGCGCGGAGTGAGGCACCGAACTCAGCAGTCCCTTTTGCAGAACGGTGTGGGGGTGAACCCTGGAGAAAGCTCCCAACTGGAGGTTTCCAGAGCACTAAGAATGAAATACAGCTTTCCATTTCTGGGACTGACCCTGTGTCACGAACCAGGCCGTCGGGCCCGTGTAAGGGCCCGCCCCCACAGAAGGGGGGCACTTTGCCACCGGTCACAACTGCACTGCTAGTCTCTATAGGGGTTCTCCGAGGTGGAGGGGGACCCGGGCCCACCCCCTCTCCAGGTCCCAGCCCAGGACCCTAAGGGTAGGTGTCCATGACGCACTGCCCGACCGGGGGGCCATGGCCGCAACTTGCCAGTCCCCGGGTTTCCCTGACCCTGTCCTGGCTGCTTCCTCCATCTCGGCCAATCTTTGTCGGGGGGGGCTCACCTCTTCCTGCCACGATGGTCCGCCGCTGGCACCTACGGTGCTCGGTCGGCGCTGGTCCAGGTCCGGGTCTCCGCTGGCTCAGTCCACCTTGGCAGTGTCCTCATCCTCCTCTGCTCCCGGCCGGGAGTCCTCTTTTAAAGCCGGCGCCCTTTCCAGGGACGCCGGCGCCTGCGCTCTGAGCCGTCCGCTACCCCGCCCCTGGGCGGCTTGCTCGGGGGCTGACCGCGCCTCGCGGGCAGCCGCCGCCAAACAAGCACGGCAGAGCCGCCCCGACTCTCTGGCGGCTACGCAGCCCGGCGCTTGAGTGCGGGGCGTGGGGGTAGCGTCCGCGGCCCCTACCATCCCGTCACACCCTGTCTCAGGGAGAAGAGGCCCCGAGATCCACTCACCCAACAAAACAACTTGCCCTCGGGCTGGCAGGTTAAAAGAAACCAACTCCGAGGACAGGTAGTTCCAGCCTCCCTGTGTGATGAACGCCAATTTAGCTGCCACCTAGTGGGGTATATTATACACACGGGCACAGGCTGTAGGAGCTTCAAAAATCAGAGCAACCCCCAAACTGGAGTAAATTTAAATTAAATTAACGGAGATGCCTATCTCCTAGAACTGGAAGGGACCTTGAAAGGGCATCAAGTCCAGTCCCCTGCCTTCACAGCAGGACCAAGTACCATCCCTGGCAAATTTGTGTCCCAAATCCCTAAATGGCCTCTGCAAGGATTGAACTCACAACCCTGGGTTTAGCAGGCTAGGAACTTTCTGACAAAACAGGTTAGCTGGGAAATGTCGATCTGTCGAACCCAAAAGGTTTTGTGGGAACATCCTGTGTGAGGAGCCTGCCTGATTTCCCAGCTGACTGCTGGCTAGCCTGGGCTTCCAGGATCCATGGTTCAGGGACAGCCCCAACTAATGGATGAGGGGAATCATAGAGCTGGAAGAGACCTCAGGAAGTCATCAAGTCCAGCCTCCTGACCAAGGCAGGACCAATCCCCAGGTTCCCAGCTGCAGAGCCCATGACATGCTAGGAAGACTGGCTATTTGGTGCCTAGCAGCAGTGAAACTGACTGTTTCACTCGGATTTGCATTTTTCAATTCAGAAACACCAGGGGTCGGTGTTTCCCCAATGAAAACTTCCCAGAACTTCCCGTTCGCAGGAAATGTAAAGAATGTTGGTTTCTGTCCAAACTGGATGGAATCCACATTTCAAAATGCTGAGATTTCCCACCGCTGGAAATTCCAAGTTTCTGCCGTCACGTTCCCCTCTGGAATCTCCTTTGGCACAAATGAAGAAGGAATCCACTAAGGACTCCAGCCCAGGACTGCAGTGCGGGGTGGGTCAGGACTTGGGGCGTTTCAGTGATGGATGCATTTGTGCAGCATCCTCAAAGAGATTTACTGATACATCAAAGCAAATGTTTATGAATGTTGCCTCCGTGCCATAAGTAATGATGCATCCCATGTGAAAGAGATGCCTGATGAGCTAAGGAAGACATGATGAGAAAGACAGGGCAGGCAAGGGACCCTCTTATTGGGTCAATGACTGATGGTGGAAGGAGCTCTTCTTCAGGCAAAATAATGTAATTTTCAAGCCAGTTTTCTTACTTACTGAGAAAGGGACTGACTGCACAGATCCTCCAGCGCTGAATCTTAGGGTATGTTTAAATATCCCGCGCTTCATTAGCATGTTCCCGGGAGGTCTCCATTTTTGGAAATTGACTAGCCCGGAATAACTGCCCGCGTCTACTCACAGCAGGGAAACGGGCATTCAAAGTAAAGCCCTAACTCGAAGTAGCTGTTATTCCTCCTGGAATGAGGTTTAACAGCTAATTCGAATTAAGGGCTTTACTTCGAACTCCTGTTTCACTGCCACGTGTAGACGCGGGCAGTTATTCTGGGCTAGTCAATTTCCAAAATGGTGACCGCCCGGGAACATGCTAATGAAGCACGGGATATTTAAATCCCGTGCTTCCTTTGCAATTTCGGTCGCCCTCATTAGCCTCCCTAGTTCGAACTAGGGGGCTAGTATAGACATACCCTGAGTGTATTAGGAAGGGCTTTTCAAGGAGATCCTAAGCAAGTGTTGTACCTGGTTCTCCTTGAAAGAGAGTGGGATGTGGGTTCCTGACACCCTAATTCCGTAGGCACCCAGTAACGTCCTTCCGAGGGCAGTGACATCTTTGAACACTGCCTGTAGTGCCTGGGCCCTGGGCCAGTTCCTCTCTAGATTGCTGGCTTGAGCCACCCGTCCCAGCCTGAAACAGCATCTGGGGCTGTCATTAGAGTCAGCGCAGCAGGGGCTGGCCTGGCCATTTAGCTGACCAGAGCGAAAAATGTTTTCAGCAGCAGCCCCCAGCCTGGGGAAACAACCCAACAAAAAACACAGTCAGCCAATCAGAGCAGCAGAGCTTTAAAAACACCCAGCTGCACCGTGCCCCGGGAAAGGTGAAGCCCAAAGTGTTCCCAAAGTGAGCCCCTGTTCCCCCATCCCTGGAACTGGCCATGCACAGGAGTGAGAGCAAGGAAGTATATTGGCAAGTTCCGGGGAGAATCTCTAAAGCTAAATTCCTCTCCTCTCACACAGCCGGGCTGAGGGCTTATTGACCCTGGAGTTATTGCACCATTTTCCCATAAAAAAATAAAATAAATAGCAAATGGAGCACACCCCCTGCACCCTAACAACAACTACCACCCCCCAATCCCGCATGGCTCTGTGTTCACTTACCTCCTTGCTTGGCCAGTTTCTTTGCTCTAGTACCGTGGCAGAGAACTTACCTCCTTGTTCTCAGAGAAGTTCCTATGTGGCTGCTTAGGTGGGTGTTTTGCACTGTCAGTGACTGTGTGTGTGTGTGTGTGTGTGTGTGTGTGTGTGTGTGTGTTTGCACTGTCAATGACTGTGTGTGTGTGTCTCTTCATGATTGTGAGCATCCGATCGGCATACCACTGGCCAGAGGACCTCCTCAGCCAGGTATTTCTGCCTATAACTCCTAGATGAGCTAGAGCAGAGCTGGTAGACACCTATCTTGGTCCAGCTTTTTAAGAGTATTTAGACCCCTAAACCCAGTTTAAATCATGGACGTTTGGAGTCTAAATCCCTTTCGAAAGGCTTGGTTTAGATGGAGAATTCATCACACCATTTGGTTACAGATGTGCACGTTATTTCTGGTAGGAATTTGTCGTGTTTCAGCTCCCAGCCCATGGAACCCATTCACACCACTTGTGTCTACACAGGACAGCTGTCAGTGACACATCTGGAAGCCCTCAAGACCCAGCGTGCTCCCGTGGTCCCCTATCGAGGGGTCAGGAGCTCCTGAGCTTCTTAAGCAATTTGGAAAATCCCAGCCTCGTTAAATTGCTTCTGCAAAGCAAAGTGCAACACCTCTTGGGTCCCAACACAATCCCTGAGACCAGATAGCTATTGTGGGGTTTGGCCAACCGCTGCAGTGCAGAGGACCAGACACTAAGCTCAGTCTGCTCCCCTCCTCTTTCAACTATTTAAAACACTCCAGAGAAGCAGAGGAGGCCAGAAGGTAAAGCAAAATTTGCAGACATGAGAGAAGGGTGCTAGCAAGTGATGATCCAGCTACACTTAGGTATCCCACATTTATTTTGATCCAACTTCTCTGAAGCCCAACAGAAAAGGTGGTGGGCGGGGAAGTAGGGGCAGCTAGTCGCCACTTTTACCCTTATATATGCTGCCCCCGCTGTTAAACACACACACACACAGACACAAAGGCTACGTCTACACTGGCATGATTTTCCGGAAATGCTTTTAACGGAAAAGTTTTCCGTTAAAAGCATTTTCGGAAAAGCACGTCTAGATTGGCAGGACGCTTTTCCGCAAAAGCACTTTTTGTGGAAAAGCGTCCGTGGCCAATCTAGACGCGCCTTTGCGCAAAAAAGCCCCAATCGCCATTTTCACGATCGGGGCTTTTTTGTGGAAAACAAATCTGAGCTGTCTACACTGGCCCTTTTGTGCAAAAGTCTTTCAGAAAAAGACTTTTGCCCAAACAGGAGCAGCATAGTATTTCCGGAAAATCACTGACAATCTTACATGAGATCGTCAGTGCTTTTGCGGAAATTCAAGCGGCCAGTGTAGACAGCTGGCAAGTTTTTCCGGAAAAGCGGCTGATTTTCCGGAAAAACTTGCCAGTCTGGACACAGCCAAACAGTGTGTGTGCATAATGCTGACAGGTGGAATGGAACCTGGGCCCTCTGGAGCTTAGAGCAGGAGGCGCTACAGGGTGAGCTAAAAGCCAGTGAGCTCTTAGCTAAGGCTGCAGGGCAGAGGCATTGTTGTCTCCATAGACGGTCTCAGTACCACAAGATGGGGCAGTGCCCCGCACCCAGCAGGTGTGTGGGTTGCACAAGCAGCTGTCTTTCTGCATGTAGTTATTTAGCGGGAATATAACAGTCAAAGGAGCAGCCTGATCTTAGATTGGTTGTGCATGTCCACCTGCCCCACTGTGATAGCACCCAGGCCTGTGTGCCTGTAGGTCGACTGACAACATGGGTGACCAGCTTCTGTCAGTGAGAGAGAGAAGCCTCTGAGATCACATAGAGCTCTTCTCCGGGTTTGTGAAAGCTCGTCTCTCTTACCAGCAGAAGCTGATCCAATAACAGACACCACCTCTCCCACCTCATCACTCTAATACCCTGGGACCAGCATGGCTACAACCACCCTGCATCCAACAACGTCTTTCAGACTGTGAGCTCTCTGCGGCTGTATGGTCCTCAGCACGTTGCCGGGAGCTCAGCGAGCAGGTGTCTGTGTCTGACGGAGAGGAAGCAGAGGCCATGCGGACGTTGGTGACGCACAGTCTCTTTCTAGAGATGGACGGGAGCAAAGTGGCCACACGGACACCGCAAGGTGTGCCATGGCTTGTGACACAACGTGCCGTGTTCCTTCCTGACCTGGGGCTGAAGGATTGAATCTCTGCAAGGTTTCCTGTCTGTGAAACTCCAGCTTCCTGCTCAGAGAGGCCTCCAGGCCTCCAGGTTGTACCTGCCCCCCCAGCCAACATAGATGGAGGCCTCCACACAGAGCTCAGGATACTCTGGAGCCAGGGACTCCAGGGACTGTGTCCGAGATGGTCTATAGACTCTTAAAAGGGCAATAACTTCGCCCCTAGGAGCTGGATGGGGACCCTGACAGATGCGTTAGCACCCAGCCTACAAAGCCCGCATGGAGCAGGGTGCCGGAGGCAGGACGAGAGCTGTAGAATTAGGCAGCCTGAGGGAACCCGTAGGGGAGAAAAGTGATGTGGAAACAGGACGGAGTTGGGGCCTCCAGTTCCAGGGGGTGAGAGGGCCCCTGAATGTGAAAAGTGGGTTTCATTTCCCTGCTTCTCCAGCCTGTGAGGCCACAGCCGGGAGGGGCCAGTTTTAGGCCCGGTGGGTGGGTGAAGGCCACACGCTGCATTAACATTTCCCTGAGCAGCTGTTAACGGTTTGGGAGTAAAGCTGCACGCCCGCCCTTCCCCTCTTTCCCGAGCGCGGCTGGAGGGCGCTGCTTCCTCCCTCCGGGTTTCTGGGAAGCGGTGTTGTTCTGAGGCTCGGGAGGGCGTGCAGCCGGCAGTCTGCCCCGGCGAGGAGCGGCCCGGAAGGAGCAGGTCGATATCTGAGCCGGTCCCAGCTCCAGGGTAAACTTAGCCTGGCCTTTCGCAAAGTACTTGCGGAGGCAAAATGCACAGTAAAGCAATGCTCCGAATGCCAACACATACTCAGGGATTAGCAAAGTTTATGAAATGGCTCAGCGGAAAGCATGCAGCTAATGGGGCAGGGAGGGGTTTCAGCCTTCCCCAGCTAACCCGGCCTCCTCACCAGCCTGATCCCTCCACCTCTGCCCCAGGCACCGCTGGGCACAGCCTCTAACATGAGCGCTTATTGTAACTGGCCTGTATTATTCCTTCAAGCCTGAAGGTGACTGAGGGAGATGGAGAGCCCAGATGTACGCCTACAGGAGAGCAGAACATGCCAGGGATCAGAGGCAATGCGGGGCCCCGGTGGAGCAGGGATGCTGGTTTCATTTCCCCCTGGCTTTTTTCAAGCTTTTTTTCCTTCATATTTTCATGGGAATTTCGTGATGATGAAAGGGGTGAAGGTGGCGACCCGGCAGAGGCCCACAATCCTCCCCCGCCCCCACAATGACACCTCTTTTTCCTCTGGCATTAGCCATGGGACGCAAGTGAGCCCTGACTTTCCTCAGGGTCTCTCAGCTCCCAAATAGCAACACCCCTGCTCCTCTGCGCTCACCCCCTGTCGCTCTAAGGACTGAGTGATACAGGACTTCCGCAGCGGCAGAGGAGAACTAGTCCCAGTGGTACAGAACACGCCCCAGTGGTCTCGCCCTGCAGGCCGTTGTAATCGTCTTTGTACAAAATACACCTGGTGAGGTATCTGAAAGCTAATACAGGTTCACCTCCCAAATGCGGGATTGTCTCGTCCGGCAGCATCCATGGTCCGCGGATGTGCCTGGATGAGAGAGCCCCAGGGCAACAGGACCAGCAGCTGGGAACCCGGTGCAACCCGGCTGGTCTACTAGCAATGGGCCTGGGAGCAGCCTGGAAGGAGCCCGGCAGTGTGGCCCGGACCACAGCAGCCCAAGAGGGGAATCTGGCCGGGCCGGGTCAGCCTGGGAGGCAGTGGGGTCACAGCAGCTCAGGTAGTGGCAGCATGACTGGGGCTGCCTGCCGCATGGCTTTGAAGCTGGAGCTATGGCTGCCACAGACCGATCGGCCGCAGCAGCCCAGCAGAATCAGCGCAGCTGGGGCCACGTGGTAGCGGGACTGGGGCTGGGGCAGCCCGATCGGACAACCTGCCGTTCAGCAGAGGGGCTGGAGCTGCGGACAGCCCAGCTATGCTGAAGGAGCCGGCAGAGGGGAGGGGCAGCGGGATGAAGGGCTGATATTAGGGGATCTCCCCTTGTCCGGCAAATTCCCTCGTCCGGGATTGGTCAGGTCCTGAGGGTGCTGGATTAGAGAGGTCCAACCTGTAACTCGCTGGCCAATCCTATCGAGCTCAAATGTGGGTAGCCTGTTGTACGCAAAGTCATGAACTCCCGCTGAACGATGCTGGTGGTTCGTGCTCAAAGCCACATTGCCCCAGGTACACAGGATGGGTGTTTAGCTCAGCTCCCATAGACGTTGTAAACAGGATCCCCAGACAGCAAGAGAGGGAAGACAGGAGACAAGGAAAATTCACATTTCGGAAACCAGATCGGAGAAGAAACAGCATGTGTCCTCCCACCGTGGCTGTTTGAACGAACTTAAGCTGGGAGTCCTCAAGATGTGTCCCATGCCTTGGGCTAGCCCTGTGTGGGCAAGGCCACGTTCCACAGGCATGAGTCAGGTGGCCCCAAATCCTCAGGTGGGCTCTTCATCCGGCTGGTATCTTTTTCTTTCGCATCTGGGCTCTAAGCCTTTCGGGTCACCCCCCAGGGCACATTGTCAAGCGTTTCTCCACAACCAGAAACTCCCTTCACACAAAGAAAAGCTGAGATTACCGTATAGTTTTCGGATTCCGGCCAGCGCAGCTTGAAGCAAAGCTCTGACATCCAGGCTCCATTCCCTGACTCGCCAGCTTCTAAATCTGTATTTGCTGGAGCAGGGGGATTGCTGGGTGATGAATGATACAGTCAACACGCTGAGCCAGCGTTGCTGTTCGGCACCAAACTCTCTTTTTTGGAACTTGGTCTTTCTGATCGTCCTTTTACCGTTTATTTATGTCTGTGGATTTCAGACAACAACAAGATGCCTGCCTAGGGCGCTACACCTCCTAACCAGTCGTTAATAGGGCAATAAATGCAATGAAATCCAGACACCACTAACGTGAGGGCGTGCAGGTCAGCGATCCAGCATTTAACGACAGCTGAAGAGATTCTCTGGTTCAAATCCAGATGCCTGCTTGTTCCCAGAGATCTGGCCTTATGCTCTCTGACGCTTTCTAAAGACACAGCTAAGCAGAAATAGCTGTTCACCCCGTCACCACCTGGTGAAAAACACCCTCATCCCCCACCAGCAACCCCACCACGTGTTTTTATGTGAACGAATTTTAAACCCCAGGCCACTTGTACTTGTTGAGTTCTTAGTTACCTGGCGTCACATTGCTCCTTCTTGCTGATTGGGCGAGTGAAATAAGCAAGGGCAGAGTGTGCCCAAGTTAGGGGGTCGAGCTCTAAGCTGCAAGGATGAAGGAATGTGTAGGACAGGATCTACCTTCTCCTCCAGACACTGCTGCTGCCATAGGGCATGTCCACACTACAGTGTTACTTCAATATAGCTATTTCGGGAGTTATTGTTCCGAAATAGCTTATTTCAAAATAACGCGGCAGTGTAGACGTACCATCTGGTTCTAGCATTTATGGCTGGGCCTTAATTGAAATGTTGGATCTGCTATTTCCACCCCGAGTGGAATTGGTGTAATCACAGCATCTCTTTGCTCTGTGTCTGCACAGTGCCCGGCTCAGGGGAGGGGCCCAACCTTGGCTGGGGTTCCCACATGTGACAGTAATGCCTGGATGACCAATCATTTGTTTTTAATACACATTCTGCACCCGGAACACTGTTTCCAATTTGCTGAGTTGCTGGTGAACAGTCCAGCCCCACTGTCCAGCCAGCGTTAAATGTTTACTCTCAGGCCATGTCTACACTATGTGGAAGATTGATGCTGCTGTGGTCCATCTTCTGGGGAAGAGGTGGCCAACCCATTACAGGCAAAGAGCCAAGAGCTGAGGGGGAAAAGTTGTTGAGCAAAAAAGAACAAAAAAACCCCCCAAAAATAGCCCCTGGCCGCTGTGTTTAGTCAAGCATTTGCTCCCATCGGCCTTCTGCTGTGTGGACGGTGCAGACACTCAATTTGTGTCAACTCCAGCTACGTCTCTTAATGTGACCTTCTGCTGTAGTGTAGGCCAAGCCTCAGAGACTAGGGACTGAACCACACCTATTCAACACCTGCCCATAAACCAGGCCGGTCACCCTTCCAAGCAATGACTCAGCCGAGTACCTGCAGCTCTCACACTTGACCAAAATGGCAGACTCCCTCAAACCCAACCAAGTTTATCCGGGAGGCGGCTGTTGCTGTCATCAGCACCCTGCTGGTTCTGAAAACCGTGGGTTTCACCCACTGAGGACACCCTTGGGAGCCTGTGGCGGGCCCCTCCCACCTGCCCTCGTAAGTCCAAGGCCCCCTGGCCCAAGTCCCCAATGCAGTTTTATAGCTGGGCCTTTAAGCAAGGCCAAGGCCCTCTGGCCTGAGCCCCCAGCACCGTTACAATACTGATTATAGGCCCACCCTACTCCACCGGGTCCCAGCCCAGGGCCCTGTGAGCAACCGGGTAACGGGTCACTCCCTCGGCGGGGCAATCCGGCCGAAACGCGCCGAGGTTCTCTGGGCGGGAGAGGCAGCTCCCGCTCCTGCCCTGGACCACTTCCTACCTGTTCCCTGGGGTTTCTTCCCCTGTACATGCCCAGCTTGCTGCGAGCTCCGTGCCAGCGTCCCCTCGGCAGGCAGTCCCTGGGTTGCACCAACTCGCCTCCGCGTCCCTTCCGGCCTCTTCTGGAGATCCCGGCAACAGCTGAGTGGGAGCTCCCTGCACGGGTCCTTCTCCTCCGGCTGTCTCCCCAGACTGAGTCCTTCCCCAGGCTTTTATAGCACTGCTACAGCCTGGGCATGCTCAGTAGGGCTGTGGGGGAGGGGCCTCTGCAGCCAGGTAACCCTGGCTGGGCCCTGCAGGTTCAGTGCAGGGCTGCCTCACCCCATCACAGAGCCACATAGCTGAGTCTCCTCTCAGCTGGGGACTACGGAGCATCTGCTCTCCACTATCAATGGCCGCCAGCACCCCACGGCTCAGCACCGTATATCGGGGTACACCAAGAGGCAGAGAAACCGCACTCATCAGCAAACGACGGGCAAAAGCAAGCTGCAGAAGAGAATCGGCGGGGGGGATCTACATGCAGGACTGTGGGTGTCTAACAAGGAAATTACAGTAGTTACAAATAGCTGTGCAGCTTGTTAGCCCGCAGCTCCGCCCTCACCTCTTCCAGACACACTGCGCTTTGATTCAGATGTGCAGAGCCCCCTCGCTGGAGCACGACAGGGAAAGAATCTTCATCTTTCTGGCCCGTCTAGTCCTGCTCTAGGACCTCCGCTGGGAGCATCCGATGGCAAAGCAACATCCCTGGAAAGGAGGATCTCCTGCGCCCGCCCTGGGGGACGGAAAATCCACCATGCTGGAGGGGAGAGACGTGATCTCCAGCCGTAGCCTCCAACTCACTCATCCGTCGTTCTCGCGCCCATGCCGGCAGCCCCGGTCTGTCTCTTCGTGGCTCTGCGTGGTACCGGGCCAGGTGGGTGCTGATACCAGGGCATAGGCAGGGACTCCCGATTTGCTAGCCTTATGTGACGGCACGTTGGGGTTCCCCAGTCTCCTGCAGCCCCGGAATGGCACGAACAGACTCCACCAGCCAGAGGAATTGAGGGTGGTTTATTGCTCCTCCAGGATACAGCACAGCACAGATGTAATCTGGTTACAGGAACTGGGGGCTAAGAGGCCTCAGTGCCCCCCTTGAGATGGGGGAATCCCAGCCCCCTCCCCAGTTCCTTCTCCCCTGCTTTCCAGCCAGGGACTAACTCACTCTCCTCCAGCCCTGCCCCCCAGCCAGGGCAGCATCCACCTTCCTTTGTTCCTCTCCATGGGGGTCAGCTGGCCAAACCAGTTGGGATACCCTCTTTGCATAGTGACTCATCGCTTGTCTGCTCGGTGGAACTACAGACAGCAGCCAGAGAGTTAGCAGGTTACCCCCCACTACGTCACACCTTATATGCGCTGAGATGAAGCTCAGCAGCCCAATAGAGACCCCGCTGGGGCCTGCCAGTTGCTCCTCTCTTGTGCTAGCCTTGCAATGGGTACAGCCTCTCTTTCCCCCTCTGTTACACACTAACAGGAAGTGGAAGGCTTGGCCCAACCTTCCCACTCCCATCTCCTCGGCCTTCCAGGATGAGCGCCTCTTGTTTCCCTTCCACGCCACTCTTGGCTAGTTTCTGCTCTTGCCTGCCCCATACACGCGCACTGTTGGCTCTTTACCACTAGGGGGCTCTCTCTGCAGCTAGTCGGGACACCAGACAGGAAACACAAAATCGGGCTCTGGACCATCCATCCAATCGTGTCGCTGTCTCCAGTGCTGGCCAGTACCGGCTGCTCCAGAAGGGGCAAGAAACACCCCCTAGTGGGCAACTATGGAGTTCCCAGCCTATGGGCTTGGGGGAGGTTCTCCTTAACCCTTCCCCTAGGTGTGGCTCCAGTAGCACGTGCCTAAATCTGAGCTCCTCCCTGCTGGTGCATAACCCCCACCCACGCAGGGCGGCCCTCTGCCCCCACTAGCAGTGGCTGGGCCCTACCTAGCGGCTGGCGAGCCTGCTGCACACCTGGTTGAAGGCTGCTTGTTTGTGGGTTCTGTCAGACTGCAGGTCTTTTGACACAGGGTCCCGTGTTCCTTCACCATGGGCCCAGAGGGAGGAGAGGAGTTACATGGCGAGTGCCCTGTGCCTTCTCCAGCCCCTCGTATTGTCATAGTGTAACTGCCACCGGAGGATTTGAACCTGGGCCCATTGGAGCTTGGAGTAGGAGCCGTTACCCTTTGCACTAAAAGCCAGCTGGCTCCCAGCCCATGCTGTAGAGGTCTCTTGTTCTTATCTGTTGCTGTGGCCTAGGTGCCACTGCATGGGACAGTGAATCACAAACAGGGTGTGTGGGTTACAATAGCAGGGGGCAGCTAGAGGCCTACAGGGGCACTTCCTTCCGCCACCTGGTGCTGAGGTGAGTGCACGTTCCACCAGCACCCCAGCCGTCCACACGGCTCCGGCTGAGCCTCTCAGCTCGCTCTAGTGACTAGCACCCCAGCCCCATGCCCCTCCGCACACACCACCGCCTCTGCTAAAGGGGGAGGCCCAAGAAGAGCACAGGGAGCGGACGCAGACACCTGACAGAGCTCTGCATTGCACAGCCATCAGGAGTCACCCCCTGGTTACCAGCGGCATCACGCAGGCGTCCGATGGGCCCGAGTGGGACGAAGGCGCGCATGGAGTTCCTATTACAGCAGGGGTGCAGGGAGAGCTGTATGCACCTCTCTCGTCGCCAAAGAGCCGGACAGAGAAATAGGTAGGATGGGGCTGAGCAAAACACACAGGCATCCACCTCGGAGCTCTACACCACCACAAGACAGGGAAAAAAGAGTCTTCTGCAAAGATCTGCCTCTCTTAGGTAACCCGGGGTATTGACTTCTCCGCACAACAAGCCACTTGACGGCTTTCTGCAGCCTCCCCCAAAGCAGCTGCAATATGGCCATCCGGTGTGAACGCTCCTTAGCCCAGTAAAGACCCAATGTGAGGCCTCTAGCCCCCCCCCCCTCCCAAAACACACCTCCTCACCATGTGAGTTTGCTTTGGGAAAAAGCTAGGGACACCAGGCCAGGAGACTTTGGATCCTGGGCAGCTTCTACCAACGGGGTTGGGGAGAGCTGTGTTTGGGTCATTGATCCATCTGCCAAGGGTAAAGCTGCAGCTATGCACAGACAGACTTGGGCAAGGTCAATCTTAGGTATTGAAGGGCCTTGGATCCTGCAGTGTGGGGACCTCTTAGGGTTGCCAGATGGTTTAAAAAAAAAAAAAAGGACCTTGAGAATTGTTAAGCAAAAAAAAAAAAAAAGGCGTGGCTCCTTTAAGAAACATATGGTGAGGCTTTTTGGCCCTAACAGGCTGCCGGCAGCTGCCCGTCATCTTACCTGCAGAACCTGGTAAGCGCTAAGATTGCCAGGCTGCCTCTGTATCGAGCCGGACAGCCTGGGATTTTCACCTCCTGGCCGGGAAAAAAATCAGAAAGTATGACATTTTAAGTGTGGGCTATTTTCTGAATTTTTTTACCAGACAGGAGGCGAAAATACTGAACTGTCCAGTTCAATACCGGACACCTGGCAACCCTACTCACGATCTTCACTCGCCCTGCGAGGCAGGGCAGGTCTAGGATCAGATGGGGGCTGTCAGGGCTGTTCCCCACTCTGGCAGTCCGAGTGCAGAAGGTGGGGGCCCACAAGAGAGCTTTACAGGCACTGATTACAAAAACTTCCCCCTGGAATCATAATACACAGATTTGGAGGGATTGCTGCCACCATCTCTTTTTTTATCTCTAAAAACCAGGGGTGAACACTTAACACCACCCCCAGGGGTACCCCAAACTTTTGGGTCCCTAGAGGCCAGTTCTCAAGGGGAACCCTGCATGCAGGTCTGGGGTTCACCAGCTCCCCAAACAGCCAGCCCTGATCTGGAGGTGCTAGAAGGGGACCTCATCCTCCCTGACTGAATTAACCTCGTTATTTCTAGCCTTGACCTGCCTCTGGAAATTTCCACTACATGCATCTGATGAAGTGGGTCTTTGCCCACGAAAGCTTATGCTCTAATAATAGATCTGTTAGTCTATAAAATGCCTCCTTGTCGCTATAAGCAGATTGGCATTAAAGAAAGTAACCGGGTGGAGAGGGGACGCTACACATCTAAGATTTTTTTTTTAATCAAAACAACCACATTTTTTTAAAATTCCAATCAGATGTAGTTAAAATCAGGGAGTTATTATCGTTAATTAATGGGCACCACACTGTGATCCTCGGGTGAAGAAGACTTCAAGTAACCTCAGAAGAGGCCTGAGGGTACAAATGCAGCAGGGGAAAGAACTCAAAGAAAAGGCTAGAGAGAAACCAGGCCTTTAGCTAAACGAGGAAGGCGCTGAAATGAAGGACAATCAGCACGTGGCTAGGATACAAAACTGCCGGGACCATCAGACTTGCCAGGCTAGATCAGACCTCATGTCCTTCTAGCCACCTCTCCTGCCCATAACTGTGGTTGGGAGCAGGGACTTCAGAGGAAGTTGCAAGAAACTCTGCAGTTGTGCAAAAGCTGCTTACCGCAGGGGAATTTCCTCCTGACTTCATTGCAATAGGTTAATGAAGCCCTGATGTATATCGCATCCAATGCCGTGGGATTTTCTTTTACCGTTCACGATGGTAATGCTAGATATTCTTGTAAGCCAGCAAAAGGTTCACCCCTTCTTTTCAAATCTTGCGACACCCTCAGCCTCAGTGGTCCCTCGTGGCAAGGAATTTCTTCTCCTCTACAGGTCTACTAGCGTGAACTTGGGGAAGAGCTCTGTGTATCTCAAAAGCTTGTCTCTTTCACCAAGAGAAGACCTCACTTGCCCTGTTTCTCTAATAGCCTGGGATTATAAAACCACACTGCAAACAACAATGTACATTCTTGTACTTCATCTAAGCATCAGCTGACTGCCCCCTAGCAACACCAAGACACCTTAGGGAGCTATTTGTGTATCTATGTGACTCAGAACAATCTGTCTGACCCACCAACCCTAGCCAAACTCTGTTTCCATCCTGCGAGGCCTGGGACATACAAGGGGTTAGAGGCTTGTATCAACAGCTGCATATTTGCATGCTCAGGGCATGTTGTAAACACACAGTCCTTTGCCTGGAAAACGTGATATCTGCAGAAAGTAAAAATCCAGATTCTGTTTCTCAGCCCTGAACTTAACAAAACAACAACAAAACACACCACCACCGCTCACCCTGTTTGTTCCCTGCGAGCCGAAGTGATCTAACCATCCCGAAACAGCAACCGAGCAGTGACAATTGTGCCTCCTCGTGGCAAGAAGCCAAAAGGACACAATTCACGCCCTACAAAGTACCCATTTTGCTGTCGCGGCGGGAGGCTGGGAACCCTCGGGACGGAGCTGGCAGTGCAAATGCGAAACGCTCAGCCCTTTTCGCATTGTCGAGTTTGCTCAATTGTGTTAGCTGCACAAAGGGGTAGTGTTTCTCCAAAAGCGCCGATGGTTTGCAGAGAGGACTCTTGGCTCTGTTTTCTTCCAGCCAGGAGCAACCTCAGCAGTATCCAGACAGTAGCAGAATGGGGTTAGAGCCACAGACTTTCCCCAACAAAAGATAAAAGGTTTGATAAAAAGATAAAAGGCTCCATCTTTGACAGGCCGCTGTCCCTGACAAACCTGAGCTCCAGGTCCCCACCCGTCTCTGCAGCTCAGCTCCACTTCCTAGCCCTCTGCTGGAGCCCTGCACTCAAGGCCACCTCCGAGAAAGGCCGTACCCCACTGACTCCTGCCACACCTGGCTTCTCCTTCGAGGCCTTGTGACGTGGTGGGGATGGTGTTCACTCGGGTAGCTGTGTTACGCTGCCTGTCATTCCTGTCCTGTGCTGCTGTTTTGTGTGTGTGTGTGTGTGTGATTCCTGTCCTATGCTGCTCTGTTTTGTGTGTGTATGTGTGTGTGTGTGTGTGTGTGTGTGTGATTCCTGTCCTGTGCTGCTCTGTTTTGTGTGTGTGTGTGTGTGTGTGTGTGTGTGTGATTCCTGTCCTGTGCTGCTCTGTTTTGTGTGTGTGTGTGTGTGTGATTCCTGTCCTGTGCTGCTCTGTTTTGTGTGTGTGTGTGATTCCTGTCCTGTGCTGCTCTGTTGTGTGTGTGTGTGTGTGTGTGTGTGTATGTGTGATTCCTGTCCTGTGCTGCTCTGTTGTGTGTGTGTGTGTGTGTGTGTGTGTGTGTGTATGTGTGATTCCTGTCCTGTGCTGCTCTGTTGTGTTTGTGTGTGTGTGTGATTCCTGTCCTGTCCTGTGCTGCTCTGTTTTGTGTGTGTGTGTGTGATTCCTGTCCTGCTCTGTTGTGTGTGTGTGTAATTCCCAGGCCTCCTGTCACCTGACATTAGGGCAGGGGTTTCCAACCCTTTTAGGCACAAGATCACTTTTTGAATTTAAGCGCAATCCAAGGTCTCCTTCAAACCCAAACACCTTTGCCCCGCCTCCTTCCTGCCCCTTCTCTGAGGCCCCACCCCTGCTCACCCCATCCTCCCTCCCTTTCACCAGGCAGGGGCAGCGGGTTGGGGTGCAGGTTCTGGTCTTTGATGAAGGGATCTGGGGTGCGAGAGGGGATCTGAGCTGAGCCTGGGGCAGGCAGGTGGAGTGCTGGAGGGGGTTCAAGGTGCAGGCTCTGGGAAGGTGTTTGGATGCAGGGGTGCTCGGGGCTGGGGCAGGGCTTGGCGTGCAGGAGGGGGTTCATGACTGGGGTAGGGGTTCAGGATGTGGGCACTGCTTACCTGAGGTGGCTCCGGGGTGGGGGTGCAGTGGGGTTAAGGAGGCTCATCCCTGCCCTGGCCCTGCACCACTCCCCAAAGCAGCCGGCAAACTCCCTCCCAACTCCCGTTGTGCCCCTCTCTGCCCTGTGGAGATAGGATCCAGGGTGGGAGAGGGGGCACCTTGGCACCTCATGCTCTCCTGCACTGCACCGAAAGTGACGGCACTTGGTAGCCTCTTGGCCAAATCACTCGGGATCACCCATCAGATGCACCAAGATCCACTGTAGATCTTGAGCTACTGTTTGGTGACCACTGCCCTAGGAGGAATGCAGCCAGTCATTGGGCGGGACTTAGGAGGAGGCGAGGCCTCCTGGCGGGCTGTGACCAGTTGCTGGGGTGTGAGTTAGTTATCCCCTCGCTAGAGGAGGAGGAAGCCTAGGACAGGAGCCCAGAGCATCCCCATCCCCAAGCTGGATTGTACTTACTGCTCCTAGTTCCTGTAACAACACGTCTGTGCACCGCTGTGTCTCTGGGACCCAATAACCCTGTTCTACCTGTCGGCCGAGAGTCACATCTGGCTGTGCATGGGGCATAGGGCCCGGGGACTCCCCCGTGACAGGCCTCCCCTACTGACTCAGCCTAGCTGGGGAGCTGTGACCGATGGCCAGGTTAGAGCCAGCTGAAAGCCGCTTTTCACTGCACCCGCGGCTTTGGTGTAACGCACACAAAATCTGCGGAAGGGAAGTGAAAGCGGCAATAAACGACACGTATCTCTAAACATGTGAGGGAAAGGGGAAGTTTGCAGCAATGATTCTAAAGGAGACACCACGAAAGGCAGCCAATTGATAAGAAGATAAAGGCAGCAATGAGAAAAATCTCCAGCCGGTGCAGCAGAACAATAAGAAGAGATTCGTTGCATGGTTCGGAAACAAAGGACATTCCAGCAGCACTACCGGGCCGTTAGCACACGGGGATGGGGTCATCATCCGTACTGACACACAGAAGCAGAGGGGGGGGTCACTGGAGATGCTCCGGAGAACTCGGGAAAAGCCCTGTGAAACAAACAGGATCATTTTAGGATGCGCTCAGGAGTTGGGTGGATAAAGGTACAGTAATACACCAATTGTCCGGCATCTAGTGGTCCAGCACTCCCAATAGTCCAGCACCAACTGGAACCCGGAATAATTGGAGCTGCTGGCAAGGAACCGCGCAGCAAGAGGCGAACCCGCCGCCATTTTGCAGAAAGGCGGGGGAAGCCCAGCACTGACGCCGAGAGTTTCCGGGAGGGGAGCGGGCTCCCCACCCCCTAGACTGCAGGAGTTATCACCGAGCAGGGGGGTGAGGGCAATGCTGTAGGATCAACCCGGCAGCACCCCAGCTGCTCTGCTCCACTGCTTCCCCAAGTCTGCCGCTGCTGAAACTGATGCGCAGCGGACAAGAGGCGGAGCAGAGTAGCTGGGGTGCTGCCGGGTTGGTCCCCCAGCGTCGCCCCTCACCCCCCTGTTCGGCGATAACTACTGCAGTCTGTGGGGTGGGGAGCCCGCTCCCCTCCCGGAAACTCACCCATCGCCACGCCATTTCCTGCCCACCCCCCGAACACAGTGTGGGTCCTAGCAGACCCCTGCCAGAGTACCTCCCGATACTCCGGCATATCCGATAATCCGGCACCACCTAGGTCCCAAAGGTGCCGGATTATCGGAAGTCTACTGTCAATGTTAAAATAGCCCCCTTTGACTGCGAAAAGGTGTTTGATCTAGTGCTGTGGTGTGACCGCTCAGCACAACCGTACCCGTATTCCACTCTGTGCTTCAGCAAGGCCATCCTCCCTTGGGTAGAGACCAGCAGCTCCCTCTCCCCCTGCTCAAGGTTTTCCAGTATTTACAGTTCCCTGCTGACAACAGAAATTCCCCAACAAGTCAGGCCTGTTTGGCTTTCTCCTCAGAGGCTACACACCACACAGTGGCCCACAGGTGAAAGTTACCACCCACCTCTTTCTAAGGCTGTGGCTACACTTCCGAGTTTACAGTGCAGTCACAGCCCCACCTCTTCAAGGGGTGTCGCTCTGGGATCCTATTTGCTAGGGATGTGAAAGTGCAAACACGTACACGGTTACATGGAGGTTCCCCCCACCCCTTGCTGCTGCCCCTGATACCCACCTGCATGTACACGTGTAACCCTTGAAATGCTCAGTGATTACACTTTTACCTGGATAAACCCATTTTAACATCCCTTTTATTTACACTGGTGCTGTACAACACTGTAACTTGCGGCACGGTGAGTTGTGGGGGTCACACCTGTAAACAGGATCTGAAGGAAGGTGTCCCTCTCAGCTAGCTGGAAGCGGGGAGAAACTTGGGGAGTGTCTACTATGTAAATAACATTTGCTCCTGCTTCGCTTAGATGTGTATACAGAGGAGTGGTATTCTGCTCATTGTAATCAGCAGGGCTCGACAATTAGTGTAATCTACTCACCCATGGCAAGTAGATTACAAGCCGGCACAGCCGCACAGCGCGGTCTGCACATGCGCAGCGTACCGAACCGTGCGGCTGGCGAGCAGGGCTCGCTGCCACTTGGCAAGCCCTGGTAATCAGCTTTATTGGTGACCCATACTAACTGCAGGGATCACTGAAATATGGTGACCGATGTTTGTAAAGTTGAGTGAATAGAGAAAAGCAGGACTGGGCTATACTGTCTCAAAGGAAAGGGCTCACAGTTGGGAGAAAAGTGGTAGAGATGTAGCCGTGTTAGTCTGGGGTAGCTGAAGCAAAATGCAGGACAATGTAGCACTTTAAAGACTAACAAAGAATCTTGCTAATGCCGGGGCTGGACTTTCAGAGCAATCAGAGAGGGAGGGGTGAGGGAAAGCTATTCTGATCAGGAGGCAATAAGGCCTCCCCTACCTGGACCGGTTTAACCAGTTCTCCCCTTTACTGTTCAAAGAACAGAGCGAAATAGGCATCATTAAGAGCCTCTTTCCTTACGCGGAGTGCGTTGGAGCTGAGTTTTTCCTACCCAGCTTGCTAAGAGCTGAAATCATCTGATGGGCAGAAGTTGCAGCCAAGAAGTGGATGACAGCGGATGGTGACTGGGAGCCAGCTGGATGGCGGCAGAAAGATACGACAAGCGATCAGCAGGGTGGCGATGGGGAGGTGCAATGAGCAGCCAGCAGGGTGGCAGCGAAGAGGTGCAATGAACGGCCAGCAGGGTGGCAATGGGGAGGTGCAATGAGCAGCCAGCAGGGCGGCAATGGGGAGGTGCAATGAGCAGCCAGCAGGGCGGCGGCGAAGAGGCGCAATGAGCGGCCAGCAGGGCGGCGGCAAAGAGGCGCAATGAGCGGCCAGCAGGGCGGCGATGAAGAGGCGCAATGAGCGGCCAGCAGGGCGGCGATGAAGAGGCGCAATGAGCGGCCAGCAGGGCGGCGGCGAAGAGGCGCAATGAGTGGCCAGCAGGGCGGCGGCGAAGAGGCGCAATGAGCGGCCAGCAAGGCGGCAGCCAAGAGCAGTGAGCAGGCAAATGGCACGTGGCCAGCAGAGTGAGCAAGGTGCCTCTTTACCTGCCCGTGGTCGGGATGGGAGTTGAACTCTGCGGATGCATCTCTGAACTCTGGGCAGTGACTGGGAGTGGGGTGCCGGGAAGGGCTGGCCATGTGAAGGGGACACTTACGTTGCTGGATCCAAGAGCCGGAGAGGCAAAGGACACTGCCCAACCTACTTGAGCTGGCACATTTACTTGTGGTTTTGGTTATGAACTCGGTTTGTGGTGTTTTCCCAAATTAATGCCAGGTTACTTCCCTTCCTTTTAATAAAAGTTCCCTTTCTACGCTCAGACTCTGTGCTTGCGAGGGGGAAGCATTGCCTCCCAGAGGTGCCTGGGGTGTGAATCTCCCAGGTTACTGGGTGGGGACTCGAGCCAGGTCTGTGCTGGTTGGATGGAGAGGAGTCCCTAGATATTGAACTCAGCCCTGGCTGCTGCCACCTGGCAGAAGGGTTCCATGCCCTGAGCAAGGAAGTTACAGCACAGTAACTTGCCAGTGTAGACAAGCCCTAAGCAAGCACATTTATTCCTAAGGTGAAAGCTTTACTGAGAAAAGCATCTGTCAGGGATGGTGTAGACGGAGCTTGATCCTGCCTTGAGGGCGGGGGGCTGGATTCGATGACCTCTCGAGGTCCCTTCCAGTCCTATTATTCTATGATTCTATGATTCTAAAACCCATTAAAAACAATAAAAGGACCAGAGAGCACCAAGAGCTCTTTGGCCAGTGTGTGATGCTCCAGATCCCTTCAATGGCATTAGCTGTGGTTGCACATTCATCGTAGATGTTAGCTCAGAACAAGCACACAAACTGCCTCCCCCCACTTGGACAGATGGTCCTGTCCATTTACTGGATCAGAAAACAAGCCCTGAGTTGGCTTAAACTCAGGCTATTTATCCAAAAGCCGTTGCTTTGTCTGCTGGCCTCTTGGGAACCCAATATGAACCAGGATGTTCATGGAGGTTTGTGGGTCAATTTCTCCCATGGAGTTACAGACAAACACTGGCCCGCAATGATATGTACATTTCATACATTAAGATCTCCCAAAGACAGGGCATGAAATTAGCATGCCTGTCACACACACCATTCTGATGAAAAAGCTAGCAATAAATAAAAATAAAAAACGAGGAATCCAGAGGCAACGTAAAGTCTAATACATTTATTTGTGCATAAGCTTTCGTGGGCAAAACCCACGTTGTCGATGAATCCACAAAAGCTTATGCTGAAATAATAATAGTCCTGTTGCACCTAGAGACTAACAACAATATATAGTATCATGAGCTTTCCTGCGTAAAACGCACTTTATCAGATGAGTTACAGTTGAGGGTTTGCCCATGAAAACTCATGATACTGTATATTTTTGTTAGTCTCTAAGGGTGTGTCTACACTGCACCATAGCTCCAAATAAGAGATGTAATTGTCTACACAGCACCAAATTTTGAAATAACCCGCTATTCTGAAACATTCCTTACTCCTCGTGCAATGAAGTTTACAGGGACGTTGGAACAGCAAGCCCTAAATAATGGGCTTGCTATGAAGACGCGGGATAGCTATTTTGGGATACTCCAAAAATAGCATTGCAGTGTTGACATAGCCTCGGGTATCACAGGACTTCTTTGTTTTTATAGATACAGACTCATACGGCTACCCCTCTGAGACAAAAATCAAAGTAGCAACATATGAAATTAATTTAAAAACTTAGTTAACGGAAAGGCTGCCAAAAGTCATTTTAAAATGGGAATTCCTCATCTAGTGGATTTCTACAGAGCTTTGTTCTCAGCCCAATGCTGTTCACTAACTCTAACAACAATCTAGAAGAAAATATCCGTGAATTGATGGTAAAATTGGGAGAAGACATAAAGATGGGTTAAGTGTGAGTAACTCAGATGGGTTAATAGGTGAGTAACTCAGAGCACTTTGGAGTACTTGGAAAACTTGCCTCATTTGAACAACATGCATTAAAATACAGCCAAAACAGGACATCTCTATCAGAACAAAGACTTTATGTGACACTTAGGCTATGTCTAGACTGCAAGCCTCTTTCGAAAGAGAGCGTCTAGACTGCACACGGAACTTTTGAAAGAGCAAGCCGCTTTTTTGAAAGAAAGCACCCAGTGAGTCTGGATGCTCTCTTTCGAAGAAGCCCTATTTACATTCAAGAACGCCTTCGTTCGAAAGAAGCACTTTCGAAAGAAGGCGTTCTTCCTCGTGAAATGAGGTTTACCGCCGTCGAAAGAAAAGCCGCGTTCTTTTGATTTAATTTTGAAAGAACGCGGCTGCAGTCTAGACGCAGGTGAAGTTTTTTCGGAAAAAGGCTACTTTTCCCAAAAAAAACCCTGAGTCTGGACACAGCCTTACAGCAAGCACTGTATCCTGGAAAGTAGTGACTCTGAAAAGTACTTAGGGGTGTTGGTAGAAACCAACCACACACCACCTTGCAGTGCAGTGTGAGGGCTAAGAGAGCTAATATGATCCTGGGTTGCATAAACAAAAGGCTGTTGCAAAACCGGAAAGAGTTCAGTTCAAGGGCTGGAAAACCTGCTGTAGAGTGAGACACTTAAGATGTTTAAAATGTTTTAGATAATCAGAGGAACTTGATGGTGGGCTTCAAGTACCTGCATGGGGACCTTTCGGGCTTTGTATTCTGGGCAGACAAAAGTGTAACAAGATCCACTGACTGGAAGCTGAAGCTAGATGACTCCAGACTGAAAACAGGGTGCAAATGGGAGGAATTAATTGCTGGAACAACTCACCTGGAGACATGGGGGATTCTCCACTATCTGGAGACAAGACTTTGGACACTTCTTTCCAACGGCTGAGCCCAGAGCAGTGGGCTCCAGCGGTGACTGAGGCTCTCTGGCCTGCGTTATCCAGACCGGAGGGCTCTCTGGCCTTCCAGTCCAGAATCCATGGGGTCCTACCACTGGCTCCGAGGCTCCATGTGACATGAAGGAGCTGCTGCTGGCTTTGCGCCCAGACAGGTTTCCCTGGAAGCCAGACAGCGCATTTTGCCTCTGGGCCCTGGCTGAGGCAGGAATTCTTCCGGTGGGCTGGGTTTTGGCAGGCACGCTGGCTGTGGAGTGACAGATAAAGAGGAGCAACAGCTTTCTGTGGAGGGGCCCCTGCTGCAGGAGTTGGGAGCAAAAATGTGCCCAGGGCAGGACAGGGGGGCTGATGACGCCTGCCTCTTGGGCATGGAACAAAGCTGCCCCCTCGCCATCACCTTCCCCTGCCCCGCTCTGCAGTTGAACCCCACCGTTCCCCTTGCAGAGGCAGGCTCACAACTCCCCCAGGTGTGCAGCTCCCCCTCCCCCCAGCTGTGCAGCCAGTGCCCCCCATCAGGCCTCCCCGCTTCCCCCAGGTGTGCAGCTATCCCCAGGTGGGCAGCCGGTGCCCCTGTAGGGTTGCTGCGGGCTACAGGGTAAATCGCTACAGCCTGCCTGAAACACAGGGGAGCTGGGTCTAGTGCCCATCTGGGCCAGCAACCTGGGGGATTAAACCCCTCTAGAGCTGGTCCACCCGAGAGCTCCCACTGGGCCTGGCGCACAGGTCCCCTTGCTGGCAGCACACCAGGCACCATTTGGGCACCCTCAGGTGCCCAGCCCCTCGACTTCATGCATGTGCCCAGGCCGGTATCCCCCCCTCCAACTCTCCTGGGCAGTTAGTGGAGTTATAGCAAAACCGAACCCAGTGTATTTGACAAAGTGCAAGCAAGGTTACTTATTAGTTCCCATAATGGAAGAACTAGAGGACACCAAATGAAATTAATGAGTCGCAGGTTTAAAACTAATAAACGAAAGTTCTTCTTCACACAGAGTGTGTCTAGACTGGCCAGTTTTTCCGGAAAACCAGCCGCTTTTCTGGAAAAACTTGCCAGCTGTCTACACTGGCCGCTTGAATTTCCGCAAAAGCACTGACTTCCTACTGTAAGAAATCAGTGCTTCTTGCGGAAATACTACGCTGCTCCCGTTCGGGCAAAAGTCGTCTTGCGCAAAGCTTTTGCGCAAAAGGGCCAGTGTAGACAGCTGAGATTTGTTTTGTGCAAAAAAGCCCCGATTGCGAAAATGGCAATCGGGGCTTTTTTGCGGAATAAGCGCATCGAGATTGGCCAGGACGCTTTTTCGCAAAAAGTGCTTTTGCGGAAAAGCGTCCGTGCCAAACTAGACGCTCTTTTCCGAAAATGCTTTTAACGGAAAACTTTTCCGTTAAAAGCATTTCCGGAAAATCATGCCAGTCTAGACGTAGCCACAGCGTGTAGTCAACCTGTGGAACTCCTTGCCAGAGGAGGCTGTGAAGGCTAGGACTATAACAGAGTTTAAAGAGAAGCTAGATAATTTCCTGGAGGTTAGGTCCATAAAAGGCTATTAGTCAGGGGATAAAATGGTGTCCCTGGCCTCTGTTTGTCAGAGGCCGGAGAAGGATGGAAGGAGACAAATCGCTTGATCATTGTCTTCAGTCCACCCCCTCTGGGGCACCTGGTGTTGGCCACTGTCAGCAGACAGGCTACTGGGCTAGATGGACCTTTGGTCTGACCCAGTACGGCCGTTCTTATGTTCTAAGGGATTCAGACAGAAGCAGGTAAAAGGATGGACAGGTATTGGCCTGATGCCTGTCCAAGGAGGCATTTCTCACCCCAGGGTCAGCTCACACAGCGCCCCTGCAGTCCAGAGAGCCAGAAATGCTGGCGTGTTGCCTCCCTGTCAGGGTACCACCTTGCACCTGTCTCTCCCTCCTGCCCTTCCAAGCCTTGGGCCTCTCTTCATGGCTGGGTACTGGACTAATTTCACCAGCCCTACGGTTCCCCTCTCGAGGGTATTTTCCGGGGGCTCTTCTGGACTTTGCCAAGGTGCCAGGCTTGTTCAGCCGGGCTGGGCCCCAACAGGTCATGTGTTCCCAGTCTGGAGTTAGCTAGGAGACCCCCTGGGGTCTGGCTTCACCTCCAGCAGCCGGGACGGCAGCCGTCTCCCTGGCGCAGCCTGGCAAAGCATTCCCTGCACTCAGCACCCCAGCCGGGCAATCCGGGCCGCAAGCTGGAGCCCTGGGGGTCAGGGCTCTGCCCCAGGTGTGCAGCTGGATCTCCCCCCCCCCCCACCCTCAGGAGCGCGTTCCTCCCCGCCCCCCAGCCCAGGGCGCAGGGCGCAGTTCCTCCCCAAGAGCGCAGAGCCTCCCCAGGTGCGCTCTCTCCTCGCCGAAAACGAAAGCGGCCGGGAGGCGGAAGCGCTGCGCTGCGGGCGGCAGAGGGACCCGGGGCCGGGCTCAGGGTCACAGCGGCTGCCGCGGGGAGCGAGCGGAGCCGGCATGGCCGGGGCGGGGATCGCCAGCTTCTTCCGAAACAGCGTGAGGCGCCGGTCGGCGCGCAGAGGTGAGGGGCGCAGGGAGCGGGCGGGACCCCGAGCCCAGCCCCGGACCCGCTGCCCCTACTGCTCGGGTCTCCTGCCCCATTGCTGCGTCCTCCCCCCCCCCGAGCTCTCCTTGCCCCATTGCTGCGTCCTCCCCCCCCAGCTCTCCCTGCCCCATTGCTGCGTCCTCCCCCCCCGAGCTCTCCCTGCCCCATTGCTGCGTCCTCCCCCCCCAGCTCTCCCTGCCCCATTGCTGCGTCCTCCCCCCCCAGCTCTCCCTGCCCCATTGCTGCGTCCTCCCCCCCCAGCTCTCCCTGCCCCATTGCTGCGTCCTCCCCCCCCAGCTCTCCCTGCCCCATTGCTGCGTCCTCCCCCCCCAGCTCTCCCTGCCCCATTGCTGCGTCCTCCCCCCCAGCTCTCCCTGCCCCATTGCTGCGTCCTCCCCCCCCAGCTCTCCCTGCCCCATTGCTGCGTCCCGTCCCGCCCCCCGAGCTCTCTCTGCCCCATTGCTGCGTCCCGTCCCGCCCCCCGAGCTCTCTCTGCCCCATTGCTGCGTCCTCCCCCCCCGAGCTCTCTCTGCCCCATTGCTGCGTCCTCCCCCCCAGCTCTCCCTGCCCCATTGCTGCGTCCCGTCCCGCCCCCCGAGCTCTCTCTGCCCCATTGCTGCGTCCCGTCCCGCCCCCCCGAGCTCTCCCTGCCCCATTGCTGCGTCCCGTCCCGCCCCCCGAGCTCTCTCTGCCCCATTGCTGCGTCCCGTCCCGCCCCCCGAGCTCTCTCTGCCCCATTGCTGCGTCCTCCCCCCCGAGCTCTCCCTGCCCCATTGCTGCGTCCCGTCCCGCCCCCCGAGCTCTCCCTGCCCCATTGCTGCGTCCTCCCCCCCGAGCTCTCCCTGCCCCATTGCTGCGTCCTCCCCCCCGAGCTCTCTCTGCCCCATTGCTGCGTCCCGTCCCGCCCCCCGAGCTCTCTCTGCCCCATTGCTGCGTCCCGTCCCGCCCCCCGAGCTCTCTCTGCCCCATTGCTGCGTCCCGTCCCGCCCCCCGAGCTCTCTCTGCCCCATTGCTGCGTCCCGTCCCGCCCCCCGAGCTCTCTCTGCCCCATTGCTGCGTCCCGTCCCGCCCCCCCGAGTCTCCCCCTCACCCAGTGGCTGGGGACTCGCAGCTGCGCTGCAAGCGGGATCCGGGGCTTTCCCTGGGCGTCAGCAGTCCGGGATTCCCGGAGCGGGAGGGCGGCCCAGGGGCAGCGCTGGCTCGGGCCCAAGCGGAGTTCGAAAGGCAGGATCGGGCCCACTCGCGCTGCAAAGCGGCTTTACCCTCCCCCGCCCCCTTTGAACCCGGCCTGGCCGGGCCATCCGCTGCCTCCCCCCAGGCCCGGCCCGATGTGGCCGGCGGGGGTGGGGGGGGTGAGCTCCCACGTCTCCAGGGCCTGACCTGCTGCTAAGTCACACCTCTGCGGGACGGGCCTGCCCCTGGCTTTAAACACTGGAAATGCTGCTGGGAGAAGCTACTCCACAAGGGCTAGTATCCAAACCTATGGGACTGCCATGGCCCCTGGCTGGACCTGCCACCTGCCCTTTACCGGGGGGGAAACTGAGGCACGGCGAGAAACAGCCACACCCAACGCACTGAACCGAACCTGAGGCTCCCAAGTGCTAACCCCTGCCGCGATTCACTGGAGAGACCACGCAACTCGCGAGATTTCTGCCTCGGGCTGGCGCTGCCCCAATTCTGATGCCATGAGTGGTGGCAACAGAGCGATCGCTAGGCCTAGTGCCTGTCGCCTGGCACATGCCCCATGGGGCCCAGGGAGGAATGGCGCCAAAGAGCCACCCTGCCAGGACGCTGTGTGCCCAGTGGTTTGGGTGCCGCGGGGCCCGGCGCTGCTGGCTTTGCCTTGCCAGGTTTGCGATCAAGCGTTTCTGGAGCTGAAAACCCCCGTTTCCTCTGGGCCGGGCGGCTGCACGTTGCACAAAGCGCTGCTGAAATGGCACCTGCGATGCAAATGGTGCACGGTTCCAGTAATTCTGCGCGTGAGGGTCTGATGGTATCGCAGCCTCGCTGAACCCGAGCGAACCAGGGAGTCGCTCCCCGGGCTGATCTCGTGTAGGCAAGACGGAGATTGGCCCTTCTTGCCCCCACGCCGTGTGGGCGGGAGGCGCGTGTGCCTGCAGAGAAATTGCATTGAACGGGACTTGCTCAGATCAGAAGCCAGTTTAGTGAACTCTGGGCAATTTGTATCAACGGGGCCTCCGGGGCAGCTCCCTCCTGCACTGGCTCCTCTGTGGGTCATGCTAAGCTGCACCGGGGGGGGGGGGGGGGGCAGGGAATGCCGCTGCACCTGTTTTGGGTTCCAGAGCTGCAGCTGTCTGCTTTCAGTCCCTGCTCACCCAGACAGACAAACAGACAGACTTCCCTTCAGGGGAACCCAGCCCCCTCCTGCGAGGGCCATGCTACTCTCTGACCTCTCTCCCTCCTACACCCCCCATCCCCCAGCCAGGGCGGGCAGGCTCTCCCAGCCTTCCCCAGCCAGGGTGGGCACCCCCCCCCCCCAAGCTGGTTCATATCACCACCCATCTCTTACTTGCACCTCAGCAAGGGAAAACCTGTTCCCCCCCCCCAACCTGAGGGGGGCCAATCCCAGAGGCTCCACCCCCAGCACCGGTCACCTCAGACCCACACCATCACGGCAGCCTCCTGCGGCTGCTCGGGGGGTTGGGCAACCTCACCTGACGAGCGAGCAGACAGATGTAGCAGCAGCCGAGATCATCTCTTCCTAACTCAGAAGCCTTAGCCGTGCCTGTGCGATCCATTCGGCCCAGGGTCCTGTCTCCCGTCGCGCTGTACAGCGGGACATCCTAGCGTGCCGGCCCTCTGGCTCCTGCTAAGGCCTCATGGGGTTAGATTTTCCCAGCATGCACTGACACAAACCCGGTTGGCATGGACGATCTGGATAAACTCAGGTGGCTTTTCTGACGGCCACGTCGCTAAGTGCATCTTGGAACCCACGGAGATGACTCCCCCTAACTTGTTACAAAAAGGCGCCTGCATTAGCCACACGGGTGAGCTGCAGAAGTGCGTCTGCGGCTAAGGGCTATTTCCAGTTGCACCTGATCCACGTGGGCTACGTCTCCACTGGCATGATTTTCCGGAAATGCTTTTCCGTTAAAAGCATTTTCGGAAAAGTGTGTCTAGATTGGCAGGACACTTTTCTGGAAAAGCACTTTTTCCAGAAAAGCGTCCTGGCCACTCTAGATGCGCTTTTCCGCAAAAAAGCCCCAATCGCCATTTTCACCATCGGGGCTTTTTTTTGCGGAAAACAGAACTATCCTGTCTACACTGGCCCTTTCAGGCAAAAGTCTTTCGGAAAATGTAATGATTTTACATGAGATCGTCAGTGCTTTTGCGGAAATTCAAGCGGCCAGTGTAGACAGCTGGCAAGTTTTTCCGGAAAATCATCTGATTTTCTGGAAAAACTTGCCAGTGTAGACACAGCCATGGTGTCAGGGTTACAGAAGGAACAAGTTCTCGGGGCTTTGTGATACCTGGCCGAAAGAGCCACCCAGGTGGGGTCTTGCCCGGCAGCCGGCGTGCATTTTAAGGCCAGGCCAAGCACTTGAGCAGTGTTTCTCAACCCTTTTTTATAAAGTATCCCTTGAAAAATAATATGAACCCTCAGTACCCACAGTTTTCAGATGCAGAATTTTTTTCGACCATTGCAACACATTTGTTCAAACAACTTAATCACAGCTGGGTGGGCAGTGAAATGTTTGGGTGTAAAAATACACAAACAACACACTACAACTTAACACACAAGTTCAGTGTTCTCCAAATCACAGCCGTGCTGATGTGCCCCCCAGACTTCTCTCGGGGACCCCACGGCTACTCGTACCCCTGGCTGAGAAACACTGGCCTAGCGGACAGATGGCCGTGAACAGGCCTGCACTGGCTCTATGGGGCGGCGTGGGGTCCTAGGTGAGCCCGGTGGAAACCAGATCCTGCTTTTCGCTGCTGCTTTGCTGAGGGTGCCCTGTTGCCAGGGAGGGTGCACTCCGGAGGAAGTACGACCTTTTGACCGTGGTGGTTTCCTCCTGCAGCCGGCTGTCAGTTCTGCTGCTGGCCCAGCCTCTAGAAGAACCTCTGTACCATCCAGGAACAGCCAGCTCCAAGCTAATCTTATCTCTTCCAGGAAAGGCCACGCAGCAATGCAGGTGCCTGGCAGGTGTAGCCCTGCGGCTCCTTTCCGGGGGACCTGCCTGCTGTCCTGCTCAGCAGCTGTGCCTTCCACGCCCACGGAGGGGGCAGGCCTGTCCGATAGCGCTGGGGTGCGGGTGTATTACCCAGGATGCTGCGGCGGCCGCTAAGGCAAACAGGGTTGGTGTTTGCATGGCAGGGCTACGCTGAGGCATTCCTCCGCATTCTGCTTCCTGCTGCATCTTGTTCGCTCCTCCTGCCGGCCCGCCTCCCTCGCATGGGGACTTATCTGCCGAGCGAGCATCCCTCTGCGTCGGGCGTGTGGAAGGCTCGGGGGCAACGCCTCGGAGCGGGCGGATCGCTTCGGGTGTCCTGTGAATTTGGAAACGGATCTCCCCCTCTTTGGGAAGGGACCCTCCTGGCCCTGGCGTGTCTTTTGCTGGCTGCAAATAAAGCGGCACAGGGCTGAGGCTGAAGATGCACAAAGCATCCTCTCCCTCTCCCTCTCAAAGTCCTCTCCCTTCCCCCCGAGCATGCTCTGTGGCAGGGAACACTGGAGAACGTAGGCCCAGGGAGGGAGCAGGGCAGAGAGGCTGTTCGCAAGAAGCATGACGAGTTGGGGAATAAAGGCAGCCTGACAGCTGGCCAGTGGGAGGAACCCGGGAACCAAATGACTAAAGGTTGAACTGGAGTCAAGATCACAAGGGATGGGGGTGGGCAGAGCAGAAGGGTGGGAGGAAGGGGACAGAGAAGGGAGGGAGAATTTTGACTTGCTGCTGATGCTGAATATCTGTGTGGGAGAGCCCTGGAGGTGCCTGGGACAATAGGGGGTCTGTGGGGCTTGGCCCCGAGTGTTGCTCACAATATCAGGGCAAGGTGCTGGCGAAAGAAGGTGCACACCCCTTGTCGGAGTGCCTGGCCGGCCTGTGGGCAGGAGGAGAAGGCGGATGCTGGCCTGCAGGAAGGTGCTGAGCCTCTGGGCCGCCTCTGGAGAAGAGAAAGGTGGTTGTCTCTGGCCCATTAGACACCCCTGCCCCATCTGAGGGCCCAGCCCAAAGCCTGGGTAGAAGGAAAGAGCTGAGGCTTGTGCGCTGGGTGAGGAGAAAGGGCTTGAGGGCCCCCCCCCAGTCCTGGTGGCCTCCCAGCCCTCCTCCGAGTGCTGGTCCGAGAGGGACAGAACCTCCATGAGCTCGAAAGACTCACCCCCATTCCTCTGGCCCTGGACCCGAGCTGGGAGAGCAGGGTGTTTCTGGAACGAGGGCCTCGTATTTGGAGTCCCAGGTTGCCTTAAAGCTGCTTTGCGCACGTCGGGCCATGGTGGTCGGACGGCGCGCGAGGGGCTGTGGTGGACGGACGGACGGTGCGGCGGCGTGCGAGGGGCTGTGGTGGTCGGACGGACGGTGCGGTGGCGTGCGAGGGGCTGTGGTGGTCGGAAGGACGGGTGTGGTGGCCTGCGTGGGGCTGTGGTGGTCGGAAGGACGGCGTGGTGGCGTGCGAGGGGCTGTGGTGGTCGGAAGGACGGGTGTGGTGGCCTGCGAGGGGCTGTGGTGGTCGGAAGGACGGGTGTGGTGGCGCGCGAGGGGCTGTGGTGGTCGGAAGGACGGGTGTGGTGGCGCGCGAGGGGCTGTGGTGGTCGGACGGACGGGTGTGGTGGCGCGCGAGGGGCTGTGGTGGTCGGACGGACGATGTGGTGGCCTGCGAGGGGCTGTGGTGGTCGGAAGGACTGGTGTGGTGGCCTGCGAGGGGCTGTGGTGGTCGGAAGGACGGGTGTGGTGGCCTGCGAGGGGCTGTGGTGGTCGGAAGGACGGGTGTGGTGGTCTGCGAGGGGCTGTGGTGGTCGGAAGGACGGTGTGGTGGCGTGCGAGGGGCTGTGGTGGTCGGACGGACGGTGTGGTGGCGCGCGAGGGGCTGTGGTGGTCAGAAGGACGGGTGTGGTGGCGCGCGAGGGGCTGTGGTGGTCGGACGGACGGTGCGGCGGCGTGCGAGGGGCTGTGGTGGTCGGACAGTGTGGTGGCCTGCGAGGGGCTGTGGTGGTCGGAAGGACAGGTGTGGTGGCCTGCGAGGGGCTGTGGTGGTTGGAAGGACGGGTGTGGTGGCCTGCGAGGGGCTGTGGTGGTCGGACGGACGGTGTGGTGGCGCGCGAGGGGCTGTGGTGGTCAGAAGGACGGGTGTGGTGGCGCGCGAGGGGCTGTGGTGGTCGGACGGACGGTGCGGCGGCGTGCGAGGGGCTGTGGTGGTCGGACAGTGTGGTGGCCTGCGAGGGGCTGTGGTGGTCGGAAGGACAGGTGTGGTGGCCTGCGAGGGGCTGTGGTGGTTGGAAGGACGGGTGTGGTGGCCTGCGAGGGGCTGTGGTGGTTGGAAGGACGGGTGTGGTGGTCTGCGAGGGGCTGTGGTGGTCGGACGGACGGTGTGGTGGCGCGCGAGGGGCTGTGGTGGTCGGACGGACGGTGTGGTGGCGCGCGAGGGGCTGTGGTGGTCAGAAGGACGGGTGTGGTGGCGCGCGAGGGGCTGTGGTGGTCGGACGGACGGTGCGGCGGCGTGCGAGGGGCTGTGGTGGTCGGATAGTGTGGTGGCCTGCGAGGGGCTGTGGTGGTCGGACAGTGTGGTGGCCTGTGAGGGGCTGTGGTGGTCGGAAGGACGGGTGTGGTGGCCTGCGAGGGGCTGTGGTGGTCAGAAGGACGGGTGTGGTGGCGCGCGAGGGGCTGTGGTGGTCAGAAGGACGGGTGTGGTGGCGCGCGAGGGGCTGTGGTGGTCAGAAGGACGGGTGTGGTGGCGCGCGAGGGGCTGTGGTGGTCGGACGGACGGTGCGGCGGCGTGCGAGGGGCTGTGGTGGTCAGAAGGACGGTGCGGTGGCGCGCGAGGGGCTGTGGTGGTCGGACGGACGGTGCGGCGGCGCGCGAGGGGCTGTGGTGGTCGGACGGACGGTGCGGCGGCGTGCGAGGGGCTGTGGTGGTCGGACAGTGTGGTGGCCTGCGAGGGGCTGTGGTGGTCGGAAGGACGGGTGTGGTGGCCTGCGAGGGGCTGTGGTGGTTGGAAGGACGGGTGTGGTGGCCTGCGAGGGGCTGTGGTGGTTGGAAGGACGGGTGTGGTGGTCTGCGAGGGGCTGTGGTGGTCGGACGGACGGTGTGGTGGCGCGCGAGGGGCTGTGGTGGTCGGACGGACGGTGTGGTGGCGCGCGAGGGGCTGTGGTGGTCGGACGGACGGTGTGGTGGCGCGCGAGGGGCTGTGGTGGTCAGAAGGACGGGTGTGGTGGCGCGCGAGGGGCTGTGGTGGTCGGACGGACGGTGCGGCGGCGTGCGAGGGGCTGTGGTGGTCGGACGGACGGTGTGGTGGCGTGTGAGGGGCTGTGGTGGTCGGAAGGACGGTGTGGTGGCCTGCGTGGGGCTGTGGTGGTCGGACAGTGTGGTGGCCTGTGAGGGGCTGTGGTGGTCGGAAGGACGGGTGTGGTGGCGCGCGAGGGGCTGTGGTGGTCGGACGGACGGTGCGGCGGCGTGCGAGGGGCTGTGGTGGTCGGACGGACGGTGTGGTGGCGTGTGAGGGGCTGTGGTGGTCGGAAGGACGGTGTGGTGGCCTGCGTGGGGCTGTGGTGGTCGGACGGACGGTGCGGCGGCGTGCGAGGGGCTGTGGTGGTCGGACAGTGTGGTGGCCTGCGAGGGGCTGTGGTGGTCGGACAGTGTGGTGGCCTGCGAGGGGCTGTGGTGGTCGGACGCTGCGGCGTGAATCTGGAGTGAGCCGTCTAACTGGACGCCCCCCATATCGGCACCACAGCGAATGAGGCAGGGATGGTCTCGTGTGACAGGAAGATCCACCTCGGTTTTAAACGTCTGTGCGCCCGCTGGCTCATCACTGCTGTAAATGCCGCTTTGTTTGGGGCCCAGTCCGGCTCCCGCTGCAGTTGGTGGCCGTCTCCACGGGGAGCTGGCCCAGCTGTCGCTGAGCAATAGCCCAGCTGCACAACGAACGTGGCCCGGGTCTGCAGGCGGGATAGCCTATGGCCGAGTCATGGGAGACGGGATCCTGATGCTTGTAGCCCCAGGGAACGAGTTAGCTCTGCCGTCTCCTGACTCCGGAGGGTCTCACTCCGCAAGCTGGACATTCTTCTCATGCAGCTTGTCCTTGGGGTCCCGGATCAGCTGCGATCCTGCCTAGCTCTATGGGGCTGTCTGGACAGTCTGAAACCCCGGGCGTGCAGAGACGTGCCACCTCTCCCTAGGCCAGCTGCAGGGCTGGGGGCTGGCAGAGGAGCTGTTGCACCTTCTCTAGGCTCCCTGACGTTCCTCCTACCAGGTGTGGCTCTAACAACTTTAGGGACACTTGGTGTCACCGGAGCAAAGCACAGCAGCCTCGTACGTGGGCTGGACTGACAGTCCCTCCCCGCTGGCACAGTGTAGCATAGACAGGCTGCAGCAAATACAGCCTGGTCTTCTCCTGTCCTCCTGCATGGTGCCCTGCCGTACCCCCGTCCCTGTCGGATGGTTCCTGTTCCTGTTCTGTTGGAACTTGGACCCGGGGTGAGCGGTGCCTGGCAACCCTGCTCTGATAACTCTCCTTCCGAGCCGCTCGGCACCTGTTCCGGGCAATAAAACCCCTAGTCAGGGATCCAGATGAGGATGGAGGGAGGAGGTGTTGCCCTGGAAGGACAGCTGCTTTCTGGGTGCACCCAGAGTCTGGCGGGCGTGAAAAGGCCCCAGGGCCTAATGTGAAGTGCTGAGCAAGTCCGGGCTTGCTTAGTGCTGGGAGACGACTGGCTAGTCCAGGTGTTTTGTTTTGCAACAGCAGTGGGGGTTCTCCGTGGCCCAGAACGGAGCCAAGAGCGGGTCTGCAATGCTAAGGCCAGACGAGTGGACTCTGGGGGAAGGCGCTTTGTGCACTTAGAAAGCTGCCCTTGCTGACCAGTGGGGTCTCCAACCCGCTTCATACACGTGGGTTCTGCTGTGCGGGTGCGAGCGGGCGCTCGGCCTCCCGCCCTCACCCCGTCAGCCTGCTGTCAACCCCAGCGAGGCGCAGACGTCCACCATGCAGGGACTGTGTCACTCGGAGGAGCAGCCTCCTAGGTTACGTGATGAGAGTGATTCATGGACCTTTAAGAAACAGCCCACATGTCTCGATATCGCAACTCTTTGCAGCTCCCTGCTGGCTGGAAGCTGCCGGGCAATTTTCACACCCACTAGAATTTCCATTTCCCCTTGGCGGAGAGGTCAACGCCCTTCCCTTTGGCCCGTGACGGCGGGCACTCCCAGCCCTTCGCTGTTCCTTTCGAGGTGGGCCGGAGGGCGTCTCTCCGCGCCTGGCGCCTGCACAGCGGGCAAGTCAACTCCAAAGTTAATGCACCATCCCCATCTCTGGAGGTGGCCAGGTGCAGCCTGGGATGAAGGATAGCTGCTTCCCGTGCTTAATGGGTGCAAAGGGGCCTGTGGACACACTTATTCTGAATTCACTGAATCCACTTTGAAAATGGATTAAGCTAATTTTGAACAAAACATTTCCATTCCAGAATACGAGCCTCCACCCAGGGAGTTAATGAGGAAAAACGATTATGCTTTAAATTTGCACCCTGCCTTAATCTGAATTAACATCCCAGTGTAGACAGGAGTGTGTCTGTTCAGTGCCTCCATTTCTGGTGCAGGTACATTACCTTCTGCTCTCAGAGCCTAGGGCTGGAAGAGACCTCAGGTCATCGAGTCCAGCCCCCTGCCCAAGGCAGGACCAACCCAACTCCATCATCCCAGCCAGGGCTTGGTCAAGCCAGGACTTCAAAACCTCTAGGGATGGAGATTCCACTCCCTCCCAATGGATCACTAAAACCATCCTGCAGGGCCATGTTACTGGTTTAGAAATGTGCCTGCCCATGTCTCTTTCTGCTGGAGAAGTAGCCCCATTGGCGGGTACGTAACCACGCCCCATCACTTTTGGTTTACAGATGGAAATCGGAACGCGCCCCCGGCAGAAAGCAAACCCGAATCTGTAGGGAAGCAGGGGGAGCGAAGCCCCTTTTGCTACTCACCTGGACAGTTCTTCTTCGAATACCTCGTCGTGGTTTCACTGAAGAAGAAATCAGGGGGTGACTATGAACCCACGATAGCCTATCAGTTCCCAAAGGTAAGGAGCGCTGCCCTGGTACTGCAATGTGCATGGATTTATTAGACGTCGCCTCAACACCTTTGGGGCTGTGGGCAGCCTGAGCGTGGATTACAGCAGCCCCGAGGCCATTTGAACTTAGCTGGAGTTTGGGGAACACGCTGGCTCCCAATGGACCCAGAATATAGGAAGCACAAAATCTAGGCTCCCCCAGGGAGTAGTTGGGTGCTAACCCGGGACCTCCTCCTGTCCACCCTGGAGCCGGTCAGCTGTTGGACGGTGGGCTAGCAGGGACATGCTCCTCCAGTCCTGGGGCCCTGCCGACGCCCCCCCCCCCCTCCTCCAGACCCACAGAACCCAACGGCAGAATCCAGATTCATTTCCCTTGGGCAGCGGCCGGGGCTGGATCCTCTTTTACGGCGATTTTACTTCTAGAATCATTTTCGTTTCAGCGCGAGAACTTACTGCGGGGCCAGAAGGAGGAGGAAGAGAGGCTGCTCCAAGCCATCCCCCTCTTCTGCTTCCCCGACGGCAATCACTGGGCCCCCCTCACCGCATACACCAGGTAGCCTGATGGATCCGGCGCAGGGCCGGGCGTGGGGAAGGGAAGGCGCATGGGTTGGGAGAATTTCCCTGTCTCGCTTCTGCAAAATCAAACCAGCCCTGACTGAGATTTCAGTGTTCGCTCTGAACCACTGCTGCTTATCTGGCAAGCGCTCCGTCAGCCCATTGCTCCCGGCTCCGGGTCTGCCCCCAGCTGGTCAGCGGTCTATCGATTAGTCCCTCGCTAGCTATTATTCATTGTGGTAACAATAACACCCGGCTCTTACCAGGAGATCTCCGAGCACCTTACAACGGAGGTCAGAGTCACTACTTTAACATTCCAGAGGGGGAAACTGAGGCCCAGAGTAGGGCTCTGATGTGTCCAAGAGTTGGGGCTAAAACCCAGTTCTCCTAAGATCCCATCTGATTGTCCTGCGTGCTGCCAGCCCCGGTGACAGCCTTGTGCTAGGAACTAGGTGGTCCTGTCTCAGGGCGCTGACAGTCTAAGGCAAAGGAGGGCAGGGGGCCAAGCTGGGAGGAAGTGCCATCGTGGGCCATGCTGGGGACTCAATCAACAATGAGCAGCCACGAATAGTGGCCGGGTCACGAGTGGCCCTCCGTCATCTCAGGGGGCTGCAGCAGCCTGTGGCCCATTGGAAGCCGCCTGCAGCCCGCCCACCCCTTATCTGACCCCCTTCCCCACACACGCCTCTCACACCGGGGGGCTGGAGCCCCACCCTTACCTGCACCGCCCTCTCTCCCCGAGCCCTGATGCGTGCTCTGTTCTTGCTCCTTCCCCCCTCCCCAGGGCTCGACCAGCTGTGAACAGCTGATCCCCAACCCTGAGGGAGGGGAGGAGCAGGAATGATTGGTGGTGCTCTGAATGCACGGGGTGGGAGGGGGAGGCGTGGGCGGTGCGGGGCTCCAGTGCCCGAGAGCCATGTGGGGAAGGGGGCAGACTGAGTCCGTAGGCCGCAGGTGGAGCTCTAGGGGGATACGTGGCCGCAGGTTGCCCACCTGTTGATCCATCATTTCCCCCCCCACCACCCCTTTGCTCCGGGGCCCTAGGTGAGTTCCAGCAGCTCTCGCTCCTCAGCAGCGCAGCCACCCCCCGTCTCCTCTTGTCTTTCAGTGAAACCTTCTCCTTCGTCCTGACCAACGTGGACGGCAGCAGGAAGATTGGCTACTGCAGGCGGCTGCTGGTGGGTTTCTCTTGCTCCGCGTACTCTGTGCTCAGGGTGGCCTGTAGCCCGTTGGGGTTCACGGAGGGATTCCTCCCCCTCTGGGTCAGTGGGTGGCCACTCCGCCCCGCTACACGGCCCTTGCTACCCCGAGCAGCACGGCTCCAAGCCCCTGAGCTGCGCCAGCACAGTGCAAGGGGGAACGCGCAGAGAAGCAGGAGGAAGAGAAGCTGGGACGGAGGGGGGGACCTCGGCATCTGCATCAAGTCTGGTGAAACGTAAGCCTGGGGAATTATCCTTCGTTGCTCCGTTAGAGAGACCGGGAGAGACGGACACAGGCTGGCAGCTGCCTCTGAGGGCCAGAAGCAGGATGCTGAGCTATGGCTCATTGCCTCTTGGGTGCTGATTTGAACTCAGCCCAGTTGGGTGGTGGTGGAAGACAGTGTCTCTCTGAGCTGCGTAGCGTGACGGTGGTCGCCTCCACGCCAGGCCTTGTGTTGTCTGAGACAAGCTGCACCTCCGCTCTGCCTTGAGATCACAAGATGCCTCAGCCTCCGGCTGAAATCTAGGGGGCAACTTTAGACCAACTTGATTTCTCAGGAAGGTTTATGGCCCTATAGCAGCCCATCCCTGTGTTACCTAGCTTGATATTAACAACGTTGGCTTGTACACTGGCCCCCTGCTCCCCGGTTTCACGAGGAGGCAGGGGCGGGCCTCAGCAACCCCTCCCTGCAATGCAAGAGACGCAGGCGTGGCCGTGGGTCAGTCTGGCTTCGTGGGGTTTAGCAAATGAATTAGCAAGGTGGGTCTGACCCGCCATGAAACAACCAGCAACGTGGGCATCTAAATCGTCATCTGTAAGCCTGGTGGAGGGGGCGGGTATGCGTGTTGCAATTTATCACAGCTAGGGCTGTTCTGGGGGCTTTAAACAGAAATAATTCTATCAGCCTCCCCTCCTTGCTTTTTCAGCTTGTTCTCCAAGTTTCCTGACTTGTATTTTGTTAGTAGCCAGGGAGGACCAGCTGCATGGGGGGTGGGATCACGAACCGCGTCTCTGGGGTGCAGGCAAGGCGAGTCTCATGGAGGGGGCCCTCGCTTTGCAGACGCCTGACTTTGCATTCCTTGGAGAGGGCCTGGCCCCACCTGAGTGGCAGTCCCCAGAGCGATGGGGTTGGTATGGAGGCAGGCTCGGTGCCAGAGAGAGGGTAAGAGATTGTGGGGTCAAGCTGACCCTCCTTTGCCTGCCGATCTTCTTTCAGCCTGCTGGCCGGGGCGCTCGGCTCCCAGAGGTCTTCTGCATCATCAGCTGCTTGGGCTGCTTCGGGTTGTTCTCCAAGGTAGGAACGCCGAGCCCCCCGTGCCCAGCACGAACCCAGCTCGCATGCCCAGCCCAGGCCTCGTGCCGCTGCTCGGCCCCTGGTTGCGGTCTGATCTGCAGCTCGGTGCTGGAAGGTGGTGCCAGGTGGTGATGCCAGGGCGCTGAAGGCCACTGTGCCTGGGTGAGGGCGAGGTCTGCAGGGCTGAGCCGCACATGAGCCTGTTGCCGGCTGCTTTCCAAGAAGGGCCGCTCCCTTGCAAAGGCGCTTTCCAGACGTCCTCTGGCATGTGGACCCAGGGCCACAACTGTGGTCCAGCCGGTACCCCCCATGGGGGTGGTTGCCAGGGAATCGGTTGCCAGGGAATCGGTTGCCTTGCTGTGGCTGACATCTCTTCTTCCCGCAGATCCTCGACGAAGTGGAGAAGAGGCGGCAGATCTCCATGGCTGTCATTTACCCCTTCATGCAGGGCCTCCGCGAATCCCCCTTCCCAGCCCCCGGGAAGACCGTCACCATCAAAAGCTTCATCCCCGACTCGGGAACGGAGGTTTGTGTTGGCTCAGTCACCTGTGCTCCGGTGCTGCTGGTGCTCCAGCAGGGCCTGGCTCTCCTACCCTCGGAGCTGGCCTCCGGTGGCAATGCTGGAGCAGCGGGCTCTGCGTGGGGGTGGGTGGGTGTCTGTCTGGCCAGCAAGAACTGTGCCGGCTTTGCTAAGGCACTTGTGTCTCCGCTTGCTGAGGGTGCTGTGATGAACAAGGGCCAGGTCTGTTATGGAGAGAGGTTAAAACGACTGGGACTTTTCAGTTTAGAAAAGAGGAGACTGAGGGGGGATAGGATAGAGGTCTATGAAATCATGAGTGGGGTAGAGAGGGCGAATAAAGAAAAGTTATTTATTAGTTCCCATAATTGAGGAACTAGAGGACACCAAATGAAATTAATGGGTAGCAGGTTTAAAACTAATAAAAGAAAGTTCTTCTTCACACAGCGCGTAGTCAACCTGTGGAACTCCTTGCCAGAGGAGGCTGTGAAGGCTAGGACTGTAACAGAGTTTAAAGAGAAGCTAGATAATTTCATGGAGGTTAGGTCCATAAAAGGCTATTAGCCAGGGGATAGAATTGGTGTCCCTGGCCTCTGTTTGTCAGAGGCTGGAGAAGGAGGACAGGAGACAAATTGCTTGATCATTGTCTTTGGTCCACCCTCTCTAGGGCACCTGGTGTTGGCCGCTGTCGGTAGACAGGCTACTGGGCTAGATGGACCTTTGGTCCGACCCAGTATGGTTGTTCTTATGTCCCAGTGCACAATGGTGCCTCCTGGGCTGCCAGGGGTGGGCACGTCTGCGTTGGATCCGGAAGCAATGTCAGTGGGATTCTGAGAGTCCTCCCTGCCCCCACTTTACGACCGGGCCCTGAGCCAGCAGTCCCAGCAGGTCTCTGTGGGCGAAGTAGGGATGCTCAGAAGTTCCATATTCCAGCCGTCCAGCCTGACCACTGTGGCCGGTCGCCCAGGTGGCTGGAAGGTGCAGTGAGAAGGGTGTAGCACATGGAGAATGCTCCGTGCCGGTCCTACTGCAGGGACCCCAGGCAGCCAGGGGAGAGAAGTGACGCCGCACAGCAAAGCAGAGGGCAGAGCCGGAGAGAAGAGGACATCTCCGTAGCAGAGGAAACGGGGGCGTGTCCTGGATTTTCCACAGAGACTTTCCATCAGGGCCGCAGGGAGAAAGTGGCTGCAGAAGGGGGCCAGGGCTGGGGCACAGAGCTTGGGTCTGAACAGTGAGGAAAGGGAGCAAACTCATGCTGGGTGGCGCGGCAAAATCAGCTGTGGGCAGGAATGATTTGTAAGCAATTGTCCTCCGTGCCCGAGGCAAAGCCTGCCAGGTTAGCAGCTGGGCAGTTGGACATCAGGCCGATTTTGGAGACTTCAGCGGGTGTCAATGAAATTACACCAGGGTATCCTAAGCCCCATGAGGCAGGCCCCGGAATTACATAGCACTGCCCTAGAAGCCTGCATTCTTCCCTCTCCACCCATACAGCCAGTGTAGAACCCCTCCTCGGTTTTGCCCACTTCATCAGATGTGTTGGGGACTTGTAACAGAGGCCGTGTCCAGACTCAGGGGTTTTTTCGGGAAAAGTAGCCTTTTCCCGAAAAAACTTCCCCTGCGTCCAGACTCAAGCCGCGTTCTTTCGAAATTATTTCGAAAGAACGCGGCTTTTCTTTCGATGGCGGTAAACCTCGTTTCACGAGGAAGAACGCCTTCCTTCAAAAGTTCCTCTTTCGAAAGAAGGCGTTCTTCAATGTAAAGAGGCCGTCTTCGAAAGAGAGCATCCAGACTCGCTGGGTGCTCTCTTTCGAAAAAGCGGATTTCTCTTTCGAAAGATCCGCCTGCAGTCTAGACGCGATCTTTCGAAAGAGGCTCTTTCGAAAGATGCTTTCGAAAGAGCCTCTTTCGAAAGAAGCCTGCAGTCTAGACATAGCCAGAGAGGCAGTTAGCTCAAGGTTTCTACGGTGAAAGAGTGAACAGCCTGGACTTTTCAGCCATTCGCATTCACACCTCTCTTCATTGAATGGGAGCCATTCACACCTCTCCTGGAACTATTGTTTCATGCTAGGGATATAAAATCCGGTTTAAAATGTTATCCAGTTAAAATACACGTTTAACCAGCCCCCTGTGGCTGCTCCAGCCAGGCCAGGTGCTGGTTAGCCAGTTACCAGTAAGCATCATCTGGTAAGGGTGATGATTACCAGGTAGCTAGTTAACCAGTTACCAGTTTACATCCCTGTTTCATGCTGAGTGCAGAGATCTTTGCATCTGCCCTTCTCTACTGGCACTGGTACTGGCACTAGAAACTTGTGCCCATTGAACTAAACAGAGTTCAGAGACAACTCTGTCTAGTTCAACGTAACAAACTCCAATCCAGACGCATGGGGATCAGGTTCGGCCTTGCTGGGGTCTGTTAGCTGCATTCCTTGCAGTCGGCTTTGCTTTGGGAGTTTGTAGTTGTGTGTTTCAGTCCTGTCCATACAAGCCCTGGAACAGAGACAGGCCTTTAGGTTTCATCTGTGCTGGGAGGGAGGGGGGGAGGTTTCCACTGGGGCGCTGATGCGGATGCAAACTCTGGCTTGCTCAGGCATGGCTTAGCGTGGTTTGAAGGCGGGGTGAGCTGGTGCATTGCCTCCGCGCTAGCAGGGCCACACACCCGCGCGTAGACAGTGCAGTCAGAGTATTTAAATGAGAGGTTTCACTCTGCAGCGCACGGTTGCAGTTGGTTTTGAACGTGGGGAATTGTTCAGGGCCCTTTGCAGCTGCATCGCCCCCATTGCACACTGGGTGTTACTGAGAGCCGGTTCTTCTCTGCCAACTTCCTGGGTTATGAAACCTCTTGCGACTACAGCAAGAAGGTTAAGATTGTGCAAAGGTTTAGCCTGTTGCTTCATGCTTTGGTTGCCGGCAGAACTGCAGCCAGGGGAGGGTGTCTTCAAGAGAGTCAGCGTGGCCAACTTGTCAGTGGGGAGGGGAGTTGCTAGGCTGCCAGCTCTCGGTGCATGGGAGAGACCTGTCCTGCACTGAGTAAGGGGAGGTCATTCTGAATGCCTGGGGCTTCACCCGGCCCAGTCATCCCAGGCTGAGCTTTTGAGGCTGGGGAGAGGTTTGATTGCACCTGACTGCCAAAGGCACATAATACAAGGACACCAATTAGTTGTTAAGAGCTCACCTGAGGGGCACCTGGATGGAATGCAGCCTCGCAGGAAAAGAGGTTGAGAAAGTTTGGAATGCCTGTTTCCAGACACTTCTCAGAGGCCGGAGAGGCGCTGTTCTCGGTGGGGGCAGATAGCAGAACAAGGAGCAATGGGCTCAAGTTGCAGTGGGGAAGGTCTAGGTTGGATATTAGGAAAAACCATTTCCCTAGAGGGTGGGAAGCCCTGGGCTGGGTTCCCTAGGGAGGGAGTGGGAACCCCTTCCCTAGCGCTATGTCTACACCACAGGCTTCTTGCACAAGAACTGTTTTGTGCAAGAGTTCTTGTGCAAGAGCACGTCCACACTACCAGAACTCTCGGGCCGGATCACGCAGGAGGTCAGAGTAGCTCTCAGAGCGGGCCGTTCTGGCCTTAGTATCTGTGCACTCCAACGGCTAATGAGCACTTCGGAAAAACAGATAGCGTTGTTAACGATTCAGCCACCCCCCCCCCTCTGATTCAAGGAGGCTCACAATGCAAATCCCTAGGGCCTGGAAGCCTGGGAAGGATGTGCTTTGTAAACTGCTCTAATTAAAGTCTGTGTGCAAAGTCTGAGGCCAGGTCTATACTAGGGGCAAGGTGGAACTCAGGTTACAGGACTAGCATAGCTACAGTCGCCGCACCTGAGTTTGACTTACGGCGGCATCCTCACTGCAGGGATGGATGGGAGAAACTCTCCCATCCACCTTCTTTACCTCTCCCGGCCTGCTGGAGCACCGGAGTCGATCAGTGGTCAGTTTAGCACGTCCTTACTGGACCATCTCCATAGCGTCCATCTCTCGCTAAGTGACGACAAGGCCTAAGAGACCCTCCAGCAAACCCAGGGCAGGCCAGGCAGAATACCCCAGGTACCCGGACTGCTCCTAGAAATGTCTCTGCACTGTCTCCCTTCTGCGAGACGGCTGCCTTGGAGCTGCTGTCCAATCCCTTCCTCGGACACACTCCCGCCCTGGAAAGCCTAGGGCTTATCTAGGAATTCCTGGCTGCAGCCAAGCAGCGTTGAAGCAAAGGACTGGTTCCCGCTAGATAATTGTGTCTATTCTAGCCCAGGGCATAGCTGTCATGGCGGGGTCTTATCCTGCTGCGAGGCCAAAGTCGTCATCACCTGGACCAACAGCGGTGGAGCCCACCTGGGCTAGGGTCTTGCACGGAGGCACATCCCCAGAGACGACAGTCCGGCAAGGCCACTTCTCACTTTTCCCCACCCGGCGCCTGTTTGCTGAATTCCGGCGCCAGGCCCCTGCTGGGTGCTACCAAGGAGAAGTCGTCCTAACTAACGGTCCTATTGCACAAGGGCTGTTAAACGCCTTCCCCATACCCTACCCATCCTGCCTCCTTTCTCTGTCCCCTGGGAGCAGGTGTGTTTGAGCCCTTCTGCACGTCACTTTTAATAGAACTAGGGACCCATGAGCTCACAACTCTCCCTGCTCCTTCCCAACAGCTCATCGAGCTCACACGGCCCCTGGACTCCCGGCTGGAGCACGTGGAATTTCAGGCCCTTTTGCAACTTCTCTGTCCGGAGAAGATCCTTTGGCTGTTCGCCTCGGCGGTTCTGGAGCGACGCATCATCTTCCTGGCGGAGGAGCTCAGGTGTGAACCTGGCTGCTGATTCTCGTAGCGTGTATTACGGGGCCCAGGCAGCTTGCCCTGGGCTACAGCCTAAATTGCAAGCAGGTCCACTCTGCATCAGTACGGGGCCAGATGCAAGTCCCCTGCTCTGTCTCTCTTGGTCCCAAGCTGGGTGTAGTTGCGACTGGCTGAGGGCACCTCCCTCCCCCCAGCTCAATTAGTGGTGATGCATTTCTTGTGCCCCTCCTGACTTGGGAGATAAAGTCAGAAGAAATGAATCCCAGGGGCTGAGAAGTCTGATTGAATAGACCGAGCACTAGTTTGGGACTCCAGAGACCTGGGTTCTAGTCCCGACTCTGCCACTGGCCTGTTGTGTGGCCTTGGACAAGTCCCTTACCCTCTCATGCCTCAGTTTCCCCACCTGTAAAATAGGGGTGCTGACCTCGACCTCCTTTTCAGAGCACTTTGAGATTGGCAGATTAGCAGTGCTAGAGGGGAGCTAGGTGGTGGTATTCTGGCTGGTGGAACAAGACGGCTGGAACCTGTTCCTGATGGAGCTCGAAGAGTTAATCCCCACTAAAGGCAGGGCAGGGCAGCCAAGGAAGTCCTGCTCGCACGCTAACATCAGTGGAGCGTAAAGGCAGCCAGTCGGCTCCAATCTCTCCTCTCCCTCTGGGTTGCCTCATTCCGACACATCAGCAGGAAGGAAGTCTCTCATTGGATCTGAGCCACTAGAGACTTTCACTGATCAGACTCTCAGAAGAACCACTCAGGAATGGGCCACCCTGTGGAAGGACCCTCTTCAAACAGTAACTATCGTCCAGTGAGGAGTGAGCCCCGAGACAAGGAGGGAAGGAGAAAGCCATTGCTGTCCCAGACTCTCACTCTGAGCAAAGCACCAGACCAGGACTTGGGAGATTTGAGTTCTGTTCCTAGCTTTGGTAACTGCGAAAAAAATCACAGCTCCCGCCTTCCTCTGGGCCTCAGTTTCCCCGTCTGCAAAATGGGAATAATCGGCCCGCCCTCCATATGAGGAGTTAGGACTTTTCAGCTTGGAAGAGAGACAACCAAGGCGCTAGATATTTATTATCAAGGTCTATAAAAATCAAAACAGGCATGGAGGAAATAAATAGGAAGTGTTATTTATTCCTCATAGCACCTGAATTAGAGGTCATCAAATGAAATTAATAGGCAGTGGGTTTAAAACAAACAGTCAGAAGTATTTCTTCACACAGCTCACAGTCAACCTGTGGAACTTCTTGCCAGAGGATGTTGTAAAGGCCAAGACTAAAATAGTGTTCAAAAAAGAACTAGATAAATTCGTGTTAGCCAGGATGGGTAGGTATGGTGTCCCTAGCCTCTGTCTGTCTTGTTCTGTTCATTCCCTCTGGGCGCCTAGCATTGGCCACTGTTGGAAGATGCTGGGTTATATGAGATTCTGGGATAGATTTATAGTTTTCTAGCTGGGGAAACATTTTGTACCAAAACTGCACGTTCTGTTGATAGCAATGCCCCGCCAATGAGAGTTTTGTGGGGCAGCACCATGGTCAACTCCAAGGGTTCAAAACACGTGAGGCTTTGGCCTCCTAAATTGTGAGACCGCATTAAAAATAAGACAAAAACGGATGGGAAGGGAGGTCCTTAGGGGCACGTTTACAACCTTCTCCCCAGCCACAGAGCTAGAAACTGACATCTTTCCTTTAGAGAAAAAGCTAAAGAAAAGGGACTCTGGTTTAATCCCTTGACTCCAGGAGCTGGGGATTTATTGACAAACACCAAATGTCGATTTGTAATGGAATCCCGAGAACTGGCAACGCTACTATGTGATGAGAGGAGACAGCCTCAAAACAGCCCACATTGATGAGGGTAGAATTCAACTCTGAGAACTCCATGTATGTAACTTAATCAAGAGACAGCGAAGGCGTTCTTCCATCCGTCTTGATCATACCGACAAAGGAAACAAAACTCTGCTATGGGAACTCTTCCATCTAAGAGACAAAAGTCTAACCCGATCGAAGGGCTGGGAAATTGAAGTTAGGCAAATCCCAGTTAGGTTCAGATGTTTTTCCATCAATGAGAATGTAAATAATTGGACCAGTTTACCACCACTCGGCCACTGGCTAATGGGCTGTTTTTTGGAAGGGTCAGCTCTAGTTTGAGCAGGAATCAGTTCAGGGCAGTTTTCTGGCCCGTGCTAAGCGGGAGGTCGGACTAGGTGATGACAATGGTCCCTTCTGGCTTTTTCTCCGAGAAAAGCCCTGGCAGTTCGGAGCCGGGGTCTCCTTGGAAGTCACTGAGCTCCATCTCTCGGGTGCTCTTGACAATCTCACCCAAGGATTAGCATGCTGGCCAGCCCCATGCCAAATCCAGCCAGTAACCCGAACTCTTCCTTCTTGGCAGCGTCCTCTCCCAGTGCATCCATGCGGTGGCAGCGCTTCTGTACCCCTTCTCCTGGGCGCACACCTACATCCCCGTGGTTCCGGAATGCCTGATCGATACCGTCTGCTGCCCCACCCCCTTCATGGTCGGAGTCCAGAAACGCTGCCTGGAGCAGGTTCTAGATCAGCCCATGGAGGAGGTACCGTGCTGTGCACTCGAAGGAGGCTCAGTTGGCCAGTTTGTGCGCCGGGGGGTAGCAGGTCCAGATTTTGTCTCCATCCCAGCCTGGGGAGGGGAAAGGTCCAGAAGGAAGCAAGAGCTGACTCCAGCTAGTTCCTAGGCAACACCCAAGCTTTCCCCTCACCAGATCGGATGCGGATTCCTCCACCTACCCACTAGCTGGGCAAGAGCCTCAGCCCAGACCCCCTCTGTCCCTTGCCCTCAACTCACCATTCCCAGTCTCCCAGCTCACGGGAGGCGAGTGCACATCTGGGAAAGCTAGTTTAGTCTCAGCCAGTTCGCTCCTTGCCCTTCAGCTGGGAGCACTCAGAATGGGGCAGCTGTGGGGCTCGGCCCTTGCTCCAGGGGGACGTGGGCTAAGACTCCAGAACTCCTCTCACGTGGGCCTCCCAAGAGACACGAGGCAGGAAGCACCTCCAACCTGGGGTGGATTGGAAGCAGTAACTGGTCCAGTCGCCTGCCGATGCCCCTGGTCCTTTCGTTTCCCCAGACACAGAGTTCGGAGGGGTGGAGGATCCTTTTCTGTGACCTAGAGCAATTTGTCAGCAGGTGCAGCTCGGAGCCTTTCAAAACAGACTCGAGGCCCAGAAAACTGATTCTGAAATAGAGGCTCTTAAATCCCTGCTGATCACAAGCAGCCTTGCAGTGCAGCCTGGCTAACGCTCGGCCCTGTTTGTTATTTTTAGGTGCTGCTGGTTGACTTGTGCCAAGGGAAGTTCTTAAAATCGGTAGGTGTCCCTGCTGCGATGCTTTCAGTTCCTGTTTATCGGTCGGAGTGTTTTCACCTCTATTGTTGAACAGCCGCAGGCGCCTTGATCCTGGCTTTTTGGTAGCTGCCGGACACTCCGTCCCACTTCTCACTAATTCTTTGCACTCTGCATGCTTAGGGGGTAGGGCCTCTTGCCTGAGCTGCCTACAGAGTTGCTGTACCATTAACGTTCCTGGTTTATAAACACCCAAGCACTGCCCTGCAGGGAATTCAAAGCAAATTCATTTCTCAGGCTGTTGTATCATCTCTCTCATTATGGGTGGCGGAGGAGCGGGTGGGTCAGACACAGTTAACCCTGCAGAAGTTTAATCTCCAACATCCTTTGGGATAAAAATTGATAGGCGATGGCTTCTAGCAATAGCTAACGAGCACCCCTGAGATGATGGTAATGTAGACTAGGGATGTACGCAGCTAGTTGACTATCTGATAAGCATATGCAGGAGCAGGAGCCGGTGCTGGGGGGAGCCGGCTTAAAAGCCAGTTCCCCCCAGTACCATCTCTTTGGGGGGGAAGCAGGGCTCAGTGGGAAACTGGTGGTGCTTCTGCCTTTGACATGTAGCAAGGCCGGGCTCTTGCTATGTTTCAAAGGTGGAGGTGCCCTTATTGACTAATAGAATAGTCGATGCAAATTGCATCATTCGATTAGTTGATTAATCTCAATTAACACCCTTAACGTAGACTGCATGGCTGTGTTCAAGAATGGGTCACAGGCAATGTTCCCGCAAATCTTTTCCATCCATGCTCAGATTTTTCCCCATCCATTTGCAGAATAAATTTTTGTGCACACCAAGGCTTGTGTGGATGTGCACCAAACAAAACCTAGCTGTGGGCGCTTTGCTAATCAGCTAGGCTGCACCTGAATCTCTCCTGAGCAGCTGCCCAAGCACACAGATTACAGGGAGTGCTGGTCAGGAGGGCTCTGGAGGGGAGACATGTTGGTTCCCGGGAGCTTTGATCCTGAAGGCACGCTTGGAAAGTGGTTCAGCGAGCTAGATTCCCCACTGGCGCTTCTAAGCCTTCTTTCCCGGGCCTGAGCTTCTCTGGATTGCAAGTGCTGGCTGTGCTAACATCCGTTTGCCCGCTTTCAGGTCGGCGACGAAGACAACATCTTACCGGCCAAGCTGCAGAGCGAGATGCTGACTTCTTTAAAGACACACAACAGCAACAACAACGTACAGAGTACGCAGAGTTCCTTCTTCGGGTGTGCAGAGCCCCACACAATGACAGCTGGTGTCCCAGGCTAACCAGTCCTCCTGGGACCTCTTTTCTGCCTCGGCTTCAGCCAACACATGGCCTAGGGCTGCGTGTGCTTTAGACTCCCGTGTATAACGAGTGAGCTGCTCATGTGGAGAGACTCACTAAGTGGTCTAAGCCACTGGACTAGCCGTGGTCCCTGGTCCCACACGCTCAGCCCCGGCAGGGACACCTCAGCCCTTCCTTCTTCAGAGGTAGAAAGAGACTGAGATTGGTGCAGCTTACCAAGGGTGGAGGGAAGTGTCCTCCGCTGGTGTAAATGGTCATCGCTCCATCGGCTCCCTCTCCACATGGACTGCAGTGGAGCTGTGACCTTGCCCACCAGTTCGGGATCTGCCCCCTATCCTGGGGGGGAGGGCTATCTCAGTGGTGGGGAGGGGGTGAAATGGACATGCCCAGTGGGACTCTCGATGTAGCCCTGCAAACTCAGCCTGGCATGTTCTATACATTTTTTAAAAAACCCAACTGCCTTTTGCCCTGTAGCTTGAGCACATGGGATCTGTCCTTGCTGGCAAACAAAAACCATGGGATTTCACCTCCCATTTTTAGAAGACAGCCTGCCAGTTCCCAGCAGTGGCCTGATTTTAATCTGAGCATCTTCCTCCCTAAATTCTACAACCGTGTGGGACTAGGAAAACCAATCAGGGCAGAGAAATAATCCATCACGAGGGAGAGAAGCAAAAAAAATCCCCCAGGCTGTAGGATACGCGGCTGGACCACACAGAGAGCCAGTGTCCCTGAATGACCCTCCGTGACAACTGGATCTGGGCGCTTTCGACACTTAGCCGTCCTCTGCCACTACCGCTCCTATGCGCTACCGAAGCAGATGGCGTCCCCCAGGCAGAGCGGCCTGGGAAGGCAGTCCCGTATGCTAGCGGCCGTTACAGCTTTATTATGGTTTAGCACCAAGACGTTGGATTGTAGAGTCTGAGGGAGATGGCAGTTGCTTCTGACGAAGCCACGGCAAGTGAATTAGGTCAGCGTGCACTGAGGCCACCCGTCCAGCACCTCTGTAGGCTGGCCTGCAGCACATTCAGTTCCTTGCATGTGCGTGCAGCGCTTGGAGTTCCTTGGAAGCCCAGGGTTCGACAGTCACAGTACGGTGGCTAGCAGACCCGGCAATCATCCAGCAGACCAGGCAACTGAATACCAGGTTGAGCAGTGGTTCGGTTTATACCCCTATGGGGCTTTTCTTTCTAGCCGGGACCGGGTTTGAGAGTCACACAAGTTAGCACAAGTCAGATGTTTCAGTCGTGTTTAAATTTAAAAGCAGGGAGGTTGAGCATTGCCCCAGAGAGGAGGAGAGAGGTAGAATTGCCTAGTGGTCACAGCACTAACTTGGGACTTAAGAGACCTGGCTTCAAGACTTAAGAGACCTGCCCCACCACAGACTATGGGTGATCCTTAGGCATGTCACTTTGGCCCTGATCCTTGAAGTTAGGAGGGTAAATACATCTGCCGATCTGTGCCTCAGTTCCCCTTCTGCACAGCAGGCACCACGGCCCAGCCCTGCCTCACAGGGATTGGGAGCACGAACAAAGATTGTGTGGTGCCCACCTCCTGTGTTAAGGGGGGGAGGTGTCATGCGAATGCCAGCGCCCATGCCCAAACTGTACATCTCCTGTTCCCTTTCCAGCATCCGAGCAAGTGAACGCTCACGTCTCCAGCTGCTTCATGCAATTCTTCATCAAAACCGTCGGCCATTATACCTCGCACCTCAAGTGGAATAGGAGTGGCCAGGGAACCTTTGAGGAGAAGGCCTTCTGCAGAGCCATCACCTCCAGGTCCTGCCGCAAGTTTGTGAAAAGATTTGTGCGGACTCAGATGTTTTCCCTCTTTATCCAGGAAGCCGAAAGGAGCAGGATGGCCCAAGAAGGTAAATCGCCCCCTCACCACCACCTCCTCCACTGCTACCCTGGTGTTCAGGAAGCAACAACCTGCTTCTAAAATCGTCAGGGACTTCCCAGAAGGGTGCCCTTTGGTTTGTTTGGGCAGAGGGAGTAGGACTTACTATTTGCAGAATTGCTTGTGCAAATGTTTGAGTGTGAGTGTCCTGAAAACAACCCACGGGGCAGGGAGGAAGAGACACCGTTAGAGGAGATGGTACAGGCATCTCCCGCAACCGGTGTGTCACCTGCAAAATTGATTTGCTTGCGGCCTTTCCCTTTTCAGCACTCGGGCCGTTGGCTGGAGGTTATTGTCGACTCCAGAACTCTGCCTGTTTGTATGGCAACCTGTCAAAGCACTAGCGCAAAGTGCTCCTTGCTTATTCCCTTTGCTAAGATTGGAGTGATGCAGCATGGCTTAGTAGATGGTGCACCAGACCGGGACGCAGGAGATTGGTTTTATTCCCAGCCCTGACTCTGGATTTCTCACTGGCCTTGGGCAAGTTACTTCACCATTCCCTGCCTCAGTGTCCCTATCTGTAAAACAGGCTAGGCATTAATGCTACTTTCAATCCCAGCCCTGACTCTGGATTTCTCACTGGCCTTGGGCAAGTTACTTCACCATTCCCTGCCTCAGTTTCCCTATCTGTAAAACAGGCTAGGCATTAATGCTACTTTCAATCCCAGCCCTGACTCTGGATTTCTCACTGGCCTTGGGCAAGTTACTTCACCATTCCCTGCCTCAGTTTCCCTATCTGTAAAACAGACTAGGCATTAATGCTACTTTCAAGAACTTCATCAGCGTCACTGATCCCCCTGCAGCTCCTGAGTGCGCCCGGCCTCAAGGTTTCCCTCTCCTGGGGTGTAATCACATGATTCTCCCGTTCTCAGTGTGATTCTATTACACAGCAGCTGGGCATCCCCACACCTCTCGCCAGCTAAACAAGGTGACGTTCAACGCCCCTCATGCAGAGCCACTAGATCCTACCTACCACTCTTACCTAGGGGGAAGACAAGCAGGCCGGCCACCCATGCATTTACAAGCTGTATCAGCAACAGAGGGAGGGTCTCCGGAGGGGCCCTCGCTGTAAGACCTGGCCCGCCCTTCTGGCTCCGGTTGGCTGCTTTGGAGACTTTGTTCTCGCGCCAGGGCAAAGTCCCCCCAGCACCGATTCTCAGAGCCTGAGCCAATTGCCTTGAACTCTGGGGCTAAAATGGCAAGCGCTGAGCCCCTCCCCATTTTGAGGGGTTTGAGCCGGAGCCAAGACATCTGCACTGCAAATTTTGGCCCTTTGAGAGCAGTTGGCTGGAGCCATGCCCCCGCCCCCCCCCACCTCCTCGGATCTTTTATTGCACCACAGATGTACCCTTAAGCCTCTGTTAGAATTAGAAAACAACCTTTCCTGGTGCCCTCCTCCCTTGCCTCACTTTGCCAGCCCAAATTCCTTCCTCCAGGGAGTAACTGCAGGCTACCCTTTATAGCCCCAACCATGCCTCCTTTTCCCCAGACAGTGCCCACAGACCCCTGCAACCCCTCTCAGTTCCTGCCCATCCGAACTAGGGATGTTAAATATCGGTTAATTGAATAGCCGAGTAATCTCATGAATTCTTATCGGTTGATTATTCTATAGTCCCCAAGGGTGGGGCTGGCAGCCAGCGTGCTCCCGGCCCCGCTCCCGAGGAGCAGCGAAGTGCCAGGCAGGAGCTAGTCTAAACCCAGCTCCGCTCATGGACCTGTTGCCCTGTGCTGATAGACAGCAGCAGCGGAGGCTGGCAGGAGCCCCTGTCAAGGGGGTTCTGAGTTTCCAGACCCAGCAGGAGCCAGAACTGAACCAAGCTGCCTGCCCACCCAGTGCCTAACACGCTTTAAATGCAGAGCCGCAGCAGGGGTAGATCCTGGACCTGGCCCGAGCCAGGACTGAGCCAGGCTGCTGGCCAGCCTGTTAAAAAAAATGTACTGGTGGCGGGGGCGGGGGAGAGGAAGAAATACACGTAGTCTATAGAATTAACCTTACGCTGTTGCTTATCGGATAATCGGTTACACTATTACATCCTAATGTAAACCTTGTCTCTGCTACCTGGCTGCTCCTCCCAGTGCAGTCTAGACAAGGTAATTGGCCCACCTGGCCACGTTAGCCCCAGCAGGTGGTGAGGTGCCAGACACCCCTGGCACAGGCTGGTCTTACCTTCTGCCTCCTTCCAGTGTCCCAAACCTAACCTGGCCAGTGAATTAAAGGTAATAAACCCCAGATCTTCTGCCCCACTTGGGCTCCTCATTAGTCTTGCTGTCCCAAAGTCTAAAACAATGTCATGAAAGCTCCGCCACCCTCAGGTTCTTGGCCCTCCCCCTCCCCAGAATTCTCCCCAGGGCTTCCTCCCTGGGTCCCCAGCTCCTCCTGGGCTGCTGAGCCACAGGGGCATCTTCCCTGGAATCTTTCCCCTCTACATGCTGAGGCTCTCCTCTCCCGCTGCCCTCGCCCTTCAGCCGCAGAAGAGACCTGCCCCTCCCCGCTGAGCTCCTCCAGCCTTTTAGGGACATCATCCAACTCCTTCCCCACGGAGCCTAACAATTGGCCCGTGCTCTTTAATCCCCCATTTCTCAGGAACAGTTGGGATCTCACAGGCCAGGCTGAGCCCAACACCCCTCCCCCTGTAAAGGAGCCAACAGCCAGTGACAACGCCAGATGGATGGAGGCGCCAATGGTGACGGCATAGCAATAACTCAGCATGTTCTGGGTGTTCTCAGCCATTGCTCTAAAGGGAAGGCTGAGCAATTGTTCGGCCCAATAAAAAAGGGATTAAGTCGAGATTTAAGAAGTTAACCCAAAGGTCCCTGCCAGGAGAAACTTCCTGCTGGCCATATAGTGCCGCAAAGGAATCTACCAAGACAAGCCCCCAGCATTTGGTATCTTTAAATCTCGGCAACTGGACCAAAGACCATTAAGTGGCAAACAGACTTGCACACGAGATGGATCCAAATAGGTCTCGTCCATCTCTGGAGTTGGGGGCTTTTCCTCGTAGCCCGGTTTTTCACTTTGTTGGTGAGGTTGTCAGTGCGTGTGAAATACAAGTGTGGGTATGAGTGTCCTACTGATTCACCCTGCCTCTCCACTAGTCCTTGAATCTCTCCATTCGTTGGGCTCAGGTGGCAAAGAGGTGGACATGGTACTAGAACCTGGATAAACATCTGGGTTGGAGACTGTTTACAGTCTGGGTTGGAGATGTGAACTGTCTACAGTTCCCCAGCCCTGGTCACAAAGATCCAGATCCTCAAAGGGATTTAGGCTGCTAATTTCCATTGATCTTAAACACCTTGGAGGATCTGGACCAAAGGACTTAGTCTGACCTGGAAATGGCACACTTACTTCATTCAAAAGTAGGCCTTCAATAAGACTAGAAGCAAAGCTCCTGTTGGTTTATATGGTGCAAGACTCTCTCTAGGAGGACATGTCCAACAAGCATTAAAGATTCCCCATTTTTAACCTGAGATACACATTGCTTCTCCAACTTGCTCCACATCTAGCCTGGCCAGGTAGATTTGGATCCAGTGTTGCTGCTGTGGAGCCTTCCGATGCAGATTGACAAGAACCACCAAATTCTATTCCTCATATTAGGGATTTTCCACCTACCCCTCCATCCCTATCTCCTTCAGCACCTAAATCCCATGATTATTGGGACCAGAAAAATGCCTGGGGAAGAGTATGACCATAGCGATCTCCCCTGGTCCATCCTCTGGTTCTCTGCTTTGATTGTTGTTTCTTATTGGGTTTCTTGGGCTGCATTAGCACTCCTACCATAGTATGTTACAAAACAAACCAGCTAATGACCCCAGTTGTTGATGAAATTACAATGTGGTGTATGACTGATCCAAACTTTTGTTTTCCCCAGGGTATTTCCAGCAGAAAGTAACTGAATATCAAGAACAAAAGAAGCGAAGAAATTCTTGAAGAACTATTGGCTTAGGCAGATAACTGCCTGCAGCAATATTCTGGCCAGACTGGGTCAGCATCTCACTCATAGGCACAAAGCCCGGAGTTTGGCTAGCTCTGAGTGTCTCTGGAGCCTTGCCCCTCCTCCTGTGAATGACGAGATTATCTGGTCCGCACAAGATGCCAGTTCCTGCCCAGTCTCTTCTCTCTCAGGACATGACTGCACTAGCACTGGCAGCCTCTTCTACATAGCTAGCAAACATGGGGGTGATTGTTTTTTCCAGGCCAACTGACACCAACGCCCAAGCTGCAGTTCTTAGTCAAATGGCAGCGTATGGTCCCGTAACTAGTTCTTACTAGAGGACAATCATGAATCTTCAATAGCAAGAGTGTGAAACTGAGGCAGGATTGCCTGCTTGCTGTATAATGGCAACATATGTAGAATAATTTGAGATAAAAATTAATAGTAAGAAATATTTGTAGATCTTATTTAAAAAAAAGTCTAAATTTTCTAGCTGAGACGTATTCTATCCTGAAGGGCTCCCCCTCAACAACAAGATGGTTTCGTGTTCTTTTTATAACAAACGTTTTCATTGTTCCAGATTTGTATGAGCTAAAAGACCTGAGTGTCACCTACTGGCTTAGGCACCGATGACAACAGTGAGCTCAAAATAAACAGCGTGAAGAGTGCAAACTAGGGTTTGGTGTGAAGTCGCGTCTTTGCATTAGCTCCACTTGAAGAGACTGGGGGGGGATGTGTGCGGTAGTGGGATTATGAGGCATCTGCAGCTCAGAGAAGGGAGATAGCATTGTGAAAATGCAGTGGTGCCTGCGGTCCTGAAAAGCTGTATCCTATCCTGGTTTGGCTGCTGAATTTTGAAATTTTTTCAGTTCGTCTTTTAGAGACTGCGCCAAGCTTAATTATGCCAGCCCCTCTCTCGTTAAGTGCATTCGGGCAGGGAGCATTGTACCAAAATACCAGCTAGTGTTGTCTGCAGTGTTGACTGGCTAAGAGTGTTGCATAAAAGGGAAAGTTTGCTGCTCTTTGGGGAAAACTGTCTGCTGGGATGTGTTCAGTGATGCCTCAAATGACTGCCACCTTTAGACCCTAGAAATTGCCCAGATGTGCATGATACAAACATGCTAATAGCTCTGGGAACTTGTAATGCCTAGGACCCTCATTCATAGAACATGACCTCATTGTACTAGGAGTGTACACTTATTATTAGGTGTATTACAGTAGTTTATAGATGCCCCAGTCCTGGACTCCATTGTGTTCCTTTCTCCTTGCCATGTTCATAGAATCCTAGGGCTGGCAGGGACCTCAGGAGGTCGAGTCCAAGCCCCTGTCCAAAGCAAGACTGATCCCAACTAAATCATCCCAGCCAGGGCTTTGCCAAGCCAGGACTTAAACACCTCTAGGGATGGAGATTCCACCCCTTCCCTAGGGAACCCATCCCAGGGCTTTACCACCCTTCTAGGGAAACAGATTTTCCTAATATCCAACCTGGACCTCTCCCACTGTAACCCAAGACCATTGCACCTCGTTCTGCCACCTGTCACTACTGAGAACAGCCTCTATCCATCCTCTTTGGAACCTTCCTTCAGGGAGTTGAAGGCTGCTCTCAAATCCCCCCTCACTCTTTTCGTCTTCAGACGAAATAAGCCCCAAACCCTCAGCCTCTCCTCATAGGTCATGTGCTCCAGCCCCCTCATCATTTTGGTTTCCCTCTGCTGGACCCTCTCCAATGCATCCACATCCTTTCTATAGTGGGGGGGGGGGGTGTTTCCTATAGGGTTGATCTCATGTAATGGGTAGTTTTCAGAAAATAACTATTCAGGATTAATAGTTCCTTCTTGCCCCCGTTATATTTCTTAAGTTTATCTGTTGGCAAAGACTGGCATGTTAAATCTCTTCAGAGAAACCCCTGGGGAATTGCCCTTTTTCAAAATGGCCACTGCCCTTTCTCCCAATGAGAATAGACCTAAGTTGCCCTTAGGCAGTGCTAGTCCATTTTTTTAGTCAAGGTTCAAGTTTCTTGGTTATTGTATAGTCAAGGTTCAGACTCCAGAGAAAATAAAAACGATAAGTACATAGATACGGGTCCTTTCAAAAGCATCTAGTGGTCCTGATTTGGCCCACGGTCCAACTAGTGCCTGGCCCCTGCCCTAGGGAAAAGGCAGGAGAGAGAAAGACAGCCATTGTAAATATCGTTCATTGTGCAGCTCCCTGAAGTAGGTGAAGTTCTCTGCAGCCATTGAATACATTTATTTTTCATAACTGTAAGAAGTGACAATTAGACTGAAAAAAAGATATCTTCAGATGTAGATTTCCTTGCATTTAACTGCATGGGAAGGAACCACATTTTCAATACCCACTGCAAATCCATTCAATTATTTCCAGAACACTCCCCACCTGAATCAAATTCGAGGACACTGATCAGCTTCAGACAACTATATACAAGACATCTAAGAATAAAATAACTGTACTTACCTTGACCGCTCCAGCAATCCTCCTATGAAATGCAGCCAGGCACTTGGACACCACCGAAATGGTTCAGAGGAGAAAGTCCAAGACACACTTAAAACCACCTTTACCAATCAAAGACACTCCAGCACAGAAATAGCTCATGTCAAAGAACAGGCCACTCAAGTACCACTCCCCAAAAGAGCCTGCTTCAGTAAATGAAACAACCCCCCCCTTCATTCACACCTCTAGTTGTCACCTATCACCCCACATCTGAATCCATATGGGAGTATCCTAAAACAATTACACCACATACCTAATGGGGATCACATCCTGAACCCTTTCTCTTGGCCTTCAAACAACCCCATCATCAGAAGGAAGCTCCTCGAAGACCAGGACACACCAGCTCAAAGTGACACCAGATTTTCATCCCATTAAAATTGTGCAGACATTTCCACTGCTATGATGATCAATACCCTCCCCCCTCCCCACCCGCAACACACCTTTCAAGATCCATAGTCTCACACATGTCTAACCACAACACATGCAGCATTCAGGTACATCAACAATTCTGTAGCTGAAACCAGACAATCAGTACGCTCTCAAATGAGCTCACAGAAAATTGAAAGACAAACATCACATCACCCGTGCACAAGCACTTTGCACAAATTGATCACACCAGATCTGATTGTCTGCACAACACCTTCAAAAGATAAGCCTGGGAGTTTTTAATTCATAATCCTGTTGTAGGACAAAAATTCTGTGTCTGACAGAGGCATAACCGGCCACTTCACCTTGAACAATCTCTTAAAACTCCAGTCATCTGAAGAAGTGGGCTGTGCCCACGAAAGCTCATGACACCATCTACATGTTTTGTTAGTCTATGAAGTGCTACCAGATCTTTAGTTGTTTAAGTTTATCCTGTACAGACTAACTCAGCTACCCCTTGAAGCTTCTCTTACAGTATGTGTTAATTACTTATGATTATCTGTTCTATGTTGTATTTAGCTGTGACACTGTGTACCTTTCCCAGACCCGAAGCAGAGCTCTGTGTACATCAAAAGTTTATTTCAGCAAAAGAAGTTGGCCAAATAAAAGGTATCACCCACCTTGTCTCTCCAGATTCTCAAAGGCAATTAGGTGTCTAATTCATAGTGATTTCAATGCCTTTGACTATCTGGGCCTTATCCTTTTGTCCCTCAGTCCCCCATCTGTAAAATGAAGATAATAGCACTGTCCTAGCACTCAAGGACATTGTGAGAAAAAAATGCATTAAAGCTTTTGAGGTACTCAGATACAACAGAAATGGGGACTAGATACACCATCTCTGTATCATACTCATTGCAGTTAAATCTGGGCCCTTTTTTTTTTTTTTTTTTTCATTTTTATAAAAACACCTTTTCATTTTATTGGCCCCGAGGTGGAGGGGAAATTTTCTGCCTGGCAGTGTGGTTTTTAGGGGAAAGCTAGTTCAAAGCAGCATGTGTCACATTTTGTTTTCAAGGCAGTGAGGTTTGTACTCATTCGGATATGTTCCAGGAAGTTCTACATGCAAGAGATAACTCTGTAAAAGCGCTGCATGCAGCGCTCGCTTGTACACAACAACAGAAAGGGTAAAGTTTAAGGCTGAACTTCCAACTTGCTATCTCTTTGGCCTCATGAAGTATAGAATCATAGAACTGGAAGGGACCTCGACAGGTCATCGAGTCCAGCCCCCCGCCCTCAAGGCAGGACCAAGCTCCCCTTTGCTTAGAATGATCCCCTTTACTTAGAAATCTCATTCAGTTTCTCAATTAATTCCACAGCCTGAGTTCCTTATGTCTACAATCAAATAGAAACAGTATCATAATGCATTAGGGCAAAGTTAATGTATTACAGGCAATTTATACATCACCTATTTACACAGCAACTGGGTGCACCTTATAAGCAACAACAGTTCTCAAGTTCTCTCAAGCAAGCCCCATAACACCTGGTAATGCTGAAGTTTTATATGAAAGAAGTGTAAAATCTTGCCCCTAGGGTACTGGAGCTACCAGTTAGTGAAAAGCCTCGGCAGAGGCACAGTATAGCATTTCCTAAGCAGGCATTAGTTTAGATGTATTTCCAGAAATGAAGGCTTTGCCTGAAGGAAGTCCAAAGCCTCATCCTGGGGACATTTAGCTTAATTGTTCCAGACTGGCACAAATGGTCAGTGGATCAGACCGGGAGCAATGGTCTCTGAGGCAAAGACTTTTAAGGTTCTGGACTGCTGGCTGTAAGCAAGACTTCAAATTTCCTATCTCGATCACTGCTTTCTGTGCCATTGCTGGTAACCTGCAGCTCGCTGTTTGCACTAGTGTGTCTCTGAGCGGAGCCTACACTTGGACTAGTGCAACTGTACTTTTGAGTGGCGTTTCCTGCCATTTAAATACTAAAACACAAGGCAAACACTCCTGCTCATCTGTCGCAAGTACTGTGTGTAGACTGGTGTCACATATTGCTTTTTTGATGTGACAGATCAGCATGTGACTTCTCACTGAGCAATAGTACGGGAAGAGATTACTGGAGAAACTACTTGACACACTGAGTTGTGCAACTCCCAGTACCTAAACAGGCGGGGGCGGGGAGCAGTACAAACAGAATCCAGACTCTTGGGAGTTCTACTCCAGATCCAATATGAACTATTGGAAAGTTATTTAGCTTCCTTTTGCCTCAGTTTACCACACATAAAACGGGCATAATATGCCTATGACTTTGGGAGCTGGGCTGCAAGTCTGTGTTAATTAGCAAAGAAAGTACTTGGAGATGCTTGGGTGACTGGCACTGGAGACCCAGGAAGTATAGAAAGGCGCTCTACACAACAGATTATGCTTCATCAGACCAAGTGCTTCACCCAGTGAGACAAAGCAGCTGACACACATGTAAAGACAACTGTAGCTCTTAGAATTTCCTTATTTATTAAAGAGCAGAAAGAAATTTTTGCTTAAATTCTATATGTAAAAAATGAACAGTAAAACTTGCTTTTAAAGTTTTTCCATTGAAGAAAATTGAGATAAGTTTATTTAAAAAAAAATTAAATTAAATTGACAAAGATACCACACTGTATTGTATGCTGATAGTCACTCCCTTCTTCCACAAGGCCCCTCTAAAATACACTGTTGAACAATATACATAAGTAAATGAAACAACTCTGTTTACATCCAAGTCCATTCAACTATTTCAGTCACACAATCTCATGGGATATCTCTGTTTTACAACTCAGCTCTTTAGTAAAAGAAATGTCAAAAATGGACTCTAAAGTATTTCACTAAGAGATGATGAAATATTAACATTATAAAGCACATTGTTTTGCAGTTTGTATATACACTACATTAAAAATTTCAGTTGTTGGGGATCCATTCACCATAGATAGTTTATTCTGTATGCAAGGTAATTACAAAGACAAAGCATTACTCCCTGCATGCTTTCCTGGGCACAGAACCAGTAGAGTTGACTACATGATGTTAACGTCGAGAGTACCTGGAATTCACCTTCTCTTTCCCTCTCTCTCTCCCTCTCTCATTAGGCAAAGACTAGTGAAGGAGTGTTACCAGTAACAAAGAATAGAAGTTGTACAACACTGATTATTATAAATTAGATTTGTTCTTATGTGCTCCTTTTGCCTTAGTCCCCTACATGTGTTCATATTCTTCCCTAGAGAAAACATTTGTTTCTTATTTCTCATCAAAGCAAGTACCCAGTCACTAATGATGATTAGAATGTGTGGAAGAGACCTTGATTCTGAATACATGGATGCGCAGATGGGAAGCAATCTGATTGCACACGCTGATGCAGTATCTGAGCAAATCAAAGAGGGAAAAGATCTGCAAAGGAAAAAATGACATGCGTTAGATCTAGCTATCTATACTGAGCGTGAATGCACCATGTGCCATCCTCATAATCTCTCTAAAAGCATCAAGGACAGCTCTCAAGGGGTATGTCTACATTACCCCGCTAGTTCGAACTAGCGGGGTAATGTAGGCATACCGCACTTGCAAATGAAGCCCGGGATTTGACTTTCCCGGGCTTCATTTGCATAAGCGAGGAGCCGCCATTTTTAAAACCCCGCTGGTTCGAACCCCGTGTAGCCGTGCTGCACGGGGCTCGAACTAGGTAGTTCGGACTAGGCTTCCTATTCCGAACTACCTCGTGGAACGAGGTGTACCGGTAGTTCGGAATAGGAAGCCTAGTCCGAACTACCTAGTTTGAGCCCCGTGTAGCCGCGCTGCACGGGGTTCGAACCAGCGGGGTTTTAAAAATGGCGGCTCCCCGCTTATGCAAATGAAGCCCGGGAAATTCAAATCCCGGGCTTCATTTGCAAGTGCGGTATGCCTACATTGCCCTCCTAGTTCGAACTAGGAGGGTAGTGTAGACATACCCAAGTTCTCTTGTCCTGATATTAAAAGGTATATTCCTATTTTTCTCAAAGCTTCGGGGTTTCTGCATTTTACAGGCTAGAACTTCAATCTACACTTCAATAAGAGAGAAATTGTAGCGATTGTAGAAAGCTTTTATAAGATGTCCCATGAGCTGTGGGTATTATTTTCAAGTGTGGATCTCTGATCTTAAATTTTCACAATGTTGTATTTGAATATATTTGAAAAAGTGTTTCATTGTATGGGAATAGTCAAGTTTCATGAGTGTAATTTATGCAGGCTGAGCCTTTATTTAACATACTAAGCTCCCAACTAAAACATATGTCCCAGTGAGCATCAAATGAACATACTGTGATTCCCAATTAGCTGAGCTTTTCCATTTCTTGCAGCTAGTACAGAAAGAAGTTCACAGCTGCTACACCTGCACAGAGTGCTTTAGAATGGCTATCTAGAGAGTGGAAGATTGATTTGACCTTGGTCTGGTTGGTTTTCAATGCTCTAATCAGGGAGAGACATAACTATGTAGCCAAGAGCTTCTCTGAGACACTGGTCCTGGTATCTATAGTTGCTCTGACACTGCATGAATTTCAGAAATTCCACCTGTGGATTTGTGCCTTATAGAGCTTTTGCTGTGGTGCACCCCAGAATGTGGAAATTATGTTCTTGCAAAAATATACTTAATCACATTTCTCCCCAATGGCTTCTAAACCTAGAACACGGCTCATTTGACATTGCTTCTACACCAGATTTGAGCCAAGTGAGGTCCATACGCCCAACCAAACCATGTCAAGTTAGCAAGAACCCTGTTTAAGGCAAGAAGGTTCCCAAATCCATGCTTCTTTGTTTGAATCATCTGTGGACAATTGGTGCTAACTGTGTACATGTGATCTGTGCACAATTAGCACAAACTCTGTGTGCATGTCGCAAATGTGAACAAACAGGCATATGGCACAAATGATCATTGATAGAAATAAAATACAATGACCTACTTACCAGGGCAATCCAAAGTACAATATACTCATCAATAAAGCTGTTAAAGTATTGGTCCAAGAACAAAAGTGCCGGACCTATGAATGCTGTATCATGCAGGTGCATTTCACTTTTGGTCATATGTGCAACCTATTAAAAACAAAACACACAAAAATATACTTTGGCCTAATGTTTTCAGCAGATTGACAGCATTGTTGTAGAAAGTATTTTAATGAAACAAGACCAAAAAACATTGTAAATGTTAATTGCATGCTGTTGGTTCATTGTTTAGTGGGCTCTGAATTTCTCAAGAAAAACCATGTGCAGTAGGAACCAAATAGAACCACTACACAGTCATGGGATACACAGGAGCAGCAGGAAAGGAAGGGTGTGGCTAGTCAATGCAGAGAACGGATGTTCTGGGGAAGGCAGAAGTTTGAGAAACTACTGTATAAAGATCATCATACAATAAAAGGAAAAGATAAAGGAAAAGAATCAATGATTCAGACACTTACCACCAATTTGTTAGTTATCTTAGCTGATACAAAACCAAAAGTAAGTATATACAGGCAAGGATGCTTTTCAAAGAGCTGTACAGCAGATTTCTTGTAGATCATTGCAGCTAATATGATCACTGATCCAATATGAAGAAAAGGTGAAAGGACACTTGTTCCCTATAGTGAGGGAAGAAAATGTTAGTCTAATAAAAAGTGCTCTTAACTGAACAACGGATGCATGTTGGGTGCATGTTAGTTTAAATTAAGATGGGCCTGCTTGCATTCACTTATGCCAGTAGCGAATTGTGGTGAAATGTGAATGAGGGTGTCAGCTGATAATGTGGTTGGAGCCTTTGGTTTGAAGGTCTAGAACTGGTATGATTTATATGAAGCAAACATGTAGTTTCAGCTACAAAACAAAAATTGTGTGTGGAGGAAGGCTTCAAACTGCAAAAACAGTGCTGTTCTTATGTTCTAAAACTTCTACAACAGGCAGGAGATTATTCTGTTCTTAAATGACAGGGGACCAAACATATGAATTTCTGTATAATTGTGATATGTATTTTTGATAAGATATTTTTGTTTTATTAGATGTCAATGGTCAAAAGTAAAATAGAACTAAAAAGACTAGTCCAAATAACTCAACTGGCATGAACACACACAAACTCTTAAAAAGTTCACAGAACATCCCTCCCTCCCTGCAAAAAATCCTTTAAGACAGACATCTGACAAGGATATTTGATCCCTTCTGGAAGGTCAACAGCTTTCATATTCCAATCAAATGCAAAAGCGTGCATATCAGACAGGGAGTTTGGTTTGGAAAAAATGCATGGATTCTAGTAGGTAAGATCTTGCAGAACATAACAGCCATAGTGGATCCGACCAATGGTCCATCTGGCCAAGTACCCTATCTTCCCAACAGCAAACAACATCAGGTGCTTCAGAGAGAATGAACAGAGCTGGCAATCATCAAGTGATCCTGTTTCTGGCAAAAACAGGCCAGGGACAATTGCTGCATCTCTAATCATGCTGGTTAATAGCTCATAGAGGATAGGTCCATCAAGGCTCTCTCCTCCTTTTTGGAACCCTGTTATAATGTTGGCACCAAAACATCTCTTGCCAATGAGTTCCACAGGTTAGCTTTGTGATGTGTGAAGAAGGTTTTTTTTGTTTTAAACCAGCTGCCTATTAATTTCACTGGGTGACCTCTAGTTCTTGTGTTATGTGAAGGGATTAATAACATTTCCTTATTCACTTTCTCCATACCAATTTTGTAGACCTCAATTATATCCCCCTCTTAAGTCATCTCTTTTCCAAAATGAAAAGCTCTACTCTTTTAATCCCTTTTCATACCAAAGGCATTTCATGACCCTAATCATTTTTGTTGTACTTCTCTGCACTTTTTTCAATTCTAATACATCTTGGATGGGGCAACAAGATTTGCACACAGTATCCAAGATGTGGGAATATAATGGATTTATACAGAGGCATTATGACATTTTCTGTCTTATCTATCCCTTGCGCCTAATGGATCTTGTGGTAAATAGCTAAATTTAGACCCCATCATTTTGAATGTACTGTATATGTAGGACAAATTTCAAAGCAAGGAAGGGGATGTTATCATTGATCTATTTTTCCCCATCCTTTAAAAACCCTTTATCAGTCCCAAAAGCTACTATTTTCATTTAGACAACATTTACCCCTTTTTTCAAGCTAGTAAATTAAGTGAAAGCTAACTTTACACCAACAATATATTAAACTAACACACTTGAAAGAATATCAGTTTTCTATAAACAAGCACGGAAACTACAAAGTAGGGATATAAAAAAAGATCTTTTAAAAAAAAATAACTGTACAGCCATTAAAAATCCTAGGTGGCCACATGGTTACAAGTACTGTGGGCTCTGCAGCATAAGCCTTATACTAAAGAGCCCACAGCACAGGGCTGCAGACGGCTTACGGACACCAGCTCCTGGCTGTCAGCCCCACTCCCGGGGAGCCAGCTGCACTGTGGGTTCTGCAGCAGCCGAGTCCCCAAAAGTGGGGCTGGAAGCCAACATCTGAGGAGCCAGAAGAGAGAAGCTAATACTTATCGGTTAATTGATTACACTCTTATGTCTCTGCTGCAGAGCTCTTCAAAAAGAAAATAACACAATAGATTCATAAACACAGAACAAAGCACTCACAGCTATAGTCGATCCATTTTTGCCAACACCACCTGTGAAGATCACACCAAAATAGTTTGTGCAGGAGAATATGGTTCCTGCAACAGTACAAAGAGCTGGGAATATTTTCATTTGAATATTCAGCACTGGAATCTTGACAATAGAGAAATACAAAACATTAAAATATGCACAATTAATCTAAAACCATGTTTATCTATTTCAAATAAACTCAAACACTCCACTTTTCTAAGTCCACACTTGGTTTTCTTCTCTCCCGCAAAATCAATCAATTAAAGAAATTGGGGAAGAAGATGTATTTTCTCACTTAACATATTAGCAAGATTCACTGATCCATTTGCTTTTATTTAACTAACAGATGTACCCAGCATTGTTCAGGTCTTTAAGTAACAGATTTTGAGTGGTGGTTGTTGGTTTTTTTTGTTTTTAATAAAAAGGAAAATGTACATGCTTTCTGCAAATGATCATATTTTTCAAAAATGAAGAAGTTTGTATTAATAAAAGAAGGAAAGTGATTCAACACATTAGCTAGAGCTTGTTGATAGATAATATTTGTAGTTTTCCTGTTTTTTGCTGGAATAAAAGGGAGTGGAGTGCAGGAGAGTGAGCTGGGAGGACTGGGACTCAGGACAGGAGGTGCTGGAGTTAGGGTAGGTGGGGGGGGCTCAGAGTTGGGTGTGAGGGGACCGTACACAAGTGAAAAAACCCCACCTTGCACACCAGAGCCTGGAGGGGTCCAGGCTAGTAGACTGTGTGCTCTAGTCCTGCAGGCTCCCCAATGCTGGGGAGGGAGCCACGAACATTGGGAGCTGGATCCAGTTGGGGACTTAGGTTCCCCAACCCTACTATATGCTTATTTCATATCAGAGGCTATGTGATTTCAAGTTGTTTTAACTTTAATATCTTGACTTGCACATCAAGACTGACTTTGAGGCTTTTCTAATGGATAATTCTTAGCACTTCTATCATGCTTTACAACTTCAGGGCACCGTGCAATCAGTCAGTCCACACAGACCCCCATGTTTGGTACTTTGTCACTTAGCACCATGTTAGAGAAAAACAGGAAGTGACTCACCCAAGTTCACACTGAATGTGTGGCTGGAGCGGGTATGAGAATTCAGTAGGTTCACAGCTTTTATTGAATTACAAGGTGCTGTTAGAAACTAATGTGGCCATGCTTTGCCCATATGGCGTTTACTGCTGATATCAACCAGATGACGAGTAACAGCACCTTACCCGATTGTGCTCTGGTATGCCACTTGAATAGGAAGCTCTAATTATACTCTTTTGAACCACCTCAGATACCCCTCCTATCCACTCTGCACTGCTGCTCAAAGACAGGGTTCAGAAAGACAGTGAAACAGAAACAGAGCTCGCTGAACTGAAAAATTCAGTCACACACACACACACACACACACACTGTTACTCTGGTGCTGAAGAGCTTGTGCCATTCTTATTATATAGTCTGCCTGTGTTGCCATCTTTTTTTATAATGATGCTTTCTTCAGTGGAAGTATTTTAGAATGGAGTGATGGGATTGCATTTGTTTGTACACATGAGGAGGGAAGAATCGGAACAACATTTGGCCCATACTGGAATCTGGAAAGAGGAAGTTTCAGGATGCCACAGAGAAATGAGCTGCAAAAAAAGGTCACGAGGCCTTGTACAAAAATGGCAAAAAAAAAAAAAAAGTTAAGTAAAAAATCCAGAATTTATAATTCCCCAGTAGAGCAGCTCCAGGAACCATGGCTAATGACATCAGTGGAGGCTGTAACATCAGTGTAGGGTGAGACTACATAATGATAAAAAGAAAGTTTGATTCCACCTGAGCCATATCTATATTATGGCTTCCACCACTATTAACACTGACGAAGCTGCAAGGTCCTATCTTTGCCAACGTATATGGATCCAGAATGATAGGAGATGAAGGCATGGACAAAGACCTCCACAGTGGTGGAGTGAAGGAAGTAAATATATGAAGTTAATGTTGAAAAGTTGACACAATCAGATTTGCAGATAAAGAAAAATGTGGGAAGAGTTCTGAGTCAAAGATTATGCAAAAGTTATAAACAGTGGAGGCAAATGGTTGGTGCGAGTCCAAGAAGGAAACAGAAGAGACACTGTTGTGCTTAACATTTCTGTCATTAAAATAAATACACCCCCCCCCCCCCCAAAAAAAACCACCCCCCCCCCCACACACACACACAAACACTCAGAGGGGTAGCTGTGTTAGTCTAAGTTTAAAAACAAGTAGTCCTGTGGCACCTTAGGGCATGTCTGCACTGCAGCTTTATTTCGAAAATTTCGAGATGGCAGATTTCTTACTCTGACTTCTGTAACCCTCATTTCGTGAGGAATAAGGGAAGTCAAAAGAAGAGTTTTCTTCCTTCGACTTCCTGCTGTGCAGACAGAGCCAAAAGCCAAATTAAGCTATTTTGACTTCAGCTACACAATTGACCTTGTGTATCTTAATTTGACTTTTGCCCTGCATTGTAGACATGCCCCTAAAAATATATAGAATCATGAGCTTGTGGGTAAAACCCGATGCGGTGGTTTATGTGATGAGGTCCTGTGATGGTGTTATTGTATAATGTGTGGACAGAGGTGGCAACAGGGTTTGTTGTGGGGGGTGGGAGGGGAGGGTTTCTGGGTTAGTATCTGAGGTGAGATGTGTACCTAATGGAAAGGATTTGCTTCAGGTTGGAGGGCTGTCTATAGGCGAAGATGGGCCCCATCTCCCAAGGCCTGAGAGAGAGTGAGGGATAGTTTTCAAGGATAGGTTAGAGATTGTCAATAATACACTGAAGGGGTTTAAGCTGAGGGGTGTTGCTGATGCCCAGTAGTGGTCTGTTATTTTCCTTGTTCAGTCTAAGTAGTTGACTTCTGGGTACTTGTCTGGCTCTGACAATCTGTTTCTGCAGTTCCCCAGGTGGGCATTTAAGTTTTAAGAATGCGTGAGAAAGATCTCTGTTTGAGCGACTGGAGCAAATCCGGTTGTGGCTTATAGTTTTGCAGCAGACAATGGATCATGTGAGGTGTCCTGGATGGAAACTAGAGGCATGTAGGTAAGAACAGCAGTCGGTAGGTTTCTGATATAAGGAGGTGTTTATATGACCATCGTTTATTTATACTGTTGTGTCAAGGAAGCGGATCTCTTGTGTGGACTGGCCCAGGCGGATGTTGATAGATGAGAGCTGAGGAAATGTTTGAGGTCAGCCATAAAATAGTTGGCATATTGTGAGGCCATGTGAGTGCCCATACCAGTGCCGCTGACTTGAAGGTATAATTGTCTTCAAATTGGAAATAGTTGGCGAGGACAAAGTCACATAGCTCAGCCACCAGGCACCATTGGAGATAGTGTTCCTGACAGCTCGTGGAATATTGGTGTAAAGAGCTTCTGCATCCATGTTGGCCATGATGGTGTTTTCACTGATGCTCTGGAGTTTCCTCAGGAAGTCAGAAGGGTCTCTAAAATAGCTAGGAGTGCTGGTAGAAGAGAGTCTGAGGAGAGTGTCAACAAAGCCACACTGTTGTAAGGGTGTCAATGCTGAAATGATGGGATGTCCAGGATTTCCAGGTTTATGGATCTTGAGTAGCAGATAGAATTCTTTTGGTAGGCATTATAGGATTGTGTTTGTATAAATTTGGCTCCAAGCTCTAGCAAGGAGTTTCTTGAGCAGATGGTATAGTTTATTTTGGTATACCTCAGTGGGACCATAGAACTGGATGCCACATCTGGAGTATTGTCTCACCAAAGCCAAATAAAGAGGAATAATGACATCTCTGGATCTACTGGCAATGATTCTTTTAATGCAACCAAATATGCCATTAGCCTTCTTGGCTACAAGGGCACATTGACAACTCATGTCCAACTTCTCATCCACTGTAATCCCCAGGTCCTTTTCTGCAGAACTGCTACTTAGCCAGTCAGTCCACAGCCTGTAACAATGCTTGGGATTCTTCCGTCCCAAGTGCAGGACTCTACACTTGTCCTTGTTGAACCTCATCAGATTTCTTGTGGCTAAATCCTCCAATTTGTCTAAGTCACTCTGGACTCTAACCCTGCCCTCCAGCATATCTACCTCTCCCACTAGCTTAGCGTCATCTGCAAACTCGCTGAGGGTGCAAGCCATCCCCTCATCCAGGTCATTAATAAAGATGTACTGGTACCAGAACCGAACGTTGGGACACTCCGCTAGAAACCGACTGCCACCCTGACATCAAGCTGTTGATCACTACCCGCTGGGCCTGACCTTCCAGCCAGCTTTCTATCCATCTTACCGTCCATTTATCCAATCTACATTCCCTTAACTTGCTGGCAAGAATATTGTGGGAGACCGTATCGAAAGACTTGCTAAAGTCAAGGTATATCACATCCACTGACTTTCCCATATCCACATATTTAGTTGGGGTTGGTCCTGCTTCAAGCAAGGATTTGGACAAGATGACCTCCTGAGGTTTCTTCAAACCCTAATCTTCTGTGGTTCTATAACTTATACCTATGGGAGCCTCAGTAAAATCAGCTGGGATCTGTATGGGTGCATGGATCAAATTACAGGATCAGGGCCATGGTTATTAAAAGTCATAAGGCAATTTTCACAAGGTAGAAAGTATTAACACCTGCCTTTTGACAAATTGCAATTATGGGGAGTTACATGCTGCATTCCAAAAATTCCTCCTGTAATTTCAATTTAATAAAGTATTCTTTTGTTTCTGACCTAAAATAGTTATATGTTGTTGATATCCATGTCAAACAATTCACCCAGAGATGCAGGTTTTCACTGGTGGACAAAGTAATTTTCTATTGGTAAATGTAAATGTGTAAAATGATTTGGGATCATTCTAGATTAATAGTACAGTATGGAAGGAAATGACTTTTTCGTGCTGTGCTGGTAAAACCAGAATGCACCATTATTGCCATTTGTTAGCTATGAAATTCATTCAAGTTCTTCCAGAACACGTCTTTTGATCTTATGGAAAAATGATATCTTTCCCTCCCAACAGAAACTGATATTCTAAATATGTTGCTCTTCCAGACATATACCAGAGCAGAAAAGAAGCAGAATAATCAGAAATATACATTAACTTAATATACAATATGAGCAAAAATTACCATTGATTGCCAAAAAGGTGGTCCTCCAATCACTGCCAGTAAATGCATGATTATTATGAAGATTTGCACTTCAGTCACATCAATTCTGATTAGGTACAAAAAAGCCAAAAAAGCACAATTATTTGAAGCAAATTCAGGTCAGTTATTGCAAACTCAGCAGTTCTCCTCTATCATGCACAGTAAAGGTCTCAAAATACTGGGAAAAGATTAAGCAAGTATCAGTAATTGATTATGCAAATATATTTGAGCTTTGAGTAAAACCCATGCTGTAATGTGACTATTTGATAAATTTCACTGCTTAATAAAACCCATCTTGACAAAAGGAATAGTTGGAACTCATTTAAATTGACGTAAGTAGTTGAGGAATACAGAGGTTTAACCTTGCCCACCAAAAAAAGATACGGGGGAGGGGAGAGGGGAACAGGAGAAATTCCCCTTTAGACTCCCGTCATCTTATAAATTATATTATCTTGAAAAAGATCAAGCTTGCAGCTAAAATACGCAAGCACTATAAAAATCACATGGAGTTTGTGCAAATGTAAACTGTACAAATTAACTGGACTGCTAAAGACAGCAGTTCACTAAGCAGCAAGAATACGAAATCATTTCTAGTTCTCAGTGTCCTCACTGAAGATGCTGGAAGGAGAGTCATGGAAAAGATTGCACTGAAGGAAGATAAGAATTTGCTTTAAGGATCCTGCAAAAGTCTCACTGAAGGCAAGAGAGCACAGATATCAATTCTGGAAAACAAGAAAGAATTAGGTAAAAAAAAAAATTTAGAAAATGGGGTCTTCTGTGGTATATAATATGAATAAGTTTATGAGGTTTCTAAGTGAATACTGTGACTTTTATGGTATACAATATGAATTAGTACATGCCTCTTATGGGAATACTGTGCCATCAGACTATAGAGATCAGCCAACAATGTACTTTAGTTGGAATTGTAAAATGCCTAAAAAAGGACTCCAAGATCAGCCAATGCACAGGTGTCACTTACATGACAAGTAAGTGACTGAGTATCAGAGAAGAATGTTTTCCATATTTTTAAACTAGCTACAGAAAATATAAAATCTGCATGCGTGGACTTGAATATATTAAATATTAGACCCCTGTGTTCCACTCCCACTTTCTAGAAGATCTGACTTAGTTTTGCAGAATATTATCTTATTTAAAAGAACTCCCTCCCAACCCATATTTCTTAGAATCAAAATGATATGAACAAGAGGTTCTTTATAAGGATGTGACTATACAGTTACTTTTGATACATATATATTTAATGACAAATGGAATGAATCAGGATGAAACGAATCTGAACAGCTGACCTTGCGTGTGGTGCTTTCAATAAGGGGGAATTAGATTCAGAAGCAGACTCAGGAGATTAAGCAGGTGGCAAAGATGATCCACTCAGTCTTGGATGGAGTTGGGTGTGCATCAGACAGCTTTTTTGCTCGATATATGAAGTAGCCTTTTGGAAGGGGAAGGGCCAGAAGTATAGAATTACTAAATAAAAATGGAGGGGGACTAAGTGCATTGTAACCTACACAATACAAGGTTAAGTAAACAGCACATTTAATACAGCGAACAAGCAATCTCCTCTAATCCTCACCACAAGTGCTGAAAAGGCATTCCGTATAGGCTCTCATGGCATCCTATGTAGAAATACATGTATAACTGCTAAATCTTACAGGAACTAGGCTCATACTTAGACCTCCCCTGATATGGCAGAGAGGCAGGGCGAATTTACTTACCAGTAATAGTATGTTTAATGTAGTCATCTCTCCTCTTATGGTGTAAGACCCCTATATCTGAGCTGTTGATTCCAGCTACCAGGAAACAGACTGCAAAAACACTAATGTCTCTATGGCACAGGTCCACTTCTTTCCCATTCAGTCAAGAGACTTCCTGAACAGCTTCCTAAGATGTGAAGCAAAGCTAGCAGAGATGAAGAGGAGAAGACTCCAACAAGCATAATTCCCTTTACTCTGTAATTCCATTAAATCTATTATGCCAGTTAATTTGTGAATCCAGAGTGGAACACAGGGCTACTACAAGAGTAGTATCCATATGGGTCACCTTTCAAGCTGACTTCAATGTGATTAACCCAGTGTGCAGACATATTAGCAACAAAGTGTGATAGTCACCAGAAGATCTGAAACCTCAGCCCTCATCCAAAACAGATGAAGTGTTTAACATGTGGCAGAAAAATCCTGAACAGCTGCAAACATCTGGGTTGTGCAAGAACAGCAAGCTACCATGTGCCTGAACATGTTTCTACATTAATGGCCTAAACAAAAAAAAACAAACAAAGCTTAGGGGCTGCACTGCATCCTCAATCAACATGCTCATTTGACTAGATGAATGGAAAGGATTTGGAACGCCTCTCCCAGGGGTATTTCTAGTACAAATCTTGCAGGAATCTGTTGTTGGTCTAATGAGATTCAATATGTTTATCAGTGATTTGAAAGAAAACTGCAAGCCTATGCGTAGGCTATGGTTTTATAGAGTCTGCTTTTTTTGGTCTCTGTAGTGTTTTCCCACGGGCATTGCTAAAGTGACATACACTTAAAGCAAGGGCATGTGAAATGAGGTGTATGCTGATTGCACATAACATTATGAGAGCCATGTGCTCCCTTTGCATCCAATCAAACCATTGCTACGGTTCAATTGGCACATGCCACAAATTCTAGATACATAAACACTGAGGCTATGTCTACATTGCAGAGTTTTTGTGCAAAAACCCATGGAGTGTCCACACCTCAAGCGTGTTTTTGCGCAAGTAAATCAACAGTAAAACAGCAGAACAGAGGGCTTTTTCCGGTGTAGGTAAACAGAGCTTATCCGAAAAAGCACAGGTGTTCTGATGGCCATTCATAGAATGGCCATCAGAGATTTCTTGTGCAAGAGTGTCCATGCAGTATGGACGCTCTCTTGCGCAAAAATGATGCACTTTGAGATGTGGACGCAAAAGACTTCTTGTGCAAAAACCCTGCAGTGTAGACGTAGCCAGACAGCAAAATTACCTTAACCTGGGAGACCCTCTTGGTTATGACAATCTTGTGGCCCGCTCACTAGTCTAGGTTGCCCCTCACTGATCTAGAAACAAAGAATGTGGATCATACACTCACAAGATGGAGGAATTTTGGAATGCAGTGACTGTGAAAGGGACTTGAGGATTACAGTGGAAACCAACTGAATATACTCTCCAATTCAATGTAATGACTAAGAGCTAACAATCCTTGTGCATAAGCAGGGCATTAGAGAGTCCGAGTACATCATCTCTATGTACAGCATTCGTGAGACCACTACTGAAATATTATGTCCAGTTTTGGTCCATCCTTTAAAAAGGATGTCAAAAATCTGGAAAAACAAATAGCCCTGTGGCACCTTAGAGACTAACAAAAATATATAGGATCATGAGCTTTTGTGGGTAAAGCACACTTCATCCTGTAGGAGGAACATTTTATCCTGCCTGGGCACTCAATGGACTTAAAAGTAGACATTCTTCTACATAGGAATTTCACAAGCCAGCTACAGAGAGTGCAGAATTGACCTTTACATGCAAATTTGACACCTGTTTCCCTTCACCTAAACAAAGACATGAACTGAATGGCTAATTATAAAACCAGCTCTCCCTAATTCAACACCTCATTGACATCAACAGTTAAGTATGGGACACTTTCAGCCCACTCAATTAGCCTCATTATCACCAACACAACAATTGATAGCTACATTTCCCCCCCCCTACTTTTTTGGCTATAAATTCGGAGAGTCTCCCTTTTCCCCCCCCACTCAAGTTCACCTGAAGAAGTGGATTTTGCCCATAAGAGCTCATGATACTAGATATATTCGTAAGACTTTCTGGGGCCACAGGACTATTCGTTTTTAAAGAAAAAAATAATTAAATAACTATTAGATATTTAGGAAATGCCATAATGAAGAACTCTTAGGTGCTAAAGATAAAATGTTAAAGTTTTCCAAGTAATCCTATGTCAGCTGCCCAGATAATATTGATTCTATAGGATTAAAGAGTAATCAAAGTCTATAAAGTATCTGCAAGATAAGAAGTGCTAATTATTATTAAGGAGCAATAAACTTCCTTGAACCACTGAAATATTTTTGAAAATCTGAAAGAACTGGGAATATACCAGTTGACTGCAGCAAGAAAAACATGGGCAGCAGCAGAAGCCTGATTAATCAAAGAACTAAAAAGCAGTATTAAGAACAATACTGTTCTGGCCTTAGGGAAGATTGACTAGATCCATGATTCTTCAGCTGTTTTTGCAAACACTTTACTGGAGTTAACATTTCTATGCAATCTAAAAATTATATTTTTGGTCCTCCTGTCTGCAAAGGAAACTTTCCAAACATAAGATGCTTTAGCAATTAAACTAGAAAGCATTGGGTAATAAGTAATTCAGCACATGTTAGTAAGGAATATTCAGAAATACATTATATATTTTTAATTCAAAGAAATAGAAGTTTGTATGCACCAAATATAAGTATCATGAAAAGCAATAACCATTAAAATATATCCTATTTCATAGAATCATAGATCCTAGGTCTAGAAGAGACCTCAGGAGGTCATCGAGTCCACCCCCTGCCCAAAGCAGGACCAACCCTCACTAAATCATCCCAGCTAGGGCTTTGTCAAGCCAAGACTTAAAACCCTCTACGGATGGAGAGTCCCATTTATTACATAACAATCCAAGGAGATGTTTTGGTTTAAATCTAAAGACACAAAGATGAAAGAACAAAAACATGGGATTTGGAAGTCAGGGTCACAAGTGTAGAGAGGAGAAACTTTGGACCCAGAAAGGCTTTTCTACTTCTACCTTATATGACTATTGGTCAGACAGAAGATGATCTACTCTGGTCCAGAGGGCGTGACCCTATAGGTGGGAACCACAGGAGATGTGGGAGAGCAGCAAAAAGGAGGATGGGCACATTTCAGGGTTTGATTCTAGTTTTTTTCCTTTTGTCTTCCTTGTACTATTTTATTATTTCGCTAAATATAACAAAAACCACATAGAAAAAAGAAAGCCAACAGCACAAATACTAACACCAAAGTAAGAGGGCTCAGCAAAAGCTTCTTAACTAGGATATTTTCAGCACCCCAATCATTTTGGACCACTCTTCCACAAGAGTGACAGTTCTTTTGTCTGGTGCTTCCAGATTAGTAGAGTCATATCAGCTCAGCAGAAATAGTTTTTCACAGGATAAGGAAGAGGAAAAATGCACAAAAAATGAATCCTTGATAAATATGAAATGAAAAAAAAATTAACCACCCAAGACAAGACCCAATTCTAAAATAGATTTCTGTAATTGGGCAAGATCCTCAGCTAAAGTAAATCAGCTTAGTCCCATTAAAGACAACTTTTCATCTAGTACAGTGTACTTTTCACTCAGATCATAATCACACAGAATAAAAAGAAGAATTGCAATTAAACGTTTAGGCTCTCCAGAAACACAAGCCAATTAATTGCCTGTTTGCAATTCATATGCTGCAGTAATACCCAGAGGCCCCAAAGAAAGTCAGGCTTCCATCATGCAAGGCACTGTATAAACATAGACTCTGCCTTGAACTGCTCACAATCTAAGTAAGACAAACCAAGAGATTCTTTAAATCATCCACTCCACCTCCCTGCCAATGAAGAACCACCATTTCAGATCTAGGAAGCCTCCTTTTAATACTGCAGGTAGGTAGATAGCTACATAGCTAGATAGCCAGAAAGAAAGCTAGGCAAAGTGTTAAAATTTGAAGCTGGAGAGTCACTTTGAACTATAAGATTGAAAGAAAAAAATATTGATTTGTAGAAAATAGACATTGCAAAAGGACAGAAGAAAAAGTAAATATGCACTAACTTAAGAAGGTTAAATGACAAAGACATAAGGAACTCTACCGTTGTAACTGCTAATGTGTTCATTTTAGTTCTGACCTCAAAAGTAATTATTTACAATCCCTGTTTAATTAAATCTGATTAAATTAATAGGAATCACCTCCTATTCCACACATACAGTCAACAAAGGCACAGAACTAACTAACTAATGTTCAGCAATAGCTACTCTTAAACCCATCTAAAGAATCCTAATAACTCCAAACCCACAAATATTTGGGTATTCCAGCTTCAGCACTTGAAAAAAAAAAATGCAGGACCTCTTCCCCACTGTAACATATCTATTGTCTGCTCTGTTTCTCAGTATCTGTTTACAGGAACCTTTCCCCAATTAAAAACAAAAACTGTGCTCATACAACATTATGGTAAAATCTTCCAACCACAAAGTGAGGAAATGCAAACAGAAGGATCTCAAATTGCCTAACGCTGCATTCTGTATTGCTCTAAATGGTATTCACTCAAGTGGTCAAATAGGATTCTGTAGAAAAGCTTATAAAAGCGTCAGATCTACAACAAAAAGTTAATAGCATTTTTTAAAAACTACTTTGGCTTAGTGATAGAAATGTAGCCGTGTTAATCTGGTGTAGCTGAAACAAAAAACAGGACTATGTAGCACTTTAAAGACTAACAAGATGGTTTATTAGGTGATGAGCTTTCGTGGGCCAGACCCACTTCCTCAGATCAAATAGTGGAAGAAAATTGTCACAACCATATATACCAAAGGATACAATTAAAAAAAATGAACACATATGAGAAGGGCAAATAAATTTCAGAACAGAAGGGGGATGGGGGGGGGGGGGTCAATGTCTGTGAGCTAATTAGAGGTGATAATTGGGGAAGCTCTCTTTGTAATGGGTAAGATAAGTTTGAACAAAGATGCTAATTAAGTGTAAAGTGTCAAATTTAAGCATGAATGACACTTTACACTTAAGTTTGAACAAAGACTCTCTTCTCCCTCTCCCCCACTGGGTGCAGCTCTCAAAGTCCCCCTCTCCTCTGCCTGGCTAGTAAGCCACCCACGTGCCCCCAAAAAACAGCCCTCTTCTCCCGGCTCCCCGTGCGGACCTGGGCAGGGGAGCTGTCCGGCGCGGCCATGAAAGATGGCGTCAGGAGCCTGCTGTGGCCAAAAAGCCTCAAAACACGTTTAAATGCGTTTTCTTAAAGAGGCAGAGCTTTTTTAAAATTTTTTTTTTGCTCAACCAAATGTGGCGGCTCCTTTTAAAGGGGGAGGGTTTTTTTCGGGGGGGGGGGAGGGGCTCAACAACTTTTCTTTTCGTGCTGGATCCACTTTTATCTTGGCTCTTGGCCTAGAATGCGTTGGCCACCCCTGCTCTATATAAACATACTGAATCTCAGAAACAAATAAAACAAATTAGTAGTAATACTAAATTCCCAGAGGAAAAAACATTAAACTGAAAATCGTGAGGAAAAGATACACTTACATCAATGCTGGCAGTGAGCTCATCGTGACAGTATACTGAACTGTATTCATAAAAGCCACGAGCACAGACACCACCAATTCATTTGACACTTAGGGTCCATCTAGACTACAAACCTCTTTCGAAAGAGGCTTTTTCGAAAGATACTTTCAAAAAAGTATGTCTAGACTACAAGCAGACTTTTTGAAAAAGTGAGCCACTTTTTTGAAAGATTCTAGACTCTTGCAAAAAAGCAGTTTGCATTTAATAGTGCTTTTTTTCCAAAGAGTACTTTCAAAAAAAGGCATTATTCCTCGTAAAATGAGGTTTACCAGGATCCAAAAAACTGCCACATTCATTCAATTTACTTTCGAAAGAACGCGGATGCAGTCTAGACACAGGAGAAGTTTTCAAAAAAAGGCTACTTTTTTCGCAAAAACCCTGTAGTCTAGACATACCCATTCAGAACATCTCTCTTCTCACCCTTCACATACCACCAAGCCTTCATATGATCTTCCCCCATGACCGTTACTAGAAATTTAACTACTATTTACAGAAGGGAATGGGAAAGAAGGAGACAGACTCCCCTCCTACTCAGATTTCTGCCAGGGTTCATATGCCCTACTCTGAATTCTGCTGCATACCACCAGAACTTTTAAATTGTGTTCCTTCCCTCCCCCCCAAATCCCCTACAGCTTCAGCCACCTAAACTCCTGTATGCAGTTGGGTTGCCTTAGGTAAATCCTGTTACATAAACTATAGGGAAACACTGTCAAAGTTATCTCAAGTTGCAGACTTCACAAACTGCCAAAATATAGGTGGTTTAAAATAAATCCAGCCTCTGGGGCTTGTGACTATCACGGTGTAAACCGATAGGCAACAAGGAAATGAGGTAGCCTAAAAGTTCTTAATTCTGAATTTCTGTAATTTTAAACTTTTTTTGCTTTTAACTTGACTAAATTTTTTGCTATTCCATCGTTTATTAAAAACTTCAGTGTTCTTTGAAGTATTTTCCCTACCATTTACTGATACTTATTGCACATTTAACTCTTAAGCTTTTCTTCACTAGAAGATGCATAAGGTTTTCTAAAATTAATAAAAAATAAAATAGCAGCCTCCCGCCATACTGAAGTATATATTCTGTCACATTAGATGACACAATGTACCTTTTTCATTAGCCTTCAGCTTCCTGATTTTTAAATCTGCCTCTTCCCCCAATTACCTCAAAATTTCACTTGCACTTTTCATATCACTTTTCAGCCAAAGTCACTCAGGAGTTGGACGAAGAGGTCTTCACTCCTAGGCCCATGCATTCCTTAGTCTCCTTTAACACAGCTGGTTTTGCTAATAGCTGTGTCCCTGTACAGCTTAGAAACTCTTCATGATAGAAGACCACTAATTCATACACGTGTGGTGGGATTGTGCGTTTCAGAGATGATGCTGGGGACATTGTGCATGTTTGGGATGGAAGGTTGGAAAAGAGTCTTTGACCCAGTCCAAGTTCATATTATGGTTTCTAAACTTCCCCAGAATCTGCGTGACAATTAGAAGACCAGAGAAGCTGACAAAGCTTCGGATGCCCTTCAAATGCTTTCAAGGTTATGACCTCCACAACAAATCATTTACAGAAAGGAAGTGCCATAGGAATCTACAGAGCATTTACCCATATTTTGTGGGAAGGAATGAAGATTCTGCATGCTGGTAGTAAAAAAGGGAAAGGTTGTGTGTGTGTGTGTGTGTGTGTATTACAGGGCAAAGGGGAACACCTTGCTCTAATACTAGCAACGTAAAAGTATATCCAATCTTCCTGGAAGTTCCAAAAGACCACTTTGTGGCCCAAACAAGTTTGTCATACTTGATGCAAATCTTACAAGGTATGGGGCAATCACATTCTTTTGGGAAAAAAAAAAATCAAAAGAACAGAGGGGCTTTCCCAACACTGGTAAACCTCTTTCTAAGAGGAAGTAGCCTTTTCCCAGAAGAGCTCTTTTGGAAAAAGGCGTGTGTGGATGGGGAAGAGGGAGTTCTTTCAAAAGAAGAGAAAAGAGGAAACAGTTTTGGGAAAATACAGTGGCCTGGTGGCCACTCCATCCATAGTAATCACAGCTGAAATGCGAGAGGGCGTCCATTCAGTGTGGACACTATCTTTCAAAAAAGAAGATTGCTTTTTCAATGCATTTTGGCAGGGTGGACGCTCTCTTCCAAAAAAAGCTTCTTCCGAAAGAAGCTTGCAGTCTAGACATAGACTATGTGTACGAGAGAAAGAGAGAGAGATAAACAAATGTAACCACAAGTTTAACTTATTTCTAACTAGTTTTCTATAGGGATGGCAAAGGCATCCTCATGAAGGCTACAGAAGACTGAAATTTCATTTGAGTCTGACCAACAGACCATTGCTTTCTTAGCTGATGGAAAAAATCCTTTTTTCCTTCCTTCAAATGGATTATCTTCAGAAGTTTCTCCCTCTTCATTACAAAGAATAGTCACCTCTGAACTGAGAAAAAGGCTGAAACCTCTCATGCTTTAAGTCATGCTTTAAGGCAAGGGTGGGGAACCTTTTTTGTGTTGGGGGCCGCTGACCCATGGGGAAGGGGGGGGAAAAAATCAGTCAGGGGCTGCACACAAGTGAGAAACAAAACAAAACAACCACCCCTCACTGACATGGCCCCCAACTAAGGAGGAAAAAAAATACTTCTCCACATTTCCCTTACATACTAGGAGGGATTTGTGTGCTCCAGCTCCACAGGGGGTGGGGATAGACTGGAATGTCAGCGTGGGCTCCCAATGCTGGGGGGGCCCTGAGGCTTAGGGGCCAGATCCAGGCAAGCCAGGGGCCAAATCTTGTCCACAGGCCTTAGATTCTCCACCCCTGCTTTAAGTACTTGAAAACAGAGGCTTTTACAGAAAATGCCTTCTCATCAAGCGTAATGTTAATGCTGTTACCAGGATACAGTAATAACCTGATTAAACTTTTCCTTCCTTTCTGAGAAGCCATTGCTTCTTGTACTGTACTACCATTTCCTGAGCAATTTTTTCCAATCCTTCATATATTGTCAACAAGATGATATTTAAAAGTCACAACATCTAACCATGCTCAGAGTAGACCTAACTGAAGGTTGCTTAAAGTGTCATAGGCAGCCAGTGGCCCAGCCAAAATAATGGTTCCCCACATTAAATACTTTTGTAGCTGAATCAGATGCAGCATATTTTTAAAAAGTCCCCTATTGTACAAAGATCTTATGCTGCAAAACTAAATAATAAACCAAGGTATACAATACCAAAGAGTTTCCTTTCATGCAGCATGCTATAGCACCATAAAGGTATTTGGACAAAAATCAAACTCCTTTGGGTAGAAGTTCAATAACATTTACATTGTTTTATTGAAATCTGTTGTTTTGTAGACAGGCAAGGCAAAACTTATTCTTGGATTCCTGGAATGTTTCCAGGCAAAGTTCTTAAAGGCTTTTAATCAGAATGGGCAGGGATGCAAAATCATGCTCTGAAGTGTCTCTATCCTCTGTTTGCTAGAACTTGGAAGTGGACAACAGCAGATGAATTATTCAATGATTGCCTGTTCTGTTAATTTTCTCTGCAGTAACTGGCATTGGCCGCTATTGGAATGCAGGATACTGTGCTAGGCAGACCACTGGTCTGACCCACTATAGGGATGTTACATTTAAAAGGCTAAAGCACAGTGGGGTTAACTCTTGGGATGGTAGCTAGCCCTGCTGTGGCTCCCCTGCTTATTGACTAATCGACAAAAAAATCTGATTAGTTGATTAACCTAAATTTATGAAGAGCCTTCCATTTAAAGATCAAAGAGCAGTGGGGGGAACCCCGTGCAAGCAGGGAATCAGCTGATTCCCAGCTCGCACCTGGTCCCCCCTAACCCCCTGCCTACTGCAGAGATGGTGCTGGGGGGGGGGGGGGGGAGGAGGAGAGAACTGGCTTTTAAGCTGGCTCCCCCCAGCACCAGCTCCTGTTCCCCACCACTTGCTGCCTCTAACAGAGGACAAAAACCAAACTCAAGGGACTAGCTGACTATCCAATAAGCTTTTCCTTATCTGATAGTTGATTAATCATTTACATCCTTAACCCAGTATGGACATTCTTTTGTTCTCACAAGCCAAAATGGATTCACAAATTCTCTTTCTACTAAAATGGTTACAAAACCTATACTGGCCATTTTAATATGCATCTTAAAACAAAATTTAAAGTTGCTCACTAAATTTGTCACTTTGCTCCATAAAATTAGCACCTTTCATACAAGATCCATAGATGTTTACGGCCAACATGTGGTTGAAGATCCTGTATATCACCATTTAAGAAAGCTCACCCAGTAATGTCCCGATCAAGCCCATAACTTCTATTTGAGTTACAACAGATCTCTTAGAAAAATATCCACTACTGATTCAAAGACTTCAAGTGATAGAGAACCATATGCCTTGATAAGTTGTTCTAATTGTTACAGTCACACTGGAAAAATTTGAGACTATTTCTAGTCTGAATTTGTCTAGCTTTTGCTTTTTTCCCCACCCATCACCAGCTCCCAATTTGTGTGTCTCATTTCCACTTTGGTGGTGAATTCACAACACCAAGACTACAAGTTTCCTTGTTACACCCCCTATTTTTTTTAGAATTAGAAAAATAACTGCAAGTCTAAAACATTGCCTTTATAACAATGTTTTCTAACCAATTCTACAGCAGTTAAAAGTCTTCCATTATTATAATTCTTTATAATACTAAATGTAGCTGACACTTGGTTCATTATGCAACTCCTCTTCCCTGCTTAGCTAGTCTAGAAAAACTCTAACTTCCACCATACCCTATTTTTCTAATAATTTAACATGTAGTTTTGGGCTATTATCATTCAAGTGGGATTTACTATTATATGAAGCAAGGTAAAACAAAATTACTTTCAGGTATGTGAAGTTCTTGTTTTTTCAGTCTCTTACCCGTTCTTCCAGCATTTACTTAGAGTCGACCCATAGCACAGAAGGGGTCATATCTCCTTTTAAATAGTGCTTTAATAGTTAGCTATTCCCATTTTCCTTCACTATACTGGCCAGAGATGCAATGTGGTCTCTGTCTTCCGACCTTCTCAGGAATTCATTACAGCTCCTTCATGACAGTTTTCTTTCTGGCAATCATATAGTTTCATGAAGCAGAGAAACCATTTGCAGTCAATCCATGTTCAACCACAGGTATCTATCTAATCATCTAGATATTCACACCATATACTTGTCATTATGTTGCCTAAGAGCTTATCTGGAATCTCAGTTACAGCAAACATGATCATTGAAAAACCACACAAAACGTGAACACTGAAAAGGCAATAGCTTTGTGCTGGCAGCCATTTTAGCTGTAGAGTGCAGCGCATTCTTGAAAGGAGGAAAAAGAAAAAGGATTTCCCATATTCTCTAGAATACAATGTCCATGAATCTCCAACTGGCATAGCTCTCCATAACCCACATGAATTCTGGCTTGGGAAAGTGACCTGCACCTGCTCCTTATCACTGGCTCTCTCCTGTCACCTTTTTTCTTTTTTCTCTCTCCAATGGGAAAACACCACACTTGTCCACTGGCACCCCGTCTTCCTGATTCAGACACTGCTCAGCTCTACTCACTTGTCCCATTTTCTAGCTGGTGCCCTAACTCACTATCTCCTTCCAACTAGTCAGTCTCCTTCTCGCTATTACTCATACTTTCCTTTAGCAAATACTAAGGCAAACTGTTTCCTAGTCATCGATTACTGAAATGCTATATATGTCCCATCCCTAATCAGCTTACTTAATCTTAGACTGGAAAGCCCCTCAAAATAGAGTGAAGCTCTGATGTAAATTCCTTCATGAGCAAAACTAATGAAGAGGGAGGGTTCAAAGAAGGGGTGGGGGGTTAAATGCAAAGTCTTGAAGTGAGGGGATTCAAATTTATTCCGTTTTCATAAAATTCAAGAGGAAACTGACTTTATAGAGATTGGAGGGGCAGAAGGGGGGGGAGAAGAAGGGCAGGAAAAGGAAGTAGTATGTGTCTGGTCCTCAAGGCATAACAAGCTAAAGATGAAAAAAAGATACATTAGGAAAAGCATTTTGAAAAAAGATCAATTAGATGGTGAAACTCTTTGACTAATGATGAAGTTGTGGTACAGTATATAGTTACTTTCTCCTTAAAGAAGTTTAGTAATAGAACACCTTTCTGGAAAGCAAAGCAAAGGTTTGTCCTCAATGCTCAAGAGGTCCTTTAGAATCTTAATCGGCAAATCATTCTATTAACAGTCCAAACAATTCTATTTTTTTGGTGGAAAGGCACTTAACAAAAAGAAAAAAAAAAAGCTTTCAAAAAGGTGGTTCCAACCAAATTACACAAGGGGCTGGATTAAAGAAGTGTTCTTATTATTCTGACTATCTTTATGCATAAAAGTGAAGTCAGCACTGTAAGATTTAACATAACCAATGGGAAAAAACCCTCTTTATAAACAAAATTAGCTGTGGGTTTAAGTAAACAGTGAAACACTCAAAATCTAATTTCCAATCAAAGTAGATTTTTTACTGTCCCATAATACACTATCGATATTTTGTCTTAATAAAGCAGTTGTCTGCAAAATATCATTAGAAAAAGACATCTCATTTTCCAAGTTACTCTGTGCATGACAAAGGTGCTCTCTCTACAGAATCCATGCCATTATTCATTGAGTAGCATCAATTCCAGCAGTTACCGTATAGTTCCAGAACCAGGGCCCCACAATTCCTGTGAAAAGCTGGAATGCTATAACACAGAGCAAGGACTCTGTAACATCAAATCTACGTGTGAGGAAAAGAAACATTTCAAGAAAAATACTGAGAGCTTCATTGAAGCAGCCCCAACAGAACAGATTTTCAATAACCGCTAGAGCGTATCAATTATGGGCTTTTAATCAAGAAAGGCATTTCCTTCAAACTACAATAGTTACAGCTTGTTATATTTGGAGGTTTGGTATTGGGTAGGAAGTTTAACTTTAGTAACAGTGAAAGATGACAGCCGCAAAAACTAAAAACCTCTTAGCACTTACATAGTGTTCAAAGCACGGTATGGATATTAATTAACCCTTAATTCCCCTGAGAGTCAGGTGGGTAAATACTAGGGGTGTAAAAGGTTAACCAGTAAGCCTAATCTTTAATGGGTGAGGCTTACTGGTTCTGGTTAACCAGTAGGGGTTGGAGCAGTTCCCCACCCGCTCCAGGCAGGGAGCTGCTCCAGCCACGCAGGCCCTATCTGGGGCAGGCCCAGCCACTCCTCCCTTCCGCAGTTTATACACTGGCTCCCCGGAACAGAGTTGGCAGGGGCTGCTGCCCTGCTCCTGAGGGACTGGCTGTAGCACCCACAGCACAGCCTCCCCAGGAGTGGGGTCAATAGCGCTTACCAGCCCCACTCCCAGGAAGTCAGCGTCGTTGCAGCAGTGAAGCTTCCTCGGCCTTGCTCCTGGGCAGGCTTCACTGCGGGCTTTGCAGTATAAAGCTTACTTAACTTTTATTCATCATTCACATTCAATAGCACCATAAGTTTTACAATGAACAAATACATGGGTGGTACAAGCTACCTCACACAGCACAGACCTCAGCACAGACCTCACCAGTATCAGTTAGCTGCCTCTGATGAACAGAATGGTCTGTCTCCATACTCACACAAATCCTTTACTTCTGGCCAGAGATCACAAACAAGTGTGCCAAATAGGATATGGATACCTGTCCACTATAAAAGGCCTGTAACCATTGTGATCTTTAATAGAAATTTGTATTTCCTCAAACAGTGGAAAGAGTAATAACCTAAGGCATAGTGAAATAGAGAGATCACAAGGTACTGAATATATTCCCCACAGAGGCAAATTTAGAGAATAGGGATGTGAGTGACTAATCGACTATCCGATAAGCAAGAGTTTATCAGATAGTCGATACACTAGTCGCTCCCCCACCTTGCTGGCTCTATCAGAGACAGCAAGGGTGGGGGGCCGCGGGTAGACAAAAAGGGTGCTGGGGAGAGCTGGCTTAAAAGCTGTTTTCCCCAGCTCCATGGGAGGTGGCAGGGGCGCAGCGGGGGCATTCTACCTTTGAAGCGTACAAGAGTCCCCACTGGGGCTCTTGTGCATTTCAAAGATTGAAATGCCACACGGAGCCTGGGGCCAGTGGGTCCAGAGTACTCACAGTCCCCCGCTGCCCCTGGCTCCACACAGTGTTTCAATCTTTGAAATGTACAAGAGACCCTGCTGGGGCTCTTGTACATTTTAAAAAGGCAGAAGCAGTGGCACTTCCACCTTTGAAATGTAGCAAGAGCCAGCCTGGCTGTTGCTACATTTCAAAGCAGAAGCGCCTTTATTGAGTAATCAAATAGTGGAATTTCCATCCATCGACTATTCAATTAGTGGATTAATTTTAACATCCCTATTAAAGAATATGGTACCTGTGATAAAGCTAAAGGATCATTTTGGTATTCTAGCCACAGTACATACCACCATTACCTGAATCTCAATTTGAGCCACCTCAAGATCCACTGAGATAAAATTGTGAGTCTGTTACTGGAACTTTAATGTTTGAAGTGTTTGGCTTGTGATTTTATTTTTTTTTAAGTACAATAATCAAAATCCATTGTAACGGCACTGATTAAACTTATGACTATGGGATACACTAGTTCAGCGTGAAAACTAGTATATTATGGCATACATATAACAAGAAAGAAAATATATTTCCACAGTTAAGTGAAGTGGGAAGAAAAAAATTACTTGTTACTCTTGGAACCTTCACTTTTATATGGCCTAACATTGTGACTATGCAACTTTACAATCACATTTTTATTCAAATATTGTTAAGCTGTAATTTTACTTAGAGGAATTCAATGCGGCCACACTCCTATTTAAAGTTAAGCATGTACCTGTACCATTGCAGTACTGGGACCTAATTTCTTACACTTTGTGTTTAGTTTTTAAAGAAAGAGAGATAGGCATTTGAATGGTATTCCTAGTGGAGCTTATAGGCATTTTGAACCAATCATTATATAGCTGACCAATCCCGCAGGCATGTGTAGAATATGCCTGTTGACATATAAATTTTCACTGTCTATGTTATATACAGTTTAAAAGTGATCCTATTTTTGCTAAATCAAAATCAATTTTATGTAAAGTCAAGACAAAATACTGCTCCTCCATAAAAAGCGTCCCCACCAAGTTACAAAATATGGCTACTTTTGTTGTAGGAGTGATCAAAAACTATGATTGGTTTTTCTCTTTTCCCATTAATATAATGAGATGCATGAATGGAGTAAATACAGCAATACGGTATAGATCTAAAGATACAGCCAAGCACTATTTCCAGTTACTGGTTGTAGCTTTTTAACTAGAAAGAGGCATTTCCTGCATTTCCCCTTCCTCTTTTATAGTATATTGTATAAGACACATGCAGCAAAAGGAAATCCATGTCAACTAATTATGATCAGTTACACATTTTATGACATTACAATGCAAAATATGTATCTAAAGCTGTGAAGTCTCATGTTAAAATTAGATTACTCTTGTGAAAACTTCCTGTGGGAAAATTGGGTAGAAAAGCTTTCAGGACACACAGAGAAAGAAAAGAGGGCCTAGAAAGTTGCAAATAATGTTTTTTTAAAACAAAGTGGGTTTTGAAAACATTAAGAGGGACAGTTTTTGAAAAAAAGTAAAAAATTTGGAGCTCAGTTCTTCTTTATTTTGTATATCACAGTAAAGGTTTTATTTTTTCAACAAAAAATGTATATATATTAGCAAAACTTTATATCCCTGTTATAGTAAGGGCTAAATGTCAAACATTAAAAGAGAAAAATTACTTTAGGGGCTCTCTCCAGCTAGATCATTTAGGAAACTTGTTTCACTTAAATCCATTTTTGTAAAAGTGTGTGTGGGGGGGGATATACTCAGATATTTATTGAAAAATAAATAATGCCATACTGTAATATGGTATTCACAATACAATAATTAAATATTCGTAACCTATATTTTAAACTGGTTTTCCTTCTAATAGTTATGAGGAAGTAGTGTTTTCTCCAAAGAAAACTATTCTAATTGCGTCCTCAAAGACATCAGGCATTGATAAGAACATTGTGGGTCATGATGATGCAGGTGCACAGACATGCTGTATAAATGAAGGTTTTTAATTAGAATGGCTAGGTTGGATAAAACTCCATAATTGTGAGCTAGTAATGGGCTATATTTTAATACTTCTACTGGAAGTGAACTTTGGTCTTTTCTTTCGGAGAAAATTAAGCGTTTGGGGTTATCTTCTCATTTCAATTTGTGCCACCAAAATTATAGTTGGACAGCAGTAATACACAGGGTGCACAGAAGAATTTCAATATTGGCATGAAATAGTTCCAAGAACTCTGCTCTTACGGATCTCTGTACCAATCTGAAGTTGGTAGGGCTTACCTTGCCTTCCTCCAGTTCCTTGCCAGTAGATAGAAACTGAAGAAACTTCTATTCGACTTCGCTTACCAGAACATCTTTGTTCAGTTTAGTATACTCTACAATCTTAGGTCTTACACCAGTTGAAGACAACTTCATACATAGGGCCTTAACACATTCATGACCATGAAAAACATGTCAGACTATAGAGTATGGTCTTGTGTGCACTTTTAACCTAACTATACAGATTTCACAGAGACAAGCGTTTCTTAAACTGGGGGGTCCTAACTCAAAGGGAGTAGCAAGGGGGTTGCAATCCTTATTTCTGTGCTGCTGTTGGCAGAGTGCTTGCCTTCAGAGCTGGGAGCCAGACTATGGTGGGTGCTGACCATGGGCCTAGCTCTGAAGAAAGCAGCGCATAAGTTAAGTTGCCAGTACTATACCATGCTACCCTTACTTCTGCGCTGTTGGTGGAAGCTTGGCCATCAGAGTTGGGCTCCCAGCCAGCAGCAGTCACTCTCTAGCCAGCCAGCTCTAACAGCAAAGCCACCAGCAGCAGCACAGAAGTAAGGTAGCAACACCACAACCTCTTACAATAATCTTATGACCACTCTTCCTCCACAATTCCTTTTTGGGTCAGGACCCTTACAATTACAACATCTTGAAGTTTCAGATTTAAGTAGCTGAAACTATGACAATTATGATTTTTAAAATCCTATGACTGTGACACTGATGAAAATGGACCATTAATTTGATAGGGCCCTACTTATACAACAAGAGGAATAAGACTCCACAAAGCCCCGACTGGGTTGATTTAGTTGGGATTGGTCCTGCCTTGGGCAGGGGGCTGGACTTGATGACCTCCTGAGGTCTCTTCCAGCTCTATGATTCTAAGGGAAAGCACAAAGGTGCAACTTCAATATGAGTATCCTGTTTTGCTTGAGATTTCATAAGCCAGCCTTCATATCCGGACAAGTCTACTGTGCAACTGAATTTGCTGTTCTCAGACAGTTCTTCAGAGACTGCAGAGCATATCACAGTTAGAACAAAGTCTGCTCTAAGAGGATGTTGGCTGCTACAGAGAATCCAGTCCTAAGCTTTCTCCTTCTTCCCCAGATACTTCATGTATATTTTAATTCCTCCTTAAATGAAGCATTTCTGTCCAAATTTCCATGTATTCCTAGTTTCGTGCATGTGAGCACACACACTTTAGAGACAACATAGCCGAGTACTTTAGATTTAGAACTTTATTTCTGAGAGGCACTGTAGCTAAAACTATGTCACATGAGATTTTTAATTTCAACTCACAGGTCATATTGCCTATGAGGACTTGCTTAATAAAGGTTGTGAAAAAGCACAGAAATCATCTCTGTTACCACAAGATGTGAGATTTGATCTCATGGTCTCTCAGCACCCAGATCAGTACACTTTGCTAAGTATGGGTATGTCTACACTACCTCGCTAGTTCGAATTAGCGGGGTAACGTAGGCATACCGCACTTGCAAATGAAGCCCGGGATTTGAATTTCCCGGGCTTCATTTGCATAAGCCGGCCGGCGTCATTTTTAAATGCCGGCTTGTTCGAACCCCGTGCCGTGCGGCTACACGCGGCACGGGCTAGATAGTTCGAACTAGCAAGCCATTCCGCACTATCTAGCCCGTGCCGCGTGTAGCCGCACGGCACGGGGTTCGAACAAGCCGGCATTTAAAAATGACGCCGGCCGGCTTATGCAAATGAAGCCCGGGAAATTCAAATCCCGGGCTTCATTTGCAAGTGCGGTATGCCTACATTACCACCCTAGTTCGAACTAGGGTGGTAGTGTAGACATACCCTATCACGGAGATGGAAAGTAGCAGCAGGAGAAAAACAACAATCATCATCCTTTTTACCTGTGCCATGTTAGGAAGTTCAACTGTGTGTGGCTGCTTCAGAAAGATGCAGTCACAAGACTGATAGAGATGGGCTGCTAAGATCTGTCAGGGTTCTAAGAAGCTCTACTGAAGACAACAGATGTGAAGTAGCAATTGTTGAGAATTTAACTCAGACCAGCTTGAAGAGATATTCCTTGTGACAGCGAAAGGCACTTTCTTGCCCTCAGGAGAATCCGCTGCCAAATTTTAAGTTTCTTTCTGCAAACCATGAAGTTAGGATTCAAGAAGTGGTCAGAATAGTATTTATAACACTTTACAATGTAAAGTATTATAAAACCTAACTATAGAGGCTGCTGCCATTTCTCCTTCAAAAATGAACTCCGATCATAAAGATGGTCCGAAGGGTACTCCCCTCTTATCGTATTTTCAACTTGTAGCATTTCCCCCTATGCATACACTATGTTTTCTGATCTTAATGCCAATTGCCCCTCTAGTACAAAGTCTTAACTCCTTTTTTGTTACTCTTTCATGACCAATAAGCTCTGATGTTGAAAGCAGCCAAATGCTTTTTAAAAATATGCATTCACTAAACCCATCTCATGGTTTACAGTGGTAATACAGGTAAAGCAGAAAAGACCAGCAGATCAAGTGATCTATACCAGGGATAGTCTATTTTTGTCAGGGTTCAAATTTCTCAGTTAAGGTCCAGACTCCAGAGAAAATAACTTCTGCTTTTGTGAAGTCCAGAACTGATAGAAATATGGATGAAGTCTCATCAAAGCCACACACAGAAAGTGCCCATCAAGTCCTTGCTTTCTGATGCTGCAACTGTATACAGTCTATCACAGCACTGAGAGGCAATTTCTAATTTATTATCATCCACAAATCTCTTAAGCAACATGACTTTCCAATGTCCTTCCTACATATTCCCTGGGGGATTACATGCTCTCAGACATATATAGATGCATTCTTCTGGACTGAATCTCTATTTCCTGCCTTGTTTATATCTTTACTTCACTAACTGACAATAAAATGTGGAGACTTGTACTTCCATTTACTTACTCTTTCATAGCATTAAGATGTTAGAATAGATGTAACAGATCACTGGGGTATTTTGTAGCCTACCTTCCCCAGCTCACACTACTATTTACTATTACCTTTCATTTACAACTGAGCAGCCCATTTTCAATTTAAATAACCCTTGAAAATGGGGTCTGTATTTGAATAATATCAAATCAGATTTCTAGTGAATGTGCTCCACAGGGCCAGTTGTATTGCCATTTCCCTTTGTGTATTAATTTTGTAATTTAACAAACATGCACAATTTAAACAATAATTTCATATTCAACTTTTTAGATTCTAAGTCAGTCCAAAATAGCCACTTAGATGGCTGTCAGCATGTTCGATAACAAAATCATTCTCTACTAAAAATAGCCTTTGTTACGCATAGAAGTGCCAAGTCATCCAAGAGGAAGCAGCCAACGAGCGCTACCAACATCTTTTTGGAATGTATAGGTATCTATAGCTATAAGTCACAGACCTCAGAGGTAGACAAAGTAAGTCCTATAGTGCAAAGATTGGTAAAGAGAAAGTTTTAGAGACAAGCTAATATTCAACACGGTTTATTGTCATCTTTCCTAATATTCATTCTCAGATTTCTGTGGTGAAAGTTAATAAGAGTTTGTGATAGCCAATTAAACTTACAACACTGGGACTGGTTTAAAGTATGAGCTCAATATACAAATGCTGATCTGATGCTTGTAATATTAAGCATTGAACAAAAATGTCATATGACTATATATTATGAGCTTTTTGTATTATGAGCTTTCAGATTTATGTATTATTTGTAAATATTATCTGAACACACTGATAAAATGAAAAGTTAGTAGTGAAGTTCCCGTAGAATTAGATTTTGAAACATGGCATCTGTAAAATAAGAGAAATTTTGGTACACTGATCCCTGTGAAGCAGACTTTAGAATTAATAGTACATGGAAGTGAGAATGTTTACATGGCTACTTCTCATTGAACCTGGAAATTAGATAGTTTGAGATGCAGAGGTAAATTGTGTTTACAATATGTAAGCACATGTTTAGGCCTTTATAAAAATCAGGCTCTTTGGTATGGTCTCTGTAGGGTGCCAACTGCCCTCAGAGCTCACTGACTTCAGATAACCAATATGACATCGGATAAAAACCAAGGAAAATTAAAATTTCTCCTTAAGGGGCTATTTTAGCCAAAAGGTATTTATTATTTTAGTTTAATTAAAAATTTGGAATGCCCAGAAACCTGTTGACTGACCATTTAATGAATAATGTGTGTAACTAGTATATATATCATAAAACTGGAAAACACCAAAAATGGCTAGAATATCAATGTTTTCTAGAAGAATTCAAAAATCATGATTCTTCATCAATATGTTGCTTAACCTCATTTGAAAAAATACTTTGTAGATGAACTTTATACATATGTAGATATTACCAATAACTGATTAGAGACTTGATCTTGCCTCAGAACCTAATAGTCTAGTCTTTTAAATGAAATGCTGCCACCTCCACCCCACCCCGACCCCTAATTCAATAGTAATTTTGCCCTTGACAGGCAAAATGTCAATTTATATTAATTTTCCACATCAAAATGTCATTATTAAGGGTTAAGGAAGTTTTAATATTTTAGCTCAATGCTCAGGGACTAAACATGCATATCTTGCAAAAGAAACATTAATTGCTGTGCAAACGCCATGGTCGATTTTTCCCGACACACAGTGATGAATGCATAACTAAAATCATGATGCCATCTACTTATTTGTTTATTTCATATCAGCAGCTGTTAGCAATTATATATAAGAGCAAAAGTTTTTCTTTTCCTGATTACAAAAGACCCAAATTTAGTGTTTTGTGTGCAGTAGCATCAATATATAGTATTGCAAATGTGTGTGTGTACACATCGCCATACATACACAATTTTACTAATCTAACAAACTTAGTACAGGACATACATTAAACAGAAAACTGACTTCATCATCTACAGTTTCACTTTCAACTGAGTTACTTACATTCCAAAGCGCAATGTTCCAGAGACGTAGGTCTGCCAGTGTGCACAATAAAACATGAATGTCCCAGCAAAACAACAAAAGAACATCCAGTCAGGATTTGTCCCCAGCTGCACAGCAATACAAGTTCCCAAAACTACAAAGACTGCAGAAGAAATCAGACAAAAATAAACATGCATGTAGAAAGAATCTTTACAGATCCATACAGGAGACAGAATTCTAGCAAAGGACCCAGGGAGAGTGGCATAGTCTGATTAATCGCTACAGTTTTAAAATCCCAATTTTACAAAATGAAAATAGTGGTACCAAGTCTTGGCTGGACCAAGGAATCAAATCCATATCTTTTGATTCAGTGGATTAATTCACTATTAGTGTCATCAAGGGAAATCCTTCAACCTATCTGTGTCTCAGTTTTCACACCTGTAAAATAGCGCTAGTAACTTTGCACATTCTCCATCTGTAGATCTTGAAGACTTTTACAAAGATTATAGATTACAAACAAAAAACCTCAGTTCAAGAAATGCAGATGTTTCAATGCTTTATTATTGCTGTTCATTGACAGTGATCAACACTTCAGTGGATGACTGCAGAGATGCTGATTATACCTTACTGTGAACTAGTATCTCCGCATAATCTTAATCCTGAAATACTGCATTACGACAAAACTGCATAGCAGCAGCAGCTAAGAGTTGCAGAGGATATCCATTCCTACTGAAGTCAATAGGATCTGCGAGGGGGTACAGAACTTTATAAGAGTTTCTCAGCAACTTATGGGATCAGATTCAAGTTGGAATTTCCTTGTTTTTGTTTACTTTTGTTCCAGTTCATGGTTCTTTCACTATCTTTCATTCAAAGAAATTCCAGGTTCTCTTATATGAGAATCACAAAAACCAAAAACAAAAAAAAACAAAAAACAAACAAAACACACACACACACCCCACCACCACCCACAAGCCACCCCTCACACATAAAAAAACCCAATCAACCCTGCATCTAAAGTCACGAAACAGTGATCATCCGTCAAAATTTAATGTTAGAGCCTTCTAATCTGAGAGCTAAGTATCCAATAAAAAAAGAATATGAATTTATTAGAAACACGGGGTTAAAGAGGATTCAACTCCACAGAATTCTAAAGAACCGAGTCAGCGCTCGATTTGGACTCCCCATGTCACAGTTTAGGGTCAAAGTCTGACTAAAACTGTTTTAATAAAGTATATCTAAAAATTAAATTAGAAGAATTGTTTGTATTCTAAGTTAAAATGAGGTCAAGTTACTAAATTAAGCTCAAGTTTAGCAAGGCACATATGTAGACCTCATGATGCCAGCAGAGCTTTTCACATGCTTTTCAGATTCTTAAATATCCTGGTGAATAAGGGCCTAAATCCACTAGATGTCAATGCCCAACTAGTCAGAATTAAGTCCTTCTTTATTGAAAGAAAAAAAAAAAAAAAAAAAAGGAGATTCATTTGGCAATATAACAATAGTATAAAATTGCTCATCCCTTCAACCCTTTTGTCATACATGCTATTTTCTTTCTATATTTTAGTTTATTATTAGGAAAACCTCCAAAATATTAAACTGATTGTATTTAACCATTATCTTCTGGTTACAAAGGACAATACCTGTGGACAGTGAATCACAACCATGGTCAAAAAGTTCTCCCAAAGGAGTACTGCTATTGGTTCTTCTTGCTTGTTTTCCATCTATAGCGTCCAAAGACTGGTAAATGAAAAGGCCACATGCACAAGCAAGATACGCCCATGATGGTGCCTGAGGAGGGGAAAAAAATGTGGATGTTGGTAAAAAATTATTAAGGCTTTGAAATGACTTCAACAGATCTTTATTCTTATACCAAAAATTCTTTTAAATTTGAAATACCAGGGAGAGGGAGAGGGAGAGGGAGGGGAGAGGGAGAGGGAGAGGGAGAGGGAGCTGATCCTTTGGGAAGGAAGGCAGAGGATATAAACTGGTGAGATGCATGAAATAAGAATGCAAAATATCAGTTAACTGAATAGTTGATTAAACTCCTGAATTCTTATTGGTTATACTCGACTATTCTATAGTACCCAGGAGTGGGGCCAGCAGCCAGTGTGCTCTGACCCCACTCCCGAGGAGCTCCCTGCTACTCCATGTGGGGTGCCAGATGGGAGCTGGTCCATGAGTGGAGCCAATTTAAAAAAAATCAGGTCCCCTCGTGGATTGGCTGCCTGCCGCCCCACGCTGTATCAGAGGCAGCAGTATAGGGTGGCAGCAGCCCCCGTCCATGGGAGGTCTGAGCTCCTGGACTCAGCACAAGTTGCGACTGAGCCATACTGCCTTCCTGCCCAGCTCTTAACACACTTCAAATTCAGAGCCGCAACAGGGCTAGGTCCTGGACCCATGTCAAGCCAGGCTGCCGGCCAGCCTGATAAAAAAAATTACTGGGGAGGAGTGGAAAGAGGAGGGAAGAAATGTGTGTAATCTATGGCATTAACCAATAAGCAAAAAAGCTTATAGGTTAATCAACTACACCAGTGTTTCCCAATTGGTGCTCCATGGAACCTCAGGGTTCCGCGAAGCGAAAGTAAGGGTTCTGCGAGAATGCAGCACTCCCGCACCCCCTCTTAAATAGTCTATTTTGCGGGTTTTTTTGCTGGACCAATTCTAGTGGGGTTTTTTTTTTTGGTGCTTGACAAATCTTACCCCGGCAACCCTAGGGATTCCTGGAAATTCTTTTAAGCTTTAAATTCAATTAAGCTGAAAAGGGTTCCATGGCCAAATAAAATTGGGAAACACTGGACTACACTATTACATCCCTAGCATGAAATGCAGAAAATTCCACATAAAAAAAGTTACATTAAGTGTGTTTTTATATATACATATTCATATACACACACACTACACTACACTAATATAATATATACTAATTTAATTAGTATATATTAATAATTAAAGTTGAAGAAATAAGTGCAGTATTAGACTACATTTGAGAAATGATATTTAATAACTGTGTAATAATACATGTGCTCTAGATACCCAGGTGTAGGTGCAGATAGCATCTCACAGCAGTGAAGTTTTAAAAATCTCAGTGGCTAGGGAACTATGTTCTGACAGTTTCTAAGGAATGCTGCTTTCTCCCAACACGTAATGAAGTCAAAACACCATCAACATTACTTTAACGATCCAGATGTGGCTGAGAGGTACATTATTCACTATTAACATCCCTTAAGAACAAAACAGGACAGAACAAATACCAAGTCATAGCTTGACCAAGGAATGAAATCCAAATCCTTTGGGTCAGTGACTGGCATTACTATTTAGTGCCATCAAGAGAAATCCTTCAACCTCTCTCAGTTTTCACACTTGTAAAGTGGAGTCAGCAATACTTTTAACTCTTTCCATCCATAGATCTTAAAGTGCTTTACAAAGGGCAGTGTGATAGAAACGCACAAGTAGTTCCATTTTGCATGAGCAGTTTATGGAAGCACAATGAAGCTGACATCTATTGAACATAAAACAAAATTAAAAAGGGACTCTTACTGGGCCATGACTCATTTGCTGTAAACCATAAAAGAAACATATACTTGTTATGCTGCTATGACTACATCGAGAGTGACACTCCCACAATTTAGACTACAGTGGTGTGAACTGAACACACTGATACACTGCTCTCTACTTCCCTCATGTGGGCACTATTGGTGCAAGCTTAAAAGGTACATAGTCCTCTTTCAAACAAGACTAAATTAACTTCAAGTAAGTACCTTTTAGTTCATACGCTGGAGAATTACAGGACAGCCTACTAGTGTAAGCTGCAGTTCACTCCCCTGTAGACTCAACTCTGGCCACGTAGACAAGCCCTAAATTAGCTATGCATTCATCCACATGCCTCTGCTCTAAACACTGGTACATATGAAATATCCCACAATGAGCTTCACAGAGGTAGAATCATGGCCTACAAGTCAAGCTCAAAACTAAAATCCAGGGCAGTAGCAATACCAGTTCTGTATGTGCAAAACTTTGTGTAAGTACTGTACTAGAGCTCCCCCCACCTCTCCTCTGGTACTCAGAATTCTTCCCAAATATAGGCATAGAGATATAGCCCAATTTTATACACCAAAGTCATATGGATCCAATACTTTGAGAGGCACTGCAATTTATTATGTGAAGCTACATTTGGTACCTACTGCACATATTACAATGGGGTTTTTTGTCTTTACGACAGTAGGAGAACTGCATGACAGTGAAGTAATAGAGTACCAGTCTGTACATTTACACAGTTTTCAGTGCCAACGTATAATCTTTTTAATACACATTTGTCTCTCTGTAAGGTTTGTGTTTCCATAATTTTTATCACCACCCATGCACTACATCTAGTAGGCCAGTTCTCCCTCCTCCCCCTCCAAATCAGAGACAGTTATCCCTTTGAACACTAATTTGTTATTGTAGTTTATTGCTAGCTGTTTGTTTCTTAATACATTTTAGAGTTGTATTAACTTTATAGTGTTTGATTACAGCAAGATTTTTCAAAAACATTTAAGTGACTTTAGAACTTGTTACATTTACATGCAGCAAATACTCAGATATTGTGGTGATAACCTAGTCAAAGGTAGTTGATCCAAGTATTATATATTCTTATTTGACTTTTAAAAAGTAAATTCTTAAGTGGAAACCCTCTCTCTCACTCACCTAAATGGAAAAAGTACAAACTGAAAATTGAGATTTTTCCTAAATAAATATGTTTTTCTATATCCAATTAAAAGAATTAGCATTAGGGTATTTACAACAACATTTATTACCAAGGCACAGCTAATATGAACAGAGGTATTAACAGTTATTTTAATTGTAAACCCCTCTCTGCCAGCTAGTACTATCACTGCTGAGTAGGGATGTTACATAGCATGTAATTCAGGGGTGGCCAACCAGTTAGAGACAAAGAGCCAAAATAGCGGTGGATAGAGCGCGAAGAGCCATGTATTATGTATTTATTTTTATATATCTATATACAGAAAGATATAGTACACAAAATGTAGTGATAAAAATAACATTGCAGGACATTTCAGATAAAAAAAACAATACAAAAAAAAGTGTCTAGTCACTTAAAAAATTCATGGCCAGTCCACAGATCTTCAGAGAACCAACAAATATACACACACACACACACACACACACGTAATAGTCTCACACTAAAAAAAGGCACCCCCAACATGTATTTTAAATTTAACACTACTGCCCTATTATGTCCTGTGAGCTTTTTAAAATTAAATTGAACTGAGAAGTAAATTAGCCCAATTTGAAGTGCCTGTCCCAGACTGCAAATACGAGAGGTTCAAAAACAATAAGGGAGAGACTCAGATCTCAGAATAAACTGCTTCAGCCTGGCAAACAATATGCCTTTGAATTTTCTTTAAAGAAACACAGTGTAAAGCAGGTACATGCTGATTCTTTTTTTCCCTGGAATTTAAACACAACATCTGTGTTGGCTGCCTTATTCTGCATCCACGAAGACTTTGAGTTTAAGATGCTTCAGGCTCCTCTCCCCCAGAGCCAGGCATTCCCAGCCCCATCTCCCTCCTGCCCTAACCCAATGCCCCCCCCCCCCCCCCCACACTGCAACCTAATGCCTGAGTCCCAGAGCTGCTGCCATGGCTTCCACCACCCACTTGTCCCTCCAGGCGCTGGGGCACCATGCGCAGAGCAGCCGGGCTGTGAGCAGGCGCTGGGGTGCAGCTCAGAAGCAGCAGGAGCTGCATTTTTTTTAATTAAAAAGCCGCATGCAGATTGAGAGCCATGGACTGACCACCCCTGGTGTAATTGAATAGCCATGTAACTACTCAAATTGTAACGGTTTACAACTATTCTATAGTCCCTGGGGGGCAAGGCCAGGGCAGCCAGCATGCTTCCAGCCCTACTCCCAGGGAGCCCCCTGCATGGGTGGCAGCAGCCCCTGTCCAGGGTTTGGGGGGTGTCCAAGCTCCCCACGGACAGAGGGGAGGCTACTGTGAAGCTGCCTGTCCCACCCTGGCACACTGCTGCCTCTCAGAAGCAGCAGCATGGGCTGGGGAGGGGAGGGAAGCAGGAGGCACCAGCTTCTGCCTGGCCCCCCATCCCACTGCTTCTGTAGAAGGCAGTGGGGGAGGGATAGGAAGGCAGGTCCACAAAGCTAACACGATACTCTCCACACGTGTTGGTTCCCGTCTGCCATCGCTCACCCTCTGCGCTGCTGCCTCTCTATCAGAGGCAGCAGCGCACATTGACATCCCTACTACTGAGTATTACATATGTAGTCTAAGCATGTTACAGACTAACTTAAAAAACAATAAATAGTCTAGTAGCGCCTTAAAGACTAACAAAACATGTAGATGGTACCATGAGATACCATCTACATGTTTTGTTAGTCTTTAAGGTGCTACTAGACTATTAGCCTGTAATAGGAAAACTTAAACAACAAACTCAGCTACCCCCTGAAGCTTTTGAACATGTTAATAGTGTACTTTCATTAACTTCACCTTGAATGGTCCCTTAAAATGTTAACTATTTATGCTAAACACTGTTAGATATTGTTTTTAGCTTTGACACCTTAAATACCTTTCCCAGACCTGAGGAAGAACTCTGTGCAACTTAAAAGCTTCTCTCTGACCAACAAAATTGGTCCAATAAAAGATATTTACTCATTCACCTGGTCTATTGCATGACCTTTATTGCAGTATAGTATACTGTACTACAACAGACTGCAATTATTGTAGAATATTTTCTATAATGTGCTGTATTATGCGGTTACACAACTATTCGATTGTCCCCGGAGGCAGGACTGGCAACCAATGTGTTCTTGGTAGCAGCCCCTGTCCACAGAGGTACCGCACTTGGGACCCAGGTTCGCTACAGAACAGAGGTTGCTTTGCAGCAGCCCTCCCATGTCCCTCCTCCGCCCCCCCCCCCCCACATTTCTGCCTTCAATAGAGGAAGCGGGGGAGGGGGGGAGACAGGCAGCATCACTAGGGAGTTGGTGTTGGGGGGAAAACCAGCTTTTAAGCCAGCTCCCTCCAGCACTGGCTCCTGCCTGCCTCCCTCCTGCTGCCTCTGAGTAGCAGCAAGGGAGGAGGACAGGCAGGTATGCAGGAGCCAATATGAGCTGAGAACTGGCTTGAAAGCCAGCTCCCCACACATATTGGCTCCAGCCTACCCCTCCCCCCTACACACTGCTGCCTCTGATGGGGGGGGGGGGGGGAGAAGAGAGGAGGCAGGCGGATCCGGTGCTTGTGGGGAGCCTGCTTAAAGCCAGCTCTCCATGGGCACCAGCTACCACTCTTCCCTGTCCCCTTGCTGTCTCTAATACAGAGGCAGCAAGGGGGTGGAAAATGCATGGTCAGCAAGATTAACCGATAACCATATTGCTGGAATACATAAGGGAAACAAAGTTAAAGCAGCATTCACAAACACATTCCATGCTGTGTGAGTGTTGAACCATGCAACCTTAACACAGCACTTACATAGCTTTTTACTAGTTTTTCTTGGGTTTGTTTTAAAAAGAAAAAATTGAAGGCATGAGGAATACAAAAGGAAGAGATTTTCCATTTTCAGGGCTTCCAACTTGTGTTGGCTTGGCGCTGAACCGTGGAAATTTCCTGTTTGCATCTTTGTCCACACTAGACATCTTTCCAAAGAGCATGTCTCCACTGGTGATAATAGCAAGAAGGGCTGCAGGCAGGCACTTCAGAGCATTTGCCATCTTTGTTCTAAGCATGTAACAATCCCGGTCAGTAGCACTCCATACCTTGATAGCACTAATGGAGCTGCTCTACTGTTAGGCTGCGTCTACACTATGAGTTTTTTCAACAGAAAATATGCTAATGAAAGTCTCATTGGCATCAGTCATGATGCCATTAGTATATTTTCTGCTATTTCTTCTTGCGCAAGGGGTTTTTGTGCAAAAAGAAGCAGCGTGGACTTCTTTTTTTGGGCAAAAACCCCATTTTGCACAAGATCCTTATGCCTGTCCCGGACAAATCGTTATCCTTATTTTCTGTCTTTATGCCTGTTGTGCAAAAACAAGTGGCAGAAAATATGCTAATGATGTCACAACTCATGCTAATGCGTCCCTCATTAGCATATTTTCTGCCAAAAAGACTCGTAGTGTAGACGCAGCTTTAGTATTTTCAACAGGGATATAAAAAGAACAGTCAATTACCCAAGAAGCCTAGGTTTAATCAGGCAGTTGAGTCAACTACTCACATTCTCCCCTTCCCCACCCTTGCTGCTTCTATATCAGAGCAACGGGGGGAGGGGGGGAGGGAGGAGAAGAGAGCAGGAGCCAAGGGGAGCCAGCTTAAAAGCTGGTTCCCCCTCAGCACTGTCTCCACAGTGCTGAGGTAGGGGAGGGGAGATAAGCACAGAGAGGCAGAGACACAGCAGTTGGGACCCAGTGAGTAGGGATTAGAGCACCTCCCCCCTTATCATCTAGTTGACGGAAATTCCATCAACTACTTGATTAGCCGATGAATCAAAATTCAACATCCCTAATTTTCAAATCCAACCAATTTTCAGGTGGATATAAAAAGGTCTCTTCTGACATATATGGATATGCAGATATGGCATCCCACACCTAGAAAGTAAACTCACTGCAAAGTCCTTAATGAGAAAAGATTTCCAGGAAATCTTGGTTGAAAATGCTCAAAAGAACTTTAGTGAGGTAAGCTTCTTAAGGCAGGAGGATAACTTGTAAGTTTAGGTTCAAGAATGCGCATTGATTGTTTTATAAATAGCCACTGGCTCAGTCAATTAAACACCTCTAGTCTTTAAGTAAATTCTTTTGTTTTATAATTGAACTTGAGTCCTATTCATAACACAGGAGCAGTAGTCTAAAGGAGGGGGAAAAAAACACTGTGATACACTAGGTAGTCAGGACTGGATACTCCAGGAGGGCAACTCTACAGGGAGGCTGCAGTTCTCACCCTACTATCAGCCTGTAAGCCGGGGCAGGCAAAAGGGCCTTCACAGGCCGGATCCAGCCCACAGAGGCCGTGCCACTCCCTTGCCCCCAGGCCAGCAGGGCGGGAGGAGAGTTTGTATGCTCCCCCACTCCCAAGCCCTAATTGGCCTGGGGACAGGAGGAGTGCACGAAGTTTCCTCCATCCTACCCCTGCCCTGCGAGGAGCGCATGGCACTTAGAAGGAGATTCTAAGCAAGGCAGGAGGTGGCTTCGTGTACTTCCCTGCCACCAGGCCCCGATTGGCCTGGGGGTGAGGGAGCACGGAAAGTTTCCTCCCACTGCCAGGGACGTGGTGCTTAGTGGGAAGGGGGGGGGGGAGGCAAAAGGAGCTCCCCAACTCCCAGACCAATCATAGCCTGAAGCAACCTGGCCATGCCCCTTCCGATGCAGCCTGGCAAAAAACTATTGCCCACCCCTGCTGTAAGGCAAAGCCAGGACTGGTGAAGCCCATTGGAGACCGTGCTTGAGTGGCTGTCAGGCTGGTTATCTTAGAGCAAGGGTCAGCAACCTATGGCTCAGCACAGAACCAAATATGACTCTTTGGTCATTCCCAAAATAGATGGTCTTTTTTTGTCTATTTCATCTTTAGCCAGAGGTGAAGGAAAGGCAGTGCACTCCAGTAAGAACTGACTGCACTCCTGGAAAAGTTGACTGGGGCACTCTGCTTCTTTAAAGGGCCGGCTGAGGCATGTTGTAGGGAAATGCATACGCACTCCCAGCCGGGAAAGGGGCTGGCAACAGCAGATGCCTCCATCTGGCTAGGCCTCATCTGACTGCCACAGTCTGTCCCCAGCTGCCGCACTCCTGGAGCAGACCCCGTTGGCCGGCCCCAATGGCTCTGCGATGGCTGTAACAGCCTGACCACAGCAGCCCAGTTTGGGCTCCAGCCATGATAGCCTGGCCAACAAGGCCTCAATGGGGGCCCAGCCCCCCATCTGGCCACAGCATCCTAGGGCAGGCCAAATGCCACAAGCAAGACTTCCTAATACTTGAGGAAGGTAGTAACAAGTTGACTCAGCCCTGGTTGCTCCAAGAAGCATCAGACCTACCCATCAATTCAGTCTGATCTATACAGAGCTTCAGGTGACCACAGTCTACTCACAAGACAACAACAGGTGGTAACTGTATATGCCATGCCAAGATAAGATAGCTGCAGCCCTCTTTTCTTGAAGCTCCTTACTTCCTTTGGAATCTTTGTGAGGATACAGACTAATTCCTCTCCATGTCTGCAGCATCCCCCCACAATTGCTAGTAGAACAATTTGAGCACTTTCCATTCTCTTGTGCAATTACATATTCCTTGACTGAATGTTTCACATTGTGTTGACCATGTTCAAAAACTATGTTAGTGCATGTTGGCTGATGATATCACTTCCACTTGCCCCAGTGCAACTAGTGAGAAGCAGAACACGGCACTTCCTGAAGAAAACAGCTGACATGGAACTGCACTTATGTTTTTAAGTAGAAAGATCTCTTTTTTAAAAAAACCCACACAAAACATGTGTCCACAAAACAGTTCAAAACAAGAACTGTGGATCACTCAGTTCAATGAAACATCTTTCCCAAACACAGTGAAAATACTCACATTCAATATGAACTCTGTCATTGTTAGAAATCCATCTCTTACCTGTTCTGCAGCTGTTGGGCAGTAATACACTAATATTACTGTTGTACATATGTTTATCAACAGTCCAGTAATGGTTATCAGATTTGGGGCGATCCAGGCTGGAGTTCTTCCAACTAGCCATTCCCAGTAACCCTGCATTAGAGGCTCAAGCAAGGACCGTCCAGCACTCTGATATTTGTGTTCTTCTAATCGCTTTAGCTGGTGCTTTGACAATGGAGGTGTAGGCAATTGAACCAACTTGCGTAACACACACACTGTTGCAGGAACATGACCACAACCCATAGGGGATTCTAAGCGTGACTCTCCACATCGCTTCCTTGAGGATCGATGCCCACTCATGGATTGGTTAGCCTTGGAATTTTTATTTGGGAGGTTAGTTGTGAAGTATCAAGATCCCAATCTACCTGGAATATAAAGGAATTTAGACACATTTAAGATGAAGACAATGTGCTTAACTTAGTAGCATTCAACCTCTAAGTGTAACACTATTGTAAGTGTTGGCAGTCCATTTGGCAATCCAGGCCATTTGCAAAGCAAAGGTGTCCTAAAACAGTGTTCAGGTGCATCTGCAGAGAGAAGTTTGAAGGGGATGGAAGTGTCATCTCAGTTCAGCTACTAATGGACATGTGAGCACATTAAAAAAAACAGGCAGCACTAGTTTTCACCCTTGTTGCTTCTCTCAGCAAATATACTGTTGCCCTTGGCCTAGTTTCTAGCTCCAGTGAAAATATAGACCACTGATATGCATCAGAAACCAAAGACTATCTTCTGGTTGAAGTGCAAATCCCACTTTAAAATTGCCTTCGCTGATATAAAGTGTAGCATGAGTACTTAAAAAGCAAAATCAGAGTCTACCAAACCAAAACATTATGTTGCACACTCAATTCTCCTCCTGTAAGAAGGACAAGGTGTCACACCACAGCATTGGACAACTTTAGACACAAGAGCTACGTCTAGACTGGCATGATTTTCCAGAAATGCTTTTAACGGAAAACTTTTCCGTTAAAAGCATTTTCAGAAAAGAGTGTCTAGATTGGCACGGACGCTTTTCCGCAAAAGCACTTTTTGCGGAAAAGCATCCGTGCCAATCTAGACACACTTTTCCGCAAAAAAAAACCCCGCTCGCCATTTTCACCATCGGGGCTTTTTTGCAGAAAACAAATCTGAGCTGTCTACACTGGCCCTTTTGAGCAAAAGTTTTGCGCAAAAGGACTTTTGCCCGAACGGGAGCAGCCTAGCATTTCCGCAAGAAGCCCTGATTTCTTACAGTAGGAAGTCAGTGCTTTTGCGGAAATTCAAGCGGCCAGTGTAGACAGCGAGCAAGTTTTTCCAGAAAAGTGGCTGATTTTCCGGAAAACCTGGCCAGTCTAGACACAGCCCAGGAGTCTAAGAAACCGCACAGAGTGGAACAAGTTTTCCACAGACCATTGCACACTTCCAACATTTCATTGGAAACTTCCGTGTGGTTCCAGCGTCTCCAGTGCCAGTAGGAGCGAGAATGCAATTGGCAGCAGGCTGGGTCTTCTGAGAGCACCTACCTGCGTGAACTCGACAGTCTAAATATCGCACACGCGTCGCCACCGCTGGCTAGTGCGCTGCGGGGGAGGCGGGAGACACCTGCAGCGAGGGGCCCGCGGGATTCCATGTGGGGCGCCCGGGGGAAGCAGGGCTGCGGGGGGGGGGGGGGGCTGCCACAACATCCCGGGCAACTCGCAGGCCGCTCGCTCGCTCCCTCCCCGGGGACACGGGCTCCCCGAGCGCCCGGGGGTTTCCTGCCCGGGCCGCGAGCCCTTCGGGCAGCCCGGACCCTGCACCGCGGGGTGAAGCCGGGACACGCCGGCCCTCCCCCCACAGGGCAGCTGCAGACAGTAACGAGCCCCGCCCCGCCGCCGGGGGGGGGGGGGACAAGGCCCCCGCTCCGCTCCTCCCCCCACCCAGCTCCGAGGGCAGGGGACCCTCGGGACTCGACCCGGGCCAGGGCCAGGGCCAGGGCCAGGGCCGCACACAGAGACCGGACACACGGAGCCTCACCCCCCCCCGGCGGGCTCAACCCAGGGCACCGGCATTTACCTCACACCTCTCTCCTCACAGGCGCCGCTTTTACGTCCCTTTGCGGCTGCCGTAAATGAGGCGGATGTGAGGCGGGGGGGGGGGGGGGGTGTGGGAGCCCGGCTCGGGCGCGCGCGGGGCTGGGGGTGTGGCGCGCGTGCGCCCCGGGCTCATTGACCCTCGTCCCCGCCGTGCGCGCGCTGCCCGGGGCGGGGAGCAGCCATGGGGCTGAGGCGGGCGAGCCTGAGGTAAGGCACCCGCGGGAGCGCGCCCCGGGGTCTGACAGGCACACCCCTGCCCCGCCCCACAGCCCTACACTGCCCCACACCCCTGCCCCACCCCACAGCCCCTGCCCTGCCCCGCCCCACACCACAGCCCTACACTGCCCTGCCCTGCACCCCCTGCCCCACACCGCCCTGCCCCACACCCCTACACTGCCCTGCACCCCCTGCCCCACACCCCTACACTGCCCTGCCCCGCCCCACACCACAGCCCTACACTGCCCTGCCCTGCACCCCCTGCCCCACACCCCTACACTGCCCTGCCCTGCACCCCCTGCCCCACACCCCTACACTGCCCTGCCCTGCACCCCCTGCCCCACACCCCTACACTGCCCTGCCCTGCACCCCCTGCCCCACACCCCTACACTGCCCTGCCCCACAGCCCCTGTCCTACACCCCTGCACTGCCCCACACCCCAGCCCCTGCCCCACACCCCTACACTGCCCTGCCCTGCACCCCCTGCCCCACACCCCTACACTGCCCTGCCCTGCACCCCCTGCCCCACACCCCTACACTGCCCTGCCCCACAGCCCCTGCCCTACACCCTTGCACTGCCCCACACCACAGCCCCTGCCCCACACCCCTACACTGCCCTGCCCCACAGCCCCTGCCCTACACCCCTGCACTGCCCCACACCACAGCCCCTGCCCCACACCCCTACACTGCCCTGCCCCACAGCCCCTGCCCCACACCCCTACACTGCCCTGCCCCGCCCCACACCCCTGCACTGCCCCACACCACAGCCCCTGCCCCACACCCCTACACTGCCCTGCCCCACACCCCTAAACCGCCTTGCCCCACACCACACCCTCTGCCCTACACTGCCCTGCCCCACACCACACCCTCTGCCCCACACCCCTACACTGCCCTGCCCCACGCCACCTGCCTCACAGCCCTACACTGCCCTGCTCCACCCCCTGCCCCACCCCGCACCTCTACACTGCCTTGTTTGCCTTTGTTCTGTCTTGCCCTTCTCACCTTACACTGCCATGACTGCACTCCCAATGGTGGATGATTAATGGTCACTTCTCTCCTTGAAATCTATAAGCCTAAGACACTTATCTGACATCTTATTCTCCTGTTACACTGATACTTTTCTTTGTGGGGTCTTCTAATGCTCTAATTAGGGCTATTGAACTATTAAAAATAGTAATTAATCACAAAATTTAAAAAATAGTCGCAGTTTTAATTGCAAACACAAAGGAAAGCGTGCGTAATATTTTTATTACAAATATTCACACTGTAAAAAAGATAAACAAAATAGTATTTTTCAGTTCACCTCATACAAGTACTGTTTCATTCTCTTAATCGTGAAAGAGCAACTTACAAATGTTGAACTTTTTAAACTTTTTTTTGCTTTGTTTTGTTTTTGGGTTTTAACCTAACTTAACTGTTCAGACGACATGCTTCTATGTTGGTGACAGGTTCTGCTCAATAATGATCCAAAGCAGTGCGGACTGATGCATTTTCATTTTCATCATCTGAGACTACAGGCAGTCCCTGACTTACGCGGATCTGACTTATGTCGGATCTGCACTTACAAACGGGGCTTTCTCGCCCCGGAGCTCGCAGGCAGCGGGACTGCCCAGAGCGCAGCGGTCCCGCCACCTCGACCTCCGGGGCGAGAAAAGCTGCTCCCGGTGTCCCTGGTCTGCTGGAGACGGTCCCCAGCAGACCAGAGGCACCGGGAGCAAAGCCGCAGGGGCGGCGGGGTCCTGCGCCTCTGAGGCTTTGCTCTGGCAAAGCCTCAGAGGCGCGGCACCCCGCTGCCGCTGCAGCTTTGCTCCCCGTGTCCCTGGTCTGCTGGGGGGGGGGGGCGCAGCTAGTGCGCCCCCCCCCCCCCAGCAGACCAGGCTTTTGTTGTGGACCCTGGGGTAGAGGTGCTGGGGTGCTGCCGGGTTGGTCCTGCAGGGACCTACCTGGCAGCCCAGCTGTTCTGTCCCAGACTCGAGATTCAGCCGCTGTTGAAACTGATCAGTGGCTGATTCCAGGAAGCTGGGGGCAGAGCAATTCTGCCTCCAGCTTCCTGTAGTCAGCTCCTGGTCAGTTTCAATCTGGAGCCAGTTCCGACTTACATACAAATTCAACTTAAGAACAAACCTATAGTCCCTATCTTGTACGTAACCTGGGGACTGCCTGTATCACCAAAAAGTTGCTTTTCTTTTTTGGTGGTTTGGGTTCTGTGCCAATTTTCTTCCACATATTGATCTGAGGAAGTGGGTCTGGCCCATGAAAGCTCATCACCTAATAAACCATCTTGTTAGTCTTTAAAGTGCTACATAGTTCTGTCTAGACCAGACTAACAGTGCTGCATTTCTATCACTTTGTTTCTCAAGTGTAAGATTGGTCTTGTGGTTACAGCACAAGACAGTGATTTAGTAGAACTGGGCTCTATTCTTAGCAGCAAGGGAGGCATTAGAATTCCTTCACTGCACTCCTGTGGGGGTGACCCAGCTGCACATAGTGCCTGTATGCATTCCTCTGTATGAAGGGTAAACTCACTTTGAGGGTTGGATTTTCAAAACTGGGTAGATGTATAAACACAGCATCATGCACTTACCTAACTAGGTGTGCAAACAGAACTGCCCCTGCAGCTAGACTGGTTGTCTTTGGAGGTTCTGGATGGCATCAGCCAGCTTTTGTCTAAAGAAATCTATGCACATATTTAGTGATTTGTGTGAGGTTATAAAGTCTTCAGATGGAATGTGCTCGATAAGTGAAAGAGTTACTAATATTTCTGCATTGTCAATATACTTTGTAAATATGCCCAGTTTTGTTAATGGCAGTTGTAGAAGCTTTAATTTCCTTTGTTATAAAACTGTTATTGAGGAATATTCTGTACATGCTATACTCCCTGATCCCTGGATGGGATTTGATACACAAATAGAGTTGAAGAGAAAGAATCAGAACACAGTGGCCTTCTTGATGCATCTTAGGAAGCAGACACTAGGGCACTAAAATGACAGTGTTTTCTCGAGTTTTCTTCTGTGAGTTGTAATATGAAAGTTTCCAAAATAAACTTCTGTTTTTCGCTTTCTGTTTTTCACTAAGAGCAGTGACTTCCTGTAAGTCTCCAGTTGTGCTTTCAATAACAGTGATTCTAAATACAATCTGTCTTGTCTTACTGTGGGTGTTTATAACAGGATACATATGAAGATTGCATGTTTAACTCTTTGGCTTCAAGGAGAGAAAACCAAAAATCTTTTGCATATTTGATTCTTCGTAATATTTGGACGTGGGAAACAGTGCTGCAATGTGGTGGTTTCAGCAAGGCCTCTGTTTCTTGCCTTCGGCTTTGGTTGTTTGGTCAGCTGCTTCTTTCATATTTTCATACATTACTGCAGTTGTTCTACGTCACATCGACCCTTTGGTGCCCTACATCAGGTCAGTAAAAACTAAGTGCTGCATTGTTAACCATATCACAGTATTCATGCCAGGCTAGTTGTTTCTTTTTTATGCAAATGTTCCCTCCAACTTTTCAAAAATTTTAGTTTAAAGTGTATAGCTTTGGGATTAACAGTTCTAACATTAAATGAATATGATATATATATATATATTTATATTTATATATATATTTGTTAAAACCAACACTTGTACATTTACTTTTTTTTGGACATATGCAAACATTTACATTTTAAACTTTTCATGGCCTGTGTTAGGGTCATTACAGTATATAGGGTGTACTAGTGATCACTAGAAATGTTGGATAATTGGAGGCACAGAGCCATAGAATAAATATCTGAATCCAAAGTTCTTGATCTGTGATGCCAACTCTCTGCTTTTACTGCACTTGGACTTATCTGGACACACTCTGCTTTCTAGCCATATGGGAAGGGCAGGGTGATTACAGCTTTTCCCTCCTCCCCGCAGGATTGCAATCTTGAGGTTGGGAACCCGTGATCTGTGACAATATGGCCTATTCATTTCAAACATGGACTTTTCCTCTTTGGTTTTAATATGTTTAACTAAAATCAGTTGCTGGTGCAGTGTCATAGACAGCAATGGGTAGATGTTAGTTTTGATAATTAAGTGCAATCACAGAATTTAACATCTCTCCAGAAGTATTAAGGGCCTGCATGTGCCTCTGCTGCCCTCTTCCTTCAGATGGCTGAACCTACCGTCATATTCTCTCTCTAATGCTTTCTCTAGTTGGTGGGCAGACTGACAGCCTTCACAAATTGATTTGCTCACTATTGAGCTGCTAGAGATGAGTTGTAACTACCCTTATTAGAAAAGGTATCATGCTATGTGCAAATTACAAATAATTCTGTCTTTCCAGCACAAATCTTAGGGAGAGTTAGTTTTCTGGGAATTCCAGAATGTATATTTATTGCTAATCTCTCATATTGAACACTGGAATAAATTGCCTAGGGAGGTTGTAGAATCTCCATCTCTGGAGATATTTAAGAACAGTTTAGATAGACATTTATCAGAGATGGTCTAGATGATGCTTGGTCCTGCTATGAGGGTGGGGGGCTGGACTCGATGACCTCTCAAGGTCCCTTCCAGTTCTGGTGTTCTATAATTTTATATTCCTTAGTGTATTTCTCATCTGTGTCATGTGCTTTACTTTCAATTAGGCCAATTTCAGTGTTAACTTCTGATTCAGGCTTTTTTTTTTTTTAAGCCCACAGTTTTTAGTTCCTGTTAAGAGTGTTATAACATTGTTAGTCACATAATACGCAATTCACCCCATGTGGAAAGCCATTGCCAGGCCTTTGTTCCACTTAATTCCTACTTTGGTCCTCAAAATAGGGCTTCAAGGAATTTAAGCAGCTCTAAGGCCTCATGCTGGCCTTTGCACAAAGCTCTACAAAGTTAAATTAGCAAAGAAAACTTGTCACTAATTTACACTACATGATGTAAAACCATATTTCATGTACTGTTTTTCTTACAGTGACACAGGGACAATACCTCCTGAAAGATGCTTATTTGGGATTATGTTAAATATTTCCACTTTCTTAGGTAAGTAGATAAAATGATTTCTAGCACATTGTAAGCACTTCTGGAATATAAGTTATTAAACAGAAGAGCTAAGTTAGTTAGTTGCATTATTTCTAAATACCCATGATCCCAGGCAAAAAGCTACATTAGGAGTATGAAGCTGAGACTACAGATCAGTTATTTATAGAGCCCTGAAAATCCATGGTTATCCACTTTATATCCACAGGTACCCACATCCACAGATGTGGATGCAGAGATGCACAGCTAGTTTTTACAGATACAGATGTAGACAAGGATACAAATTTTGTATATACATCGGGCTCTTGTTATTTAGGGTGAAATTAATTATAGGGTTGTTGTAATGAATTATAGGGTTTTGCTCCCCAAAACAAGCATTTATTAGTGCAGGAAACTCAGAGCGCAGCCGTGTTGGTGTGTAACTTTAAAAACAACAAAAGCTCATAATACTATATCTATATTTTTGTTAGTCTCTAAAGTGCTACAGGACTACTCATTTCTAAAGTTACAGACTAACTCGGCTACCCCTCTGAGGCTGTGTCTAGACTGCAGGGTTTTTTTCGAAAAAAGTAGCCTTTTTTTGAAAAAACTTCTCCTGTGTCTAGACCACAGCCTCATTCTTTCAAAATTAAATAGTTAATTTCTTTCTTTTCTTTCGACGGCGGTACTCCTCATTTCACGAGGAAGAACGCCTTTTTTCGAAAGTGCTCTTTCGAAAAAAGGTGTTCTTGAATGCAAACAGGGCTTTTTCGAAAGAGAGCATCCAGACTGCTTGGGTGCTCTCTTTTGAAAAAGCGGCTCACTTTTTCGAAAGAAGAGAGTGCAGTCTAGATGTTCTTTTGCGAAAGAAGCTTTTTCAAAAGTATCTTTCGAAAAAGCCTCTTTCAAAAGAGGCTTGCATTCTAGACGTAGCCTAAGAGTTTAAAAACAATGAGTTGTGTTCATAGGTAAGGGTAAGCTTAAAAGAAATCAAGACATGTTAAGGTATGAAAATTCACATTTAGGATATGTGAATATCCTTAACTGTGCCCTGTGTAAACATGTGTTTAAAAATCAGTTTAATCTAAGCTGGGATCACAAACCCCGCATTCCTTTTTTCAAATAATTTCCATCACTTCACTTTATTTCCTTACTTGAGTTCTTTGCTTTCTTAGGGCTTGTCTTTGCTACTGGCTAGATTAGCACTGCTGTGATTGATGCAGTGACTTCAGTGTAGTGGGTCTGAGGAAAACATGATAAGTCAATGGAAGAGTGCTCTCCAGTTGACTTCAGTAGTCCTCCTCGAGAGGTGGAAGCTATGTCAGTGGGAGAGCATCCGTTGACATAGCGTGGTGTAGACATGGCAGTAAGTCTAGCCATCTTAAGTCACTTGACTTACATACCTTTATGAGCGTAATTGAGATCAATTTACCTCATTAGTACAGACCAGGGGTTAATGCAGGGGTGGGCAATAATTTTTGACTAGGGACCACTTCAGACATTTTTGTCCCAGAAGGGACAGGGCCTCAGGCAGAAGGTGCGGGACCAGAATACTTCCGTGTTTCCCCACCTACAGACCATGATTGGTCTGGGGGTAGAGGAGCATGCAAAGTCTTTGCCCCTCCCTCCCAATGAGAACAGCCAGCTGTTCTGAACAGCTGGCAGTTCCTTCTAGATACCCACGCCCCTGGTGGTGGGAGGAGACTTCACGTGCTCCCTCTTCTGCCCCTAGGTCAGTCAGGGCCTGTGGAGGGGAAGCATGTGAAGTCTCTCGCTCCCTGTCCCCGCCCTGCAAGGGAGTGCCGCGCTTTGAGTCAACTGCCAGCTTTAAGTGCTGAGCCCCTTGCAGGGCTGGAGGAGAAGTCTCCTCCTGCGCTCCCCTCGCCCCCAAGACCTGATTGGCCTGGGGTGGGGGAGCGCACAGAGTCTCCTTCCGCCCTGTTCCTGTACTGCAAGGAGCATGCAGTGCTCAAAAGCACCGCATCCCTCGCAGGGTGGGAGGAGACTGCGCACTTCCCTCCAGCCCCAAGTCCTGATTGGCCTGGGGCGTGGGGGGAATGGCAGGGCCTCCGCTGGCCAGATCACCTCGCTTTGTGGACTGGATGCGGCCCATAGCAACCCTTTTGCCCACCTCTGCCTTAATGTCACACTAATTTATTTTTTGCCTTTTAAATGTCAATTACTTCTGCCTCATACCATGTTACAGTTGACAAGAACAGTCTCCGTGTTTACTTAAGCCTCAATGCTTTTGGGTTGTTTGTTCACAGGTATTGCTACCGTGTATGTTCGCTATAAACAGGTTTATGCTCTGAATCCAAGGGAATCCAAGATCACCAGACTAAATAAGGCTGGCTTTACACTCGGAGTGATAAGCTGCTTTGGACTTTGCGTTATTGCCAACTTCCAGGTTTGTATTCTGTCTGCAGTTTTCTGGATGTTAGAAGGGAATGACCATCCGGTATTTGGACCAGATTTCAGAGACGCTGAACCCTCAGAAGCTTAATTCATAGCTGTAAGAGCTCAACACCTCTAAAAATATGGTCTTTTATGTATATTTTGTTTCAAAGCATCAGAGCTTTTTTAAAAAATTACAAGCCCTAGTCATCCCTGTCCTCCTGTGTCTCAACTGTGTTTTTCTCTACAACGTTAACTTCCTTTTCAGAGTCTTCCCTCTTTTAAATCTTCACACCGCAAACAAGATATGCCGTGTCCAACTTCCAGATGTCTCCCATATGATGGTGACAGATACACATTTGGCAACCATGTCATACATGCCCACATCTCAGGAGAAGTCTCATGCATCCAGCTGATCCGTCAAAGGCTGCTGGCATTTTGTTTGCAGTTATATTTTTTGGCTACTGGGGTGTCTCCTGAGCAAGGACCCAAGCAGGCTAATGGCCTATTGGGCTGCATTAGTAGGAGCACTTCCAGCAGATCAAGGGAAGCAATTATTCCCCTCTATTTGGCACTAGTGAGGCCACCTTTCATAGAACTGGAAGAGACCTCAGAAGGCATCTAGTCCAGCCCCCTGCTCTAGGCAGGACCAATTCCAACTAAATCAACCCGGCCAGGGCTTTGTCAAGCCAAGACTTAAACACCTCTAGGGATGGAGACTCCACTACTTCCCTAGGTAACCCATTCCAGTGCTTCACCACCCTCCTAGTGAAATACTTTTTCCTAATATCCAACCTGGACCTCTCCCACCACAACTTGAGACCATTGCTCCTTGTTCTGCCATCTGTCACTACTGAGAACAGCCTTTCTCCATCCTCTTTGGAACCTCCCTTCGGGAAGTTGAAGGCTGCTATCAAATCCCCCCTCACTCTCGCTTCTGCAGACTAAATAGACCCAAGTCCCTCAGCCTCTCCTCATAAGTCATATGCTCCAGCCCCCTCATCATTTTGGTTGCCCTCCGCTGGACCCTCTCCAATGCGTCCACATCCTTTTTGTAGTGGGGGGCCCAGAACTGGACACAATACTCCAGATGTGGCCTCACCAAAGCCGAATAAAGGGGAATAATGACATCTCTGGATCTGCTGGCAATGCTCCTCTTAATGCATCCTAATATGTCATTAGCCTTCTTGGCTAAAAGGGCACATTGTTGACTCATATCCAGCTTCTCATCCACTAACCCCCAGGTCCTTTTCTGCAGAACTACTACTTAACCGGTTGGTCCCCAGCTTGTAACTATGCTTGGGATTCTTCCGTCCCAAGTGCAGGACTGTACACTTGTCCTTGTTGAACCTCATCAGATTTCTTGTGGCCCAATCCTCCAATTTGTCTAAGTCATTCTGGACCCTATCTCTGCCCTTAAACGTATCTACCTCTCCCCCCAGCTTAGTGTCATCCGCAAACTTGCTGAGGGTGCAATCCATCCCCTCATCCAGATCATTAATAAAGATATTGAACAAAACCGGTCCTAGAACAGAACCTTGGGGCACTCCGCTAGAAACCGACCGCCATCCTGACATCGAGCCATTAATCACTACCTGCTGGGCCCGGCCTTCTAGCCAGCTTTCTACCCATCTTACTGTCTATTTATCCAATCCACAATCCCTTAACTTGCTGGCAAGAATATTGTGGGAGACCATATCGAAAGCCTTGCTAAAATCAAGGTATATAACATCCACTGACTTCCCCATGTCCGAGCCAGTTACCTCATCATAGAAGCTAATCAGATTGGTCAGGCACGACTTGCCCTTTGTGAATCCATGCTGACTATTCCTAATCACTTTCCTCTCATCCAAGTGCCTCAAAATGGATTCCTTAAGGATCCCTTCCATGTTTTTTCCAGGAACCGAGGTAAGACTGACCGGCCTATAGTTCCCTGGATCATCCTTCTTCCCTTTTTTGAAGATGGGCACTACGTTTGCCTTTTTCCAATCATCCTGGATTTCTCCCGATCTCCACGACTTTTCAAAGATAATAGCCAAAGGCTCCTTGATGACATTTGCCAACTCCCTCAGTACCCTCGGATGCATTAAGTCTGGACCCATGGATTTATGTACTTTTAGCTTTTCTAAATAGTTCCTAACCTGTTCTTTACCCACCATGGGCTGTCCATCTTCATCCCATCTTGCGTCACTTAGCGCAGAAGTCCAGGAGTCAACCTTGTCCGTGAATACAGAGGCAAAGAAAGCATTGAGTACTTCAGCTTTCCCCACATCATCTGTCACTAGGTTACCTTCTTCATCCATTAGGGGCCGCACACCCTCTCTGATCACCTTCTTCTTGTTAGCATGCCTGTAGAAACCTCTCGTTATCCTTCACATCCTTAGCCAGTCGCAATTCCATTTGTGCTTTCACCTTCCTGATAACCCCCCAGCATTCTCGAGTTATACCTTTAAACTCCTCCCTGGTCATTTGTCCAAGTTTCCACTTTTTGTAAGCTTCCTTTTTGTGCTTAAGTTCACCAAGGATTTCCCCTGTAAGGCAATCCGGTCTCCTACCATGTTTGCCTCTCTTGCTACACGTCGGGATGGTTTCTTTCTGTGCCTTCAATAAGGCTTCTTTAAAATACTGCCAGCTCTCCTGGACTCCTTTCCCCTTCATGTTAACATCCCAGGGGATTCTGCCCATCAGATCTTTGAGGGAGTCAAAATCTGCTTTTTTGAAGTCCAAGGTGTGTATTTTACTACTCTCTTTTCTTCCTTTGGTCAGGTTCCTGAAATCTACCATCTCATGATCACTTCTTCCCAGGTTGTCACCCACCTCTATTTCCCCTGTTAGCTCCTCCCTGTTTGTGAGCAGAAGGTCAAGCTGCGCACGGCCCCTGGTCGGATCCTTCAGCACTTGTGTAAAGAAGTTATCCCCAACATTCTCCAAAAACTTCCTGGATTGCCTGTGTACTGCCATATTGGTTTCCCAACAGATGTCAGGGTGATTAAAGTCCCCACACGAGAACCAGGGCCTGCGATCTGGAAGCTTCACTCAGTTGTCCGAAGAAAGCCTCATCTACTTCATCCACCTGTTTCTGTGGCCTGTAGCAGACACCAACCACAACATCACTGCTGTTGTTTGCTCCTTTAAACTTAAACCTGTTGAAAGTCTATGGGTTTTCTCCCTCTTTATACTGGAGTTCAGAGCAATCGTAGTGCTCTCTTACATATAGTGCAACTCCTCCTCCTTTTCTCCCCTGCCTGTTGTTCCTGAACAGTCTATACCCTTCCATGACAGCGCTCCAGTCATGCGAGTCATCCCACCAAGTCTCTGTTATCCCAATTAAATCATATTTCTTGGTCTGGGCCAGAGCCTCCAGTTCTTCCTGTTTGTTGCCCAGGCTTCTCGCATTAGTGTACAAACACTTCAGGTAACCAGTTGATTGTCCTATCTTCTCCATTCGAAACATGGGTCCTCCTTTCTCACTCCCCTCAGGGTTTTGGTCACCGTCCCCTGATGAACCTAGTTTAAAGCCCTCCTCACTAGGTTTGCAAGCCTGCCCGCGAAGATGCTCCTTCCTCTCTTCGTTAGGTGGATCCCATCTCTTCCTAACAATCCTTGTGCCCGGAACAGAGTCCCATGGCCGAAGAAACCAAAGCCCTCTCTGTGACACCATCTGCGCAACCATGCATTTACGTCCTCAATTCAACAATCCCTGCCCAGTCCTTTTCCTTCAACAGGGAGGATGGACGAGAATACCACTTGCGCGCCGAATTCTTGGATCCTTCTTCCCAGCGCTACATAATCCGCAGTAACATGCTCAAGGTCATTCTTGGCCATATCATTAGTTCCCACGTAGAGAAGCAGGAAGGGGTAGCGATCCGAAGGTTTGATCAGCTTGGTAAGCCTCTCAATGACATCATGAATGCGAGCTCCCGGGAAGCAGCACACCTCTCGAGATTCCAGGTCCGGACGGCAGAGGGATGGCTCAGTCCCTCTTAGGAGGGAGTCCCTGACCACCACCACCCATCGTTTTCTTTTGGGGGGCGGTGGCCGTGGAACCCCCATCCCTAGGACTACGCATCCCATGGCTTCCAGTAGATGGTGTTCCCTTCTGGTTTCTTCCTTGTGAGGTCACTTCCAGAGCTTTCAGCACTGCAGAGCCTGTGAAGAGAGCTTGAAAGCGATTGACAACTCAACAAATTTAATTGAGAACACTGAGTGCTGCCAACTCAAATAATGTGCTCTTTAGGAGGCTTGAGAGTAGCAATAACACTATTATAAGTAGTATGTAGCCAATGAGAGCTCAGTAAAAGCTTTTATTCTTCCATGGTCATAAGGCCCTCCCAGGTAACTAAAAAGAAGAGGTTTGGGTGGGGTTTTTTTTTTTTTTTTTAAATAAAAAGGTCATGTTGTCATTCTCAGGTCTGTTAACATAGTCCTAGATACTGCGCTAAAATTCTTGCTGTTCTGGCCAGTTCACTAAAGTCTCTGCTCTTGAGTGAAGTGTCACAGTAACTACTGCAAGTGGCCAAGATTTTAGTTTTATGTTTCATCTGAAAGCCTGCACTCCAGGAGCCAGTTGCTCCATGACAACATGTATTGACAGCTGGCAGCTGCTGAATTAGTGTGAACCATATGTAGATTTCTTTTGAAGGTCTCCCATTCAAGTACTGACACAGTCCCAGCACTGAGAGTTGAGAGATGTAAGGACACAACCGTTAGTGGTGATGGTAACTACAAGCAGAGCTTTTATAGAAATAAATTGTCTGAGTTTCAATACAAGTGGAGGTATCAGCACTGTATTAAGCTAAATTGTGTTCTGTGAATGTTATGTATATGTTATATTTTATTTATATCTATCTTTCCCCCTAGAAATATCCTCTGGTTTATATGCATGTAATTGGAGCCTGTATAACATTTGGAATAGGAGCCATTTACATACTGGTTCAGACTATCCTTTCCTACACAATGCAGCAAAAAATCTTTTGGATCCGAGTGACCGTGTTACTGTGGTGCGGAACAAGCATAGCAAGCAGTATCCTTTGTTGTGAAATACAAGTAACACTAGTAATATAAGCTAACCATAAAATAGAATAAGTATATGAAAAGTGTAATGAAAGGTGTAGAGTCTCTCTTAAATAATTGTTGGTGCTAAACAACATATAACACATACTAGTCAATAGCCATACAATCTACATTGTGCTCGCTATTCATATGGCCTCTTGGATTTTGTCTAACATCAGAAAGAAAAGAATCACTGAGTTAACCCTGTTGTCTGTGAGAGTAAGGGATCATCTTCCAGGATCGGTTGTAGATCCTTGCTGATGTTCTGGAATATTTTAGCTGGGGGCTGTAGGTGAATGCCGGTGATGCTCTGTTATTTTCCTTGTTGGGTCTGTCCTGTAGTAAGTAACTTTTGGATACTCTGTTAATCTGTTTCTTCACTTCCCCAGAGGGGTATTGTAGTTTTAAGACTGCTTAACAGAACTCCTGTTTGTCTCTGAGGGATTGGAGCAAATATCTTAGGGTTTGGCAGTAGACAATGGACCATCTGTTGTATTCTGGATGAAAGCTGGCGGTGTGTAGGTAAGTATAGCTAAACTGGCCAGTATGTTTCCAGTATTGGGTGGTGTTTATGTGACCCTCACTTATTTGCACTGGAGTGTCCAGGAAGTGGATCTCTTGTGTGGACTGGTCCAGGCTGAGGTTGATGGGTGGAATTGTTGAAATCCCTGTGGAATTCTTCAAGTGCTTTCTTCCCGGGGGTCCATATGATAAAGATGCCATCAGCATAGCCTAGGCAGAGGAGGAGCACTTTGGGACATCAGCTGAGGAAGTGATGTTCTAAGTCAGCTATAAAAATGTTGGCATGCTATGGGGCCATGCAGGTGCCCATGGCAGGGCCACTGACTTGATGATATAAACCATCCCCAAATCTGAAATGGTTGTGGGTGTAGACAAAGTAACAAAGCTCAGAAACCAGCTGTGCTGTGACATCATTGGGGATACAGTTCCTGATGGCTTGGTGTGGAATGTTGGTGTAAGAGAGCATCTACATCCATAGTGGCCAGGATGGTGTTTTCTGGACAATTGCCAATGGATTGTAGTTCCCTCAGGCAGTCAGCAGTGTGTCTCAGATAGCTAGGAGTGGTGGTAGTGTAAGGCCTGAGGAGAGAGTCCACATAGCCCGACACTACTGCTGTAAAAGTGCCAATGCCTAAGATGATAGGGTGTCCAGCAGATAGAACGCCCCTGGGCGGGGCTCCAGGGGTGTGTCTGTACAGATTTGTTCCTGTGCTTCTTCAGGGAATTTCTTGAGTAGATGATGTAGTTTATTTTGGTACTTCTCAGTGGGATCAGAGGATAGTGGCCTGTAGAAAGTGGTATTGGAGAGTTGCCTGGCAGCCTCTTGGTCATGACAGGAATTACAAGAGGCCCCCAACATGCGACTGCTCAAGTTCCGACCGTCCCCACACTTACATCCATTTTTGAAAGTGTGGAAGGGGCCGGAAACCCCCCACTTACGTCCTCGGCCCACATTTACAATGGCGCACAGTGCCTATCGTAAATGAGGGCTCGCGTTACAGTGCCTCCAACTTGCGACGCTTCCCCAGGAACAGATCGCGTCGCAAGTCAGGGGCCTCCTGTAGTTCAATAAATTCCTATAGTCTATGTTATACAGGAAGTCAGACTTGATCACAGTGGGTTTTTCTGATCTTAGAATCCATGAATTTAGCTCTTCCTACTTCTGCCACGCTGTCATCCAAGCATCAACCATGTGATTCCACCACCACAACTTCCACTGATGCACTGTTCCCACCCCATTAGTTATTTTTAAGGATTGCAGGAATTCATTAACTAAGAATCTCAAGTAGTGATGAGGAGATCAGACCCACCTACAGAGGCAGTGCAGAGCCGGAGCTTCTTGCAGCCAGGGGAAATACCTGGATGTGCGTCTGATCTCTGTTCAGGAACAGCTGTGCAAGGGAAGAACAAAGTCTGTTTTGCCCCAGCTCAGTTGGAAGTCAGACTTGGGGTACTCATTTTTCCAAGGAGTCCCCAAACTGAGTAGGCCCCTGGGCATAAGCCCATGCATTAATCCACCACTGACCTGGATTAGCAGCTAGGAGCTCCTGGCTGAGACATTCCCAGCAAGACAGGGGAGATCAGATTCCCCTCTACGAGTCTGATCTAGGAGTCCCAAGAGTGAAGCCGGGCAATCAAGGCAGCACAGAAGGGAGGAAGGCTATCCCATGGCTCCCCTACAGCAGCTTTGCAACCACTCCAGGACCCTGTTTTGGGGTGGTATCACCATGGTTACAACACCATGACATTTCAGATGTAAACATGTGAAAACATGAAATTAACTAATCTTCAAACTCTCTGGGTGTGAAATTGGCCAGAATGAACCATGAATTTGTAGATTCCTAGTTATGGGTAAGAAATTACTCTTTTGTTGCAACAAGTAACTTTCTGTTTCATCTCCAGGCTACTGTTCACGATAGCAAATACTTATCTTGGCATTTCAGAGCCCAGACCCCCATCCCATTTATGCAGATACCTGGCCTCAGGGTGAAACTTGGTCTAGATTTTAATGTGAATATTTTTTTCCAAACTTGGCATTTATCATTTCACATCTTCCTTAACTTGTTTCTTTAGTGTTTATTTCCTCAGTTATTTTATACAGTGGCCTGTATGGAACTAATCTAGTACAGAAGCTGCACTGGGACCCACATGAGAGTGTAAGTCTTATTTTTGAGAGCAGAGAAGAAAATGTAAAACAATTCCATGAAGGAAATTGTGTGCATTTAGCCTTGGAGAAAGTGTTCCATGTATGAAGACTAATGCAGACTTTCTAACTGATGGGAATGTCCAGGGATGGGAATGCCCAAGCTGTTCGATTGAGTGGATCACAGTGGTGAGGGGATGCAATTTGCTTGTTCTTGGAGAATGGAATTGGGAAGGAGGGGCAGAGAGGATAAGAGCTGCTACTACTTGCTTGTGTGTGTGTCTCTCACAAACTCTTTAAGTTTTAATCAGAGACCATGTTAATTCTTAGGTTTAAGGAGACAAAGTAAAGCTTGATCATTTAATCTTCATCATTAAAGATTGATCATTTAACAACACTTTGTTTCCACATCTCCTGTGTTTGCTTTTCTGTGCGTGATTTCTCACTGGTTGTATCTACAGTTTTCCTTCAAATGAAAGTGTACATTTCTTACGTGCTTTAGATGACCTTCAGTAGCCAATATAGATAAGTGTATGAACAACTGAGAATTAACATAAAACATTTTCAGTAAATGAAACAACTGTACTTTTACTGTTTGAGGAAACATGAAATTGCTTGCCTGATTGTAAGTAAAGGTTGCAGAATCAAGCCCTAAATTAGACTAGATACCTTGAGATGTGTTAATGAACAAAGGATTTTTGAGGACTGTGTGAAAAGAGCTTTACAGAACCTGTACTTAATAACTTCTTAAAATAATCATTGGTAAAGTTTTAACCATGACTAGCATAACCACAAAGTTATGATCGGAACTGTCAGCCAACAAGACTGTTCAGACACATTTTAAGATGGTAACATTTTGCATTGAAGATGAAACCCTGTGCTGGTTGGTGGGTTACTGAAGTGGGTATGAGCAATATAAGGAAGAGAGCAGGAGACAAAAGCATGAAGAGAGGAAGTGGGCAAATTAAAGGTACATATGTGATGCAGCTATACTTTGTTAGTTGATCTTTAGAGGCTGTTATGTAGTGAAGCAATACTGTAGCCCCAAATATACGTTAGATGCAATGTGTACAAGGTGCATGAGTTCCAAAAAAGAGTGAGTTAGGAATTGGCAACCATCTGCACGTGTATCTTTCTTTGCCCTTTCTCTCCCAGACATCAGGTAAATTCAGTTTGCTCTATTCGGTTATGAAAAAGTTGCATAAAAGTAAAGGAAAAGACCTAACTGATCTAAGTAAGCATTCTTTGAAATGCTAAAATGTAAGCCTTCTATCACTGAAGAAGCCTCATTACATGGATGTATTTTCTCATTAATACAGGGCTACATAGTTCACATCATCAGCACAATTTCAGAATGGTCTCTGGCCTTTTCCTTCCTCAGCTTTTTCCTTACCTACATCCGTGATTTTCAGGTAAAGTAAAGTTTTTGCCCAGTGACTCTCAAAATAAACATAATGTCCTTTATCAAATATCAGATCTGGTAAAAGTCTAACCAGCCTAGTTATAACAACATACCTTTCTTTTCGGTATAAGAGGGGAATGTTTCTGAAAATTCTTGGTAACTGAAAACAGGATTAGAATGAAAACTGTTTTGCCATCTGTGATGAGGTGGACAAAGCCTGACATCCATGCTGGAGGCCTTTCAGCACCCTGGCCAGCAACAGGAGGAGTAGAGAGGTCCTCTGAGCAAAACAGAGTGGCAGCCTCCGCTGCAGCCAATCAGGGTGCCGCAGGAGCTGGTAGGCCAATGCCTGTCAAGTTCCTTCCTGGAGCTCGACCCAGGCAGATCCAGGGCTGACTGGGGAATACCAGCACTATGGACAGCTCCGAGTGGGAGCTGGCCATCATATATGGTGGGAGCCAGGTCCTATGGCTGAAGGCTAGCCAAGAAGCCAAAGGCAAGCCTGCAGAATCCCGGACAAGGGGAACGCAACAAGGCCCTAGAGAAGGGCAAAATGCAGGACAATGTAGCACTTTAAAGACTAACAAGATGGTTTATTAGATGATGAGCTTTCGTGGGCCAGACCCACTTCCTCAGATCAAATAGTGGAAGAAAGTAGTCACAACCATATATACCAAAGGATACAAGAGAAGGGCTGCATGGAAAAGCATCCAGGGAAAGTGGCCCAGGGACATGACAGTAACTAATTACTTTAAACTCAGCAGGTAACTGCTACTTGTAGGGTCCCTGGGCCAGGACCCAGAGGAGTGGGCAGGCCTGGATCCCCCTGGTCCCTGGGCCAGGACCCAGAGGAGTGGGCAGGCCTGGATCCCCCTGCAAACAGCACCGGGGGGTGGGTGGGTGGGTGTGTGTGTGTGTGTGTGTGTGTGTGTGTGTGTGTGTGTGTGTGTATATGAAATAGAGGCCTGATCTACGGCTACTTACTGGACGCTGTTTTGCCTGCAGACAGGCGAGTAGAGACTGTAAGATTCCCCTCAGCCACCAAGGGGCACTCGCCCGAAGGGTGGACCCCATTACACCATCCTATATCTGCCATACGCTCTGCACTTGTTGTCACCTGTAGATCAGCCAGTTATCTCCTTCCAGGGCAGTGAAGGCTTTTGCCCATGAATAGTCACAATAAAAGTTTGCACAATGCCTTACTATCTCCTTATGGGAATTTCAGGGCTATTTGAGTTACTAATATTTTGCTTTCTTAGCAGGCAATTAGTTTGAGTGATGTGCACTTCAGGGTGCTCAGAGTTGGCTGCAGAAGCTACTCTGAGGAAAGTACAGAGTAAATAGTGGAGCTCTGCTAAATTATGTTTTCTTTCCTTTCTCTTTTTTTTTCTGTTACAGAAAATTTCCTTGCGTGCTGATGTCAGTTTAAGTGATCACAACTTTTGCAATACACCCAGTAACTTTGTGGCTGATGAACGCACACTGTTGATTTGAGAATGTTTATAACTAACTGGGAGAGTAAACACACTTTTACTGCTTCTATATCTCAAGAATTTAGAAAGGAGCAATAATATGGACAATGTATATAAATGTTTGTATAAAAAATTCCATCCAATTAAAGAAGTGACTAAATTCAGTCACTTCGACATAAAGGGCTTTGCAGTTAACACACTTAACAATGCACTAATCAGTATTGTCAATAACCTGTAATACATTTCTGAACTTACACATTTTATAAAATGAAGAATAAAATGGACTTTGGAAAGTTGAATGTCTCTGCTGATTTGGTCCATCTGTTCTACACACACAGCAAGACCTTGGACAAGCTTCTAAGTGATTTCCACTCAGAACCTAATGCAACTCCCATGGAAATCAGTTATAGCGATTTTCATTGTAGGCTGCATTGAATGAGGTTTTGCTAAACAGATGGGCATAGGTGGAGAGGAGTTCTACCTTATACTAGGGATGTGAAAGGTTCATCGATTAAATGGTTAGCTTTACCCTTAAAGTTGCTGCTTACCAGTGCAGGTTAACTGGTGAGGGTTGGAGCAGCTTCAGCTCCGCAGGGCCTGCCACGTCACAGGCAGGAACTACTCTGGGCATCTGAAGTAGCCCCTGTCCGCGGTAGGCCTGGGGGGGGGGGGGGGGTTGCAGGCAGATCAACTGCACAGAGCTCTGCAAAGCTAATGAAATGACATAGAAGAACAGCTGGTTATCCTCTGTGGACCGCACTAGAGGGGGGATGAGCTGTTTTGCCACTAGTCTCAGGTATTTGTTGATGGGAGAAATGGGTATTCCAGGCTCTGGAGGGGTGTGTCTGCTCTACTGAGAAGAGACCCTTCTTCCAGTTCCACCAAGCTTGAACCCCCTGCCTTGTCCCCTCCAATCTGCATGTTCCCCGCACCAGGCGCTTCACCTCTATTCACTTTGCCTACCCAGCTCCCATGTCCTCACCCAGCAAGTCCCAGTCTCCCACACCGATTCCCAGTTTCTCTCCTCTTTCACCCTCCAGCTCACCAAGGTTTTGTTCCAGTCTTTTCCTTTCTCTTCTTCAGTCAGCTGCTGTTCCTGAGTAGTCAGATTTTCCAACTTTCCTCTTCCAGGCTGGCTGAATGTCAGCATCAGGTCATTCAGACCTCACAAGAGACAGCAGACAAAGTGCCATCAAGTTGAGCCTACGACCTTCTTTCTCTACTGGCTGGCTGAAGCAAGTAGTCAGTCCCCACAAAACTGCTGTAACTCTAAAATGAAACCACCGCTGCCTCTCTCCAGCTGCCAGAAACCCCAGAAGAACCCCAGCCTTCCTACCCCACTCTGGGGCAGTCCAGGGTTGAGAAATGCAAGTTGTGCTCCTCTCTTCCCTTATGCCTGCTTCCACGTGCATACAGGGATAAGCAGGGCATGAGTCTGCTCCATCTGAGCACTGCTCATGTCAGTGTCCCCAGCCTCGAGCGGACATCAGAGTAGCTTTTCCTAGCACTACAAAGGCAAGAGAACCAGACCTGCTTGTGATTGGGGTCTCAAGGAAGCATCAGTGGGAACTCTCTCTCCATCCCCCCACTGCTGTGTCTTGGAGCTATGTCAATTCCGTAGCTTACATTGAAATAGCTTTTTTCAGCTTATGGCGCTCTTTACACAGCAGGAAGTCAGAAAGAGTACTCTTCCTCCGACTTCCCTTGGTCCTCCTAAAATGAGGGTTAAACACTTGCATTGTGTTGGCATGAAAGGTATGATCCACAGCAGTATTGAAGTGCTACCACAAGCTGCAAAACTGCTGCTTAGCTGGTGTCTAACCCTATAGGCCTTTAAATTCCCTTATACCTAAGTGTTCATGGTAGGTTTCCTAGGTACTTACGCTTCTGCTCTGAGCATGCTCACAAGTGCCTCTCTAAGCACCTGGACATTTCTCCTTCCTGTGCTCCAGTGTGAGTCACAAACCATGAAAGACACACTTCTCTAGGTCACATGTGGGGGACCCAATCTGGTAAGTATGCTGGCTTTCTACCAGATTGGGCTCCTCAGGAAAGTTCATGTTATTCAGCTGGCAGAAGGAGCAGCTCTGGGGAAGGTATGCACCTAGGATGTGGGTTCAAGTCCAGATGAAGAAGGATCTGCCATGTTTCTGATGAGTTCCCTCACCCGAGGGTGACACAGTCCTCCCTCACTTTCCCCTCTTGAAATTCTTCCACTTTAATTGAAGTAAATAAATATTAATTAGACCAGAGGAGTCATGGCTCAGCATCATGTCACACTCCCCATCAGTACTTGGCCCTGTGGCCAAGGAAGCAAATGGTCCAGCCACGGAACCACATTTGATGATGAATCCTGGTCAAATAGCATATGCAAAAAATGCCTCAGGTGACAAGAAGAATTGGACCAGAGAAACTTAGCACGACTCCGTACTAGTGCTCAGAGCTCTCTTCTGAAAGCTGATTCCTGTTCAAATCCCTTCTTTTCAGGCAGAGGTAGGGCTTGAACCCACCATCTCTCACATCCCATCGAGTACCCTCCCCACTGAGCTAAAGTTATAAGAAGGATCCTCCCCATCAGCATTTTTCCTGAGCAAATGATTCTACTTCAGATACCATTTCCTTCTCCCTTATACACAGATTTGTACAAATCCATTACATGGGCATACAAAGCATCCCTAATTTCCATTGTGTGCATGAATCCAGCAGTCATGATGGGTACACTGGGTGGTTCTGTTTTCAGCTCAGCAAGCCAGCAGTATCTGGAATCTACTCTTTGCCCCTTGTCCTTCCAGACATTTTGCAGAATACAGCAGGACACAATAATATGGACTGCATTGATGACCCTGTTCTCCAAATGGTTTTGCAGGCAGCACCAAGAAGATTTTAATCTGCCAAGTGCACATTCTGCCACCATCCTACATTTATGGGGTGTGCAGCTGAACTTTCTTTTGCTAGGTCTTCTGAGATGAGGTATGATTTCATAAGCTATGGCAATGGAGGGGGTGGGGTAGGGTAAGAGCATTGGAATAACAGTGAGGACCATCTCAAAGGTGCAGCTGTGTTAGTCTGTATCTGCAAAAACAACAGAGTCCTGTGGCAATTTAGGATACTGATGTTATTCTGAAATAACTTAGTGCAAGTCTATCCTACAAGCCTGTATTTCAAAATAATGTTGAGCTGGAGGGCTTTTATTCTGACTCATGGTAACCCTCGTTTCATGAGGCATAAAGGAAGTCAAAGGAAGAGTGCTCTTCCTTCGACTTCCTGCTGTGTAGACAGCACCAAAAGCCAAATTAAGCTATTTCAACTTCAGCAACAGAATTGACGTAGCTGAAGTGGCATTGCTTAATTCAACTTTAGCCCTGCTGTGTAGATGTACACTTAGGGTATGTCTACACTACAGCACTAATTCGAACTAACTTAATTCAAATTAGTTAATTTGAACTAAGCTGATTCAAACTAATGCCGCTAGACCTAAAAACTAGTTCTAATTAGTGTTTTGCTAATTTGAACTAGCATGTCCACATTGAGTGGACCCTGAACCGAAGTTAAGGCTGGCCGGAAGCAGTGCCGGCAGGGCATCAGGTTAGGACTTAGAGCGTGGAGGTGCTGCCTCCGGCTAGCCGAGGGCTGTGCTTAAAGGGACCCGACCCCCACCCCGGACAGACAGTTCTCAGGGGTCCCCGCTTGCTTGTCTACCTCGAAGAGGGACAGCAAAGCAGTCCTGACTTGGAGTGCCCTGAGTGTCCTCACTCGGCACATCACAGCACTTGGTCATCAGCCCAGCTGCACTTGCCACAGGCTGCCATCTGGGGGAGAGGGGTCAATTGGGGGGCTGCAGGAGAGCCTCCACCCCGAGGAGCCCGCAGAGCCACCCCAGTCCTCCCCATCGGGGGCTCATACCCCATCCCTCCCTAGCCCCCCCTTTCCTGATGTACAAAATAAAGGACACGTGTGTTCAAAAATAGAAACTCTCTTCATTTAACAAAACTGGGGGGAGAGGGATTAACCTCTGGGGAGACTGGGAAAATGAGGTGGAAGGGGGAGGGGGAAACCTGGGAGGAGGGAGCTGGAAGGGGGGAGCCAGGGGGAAGAAGGAGGAGCAGGAAGTATCAAACTATGGTACACCATATCTTCAGTACTGTGTACAGATGTGATCTCCTCACCCCAGAAAAGATATTTTGGCCTTGGAAAGGGTTCCGAAAAGGGCAGCTACAATGATTAGGGGTTTGGAACAGGTCCCATATGAAGAGAGGCTGAAGAGACTGGGACTTTTCAGCTTAGAAAAGAGGAGGCTGAGGGGGGATAGGATAAAATCATGAGTGGTGTGGAGAGGGTGCATAAAGAAAAGTTCTTCATTAGTTCCCATAATATAAGGACTAGAGGACACCAAATGAAATTAATGGGTAGCAGGCTTCAAACTAATAAAAGAAAGTTCTTCACAAAGCAAATAGTCAACCCATGGAACTCCTTGCCCCAGGAGGCTGTGAAGGTGTGGCAGGCCCCTCCCGCCTACCCTCTTAAATCCAAGGCCCCTGGGCCCGAGTCCACAATGCAGTCTATAGCTGGCCCTTTAAGCAAGGCCAAGGCCCTTCAGCCTGAGTCCACAGTGTAGTTCAAGATTGTAGCAGGAACACACCCCAGGTAGGGGGACCCAGGTCCACCCTACTCCACCAGGTCCCAGCCCAGGGCCCTGTGAGTGACTGGGTAACAGGTCACTCCCTCGGCAGGGCAATCCGGCCGAAACGCACCGAGGTTCTCTGGGCAGGAGAGGCGGCTCCCACTCCTGCCCTGGGCCACTTCCTACCTGGTTCCCTGGGGTTCCTTCCCCTGTACGTGCCCAGCTTGCTGCGAGCTCCGTGCCGGCGTCCCCTCGGCAGGCAGTCCCTGGATTGCACCAACTCGCCTCCGCGTCCCTTCCGGCCTCTCCTGGCGTCCCCAGCAACAGCTGAGTGGGAGCTCCCTGCACCAGTCCTTCTCCTCTGGCTGTCTCCCCAGACTGAGTCCTTCCCCAGGCTTTTATAGCGCTGCTACAGCCCGGGCATGCTCGGTAGGGCTGTGGGGGAGGGGCCTCTGCAGCCAGGTAACCCTGGCTGGGCCCTGCAGGTTCAGTGCAGGGCTACCTCGCCCTGTCACAGCAGACTAGAACTATAATAGAGTTTAAAGAGAAGTTAGATAAAGTCATGGAGGTCGGGTCCATGGAGTGCTATTAGCCAGGGGGTAGAAATGGTGTCCCTGGCCTCTGTTTGTGGAAGGCTGGAGATGGATGGCATGGGACAAATGGCTTGGTCATTGTCTTCAGTCCAGCCCCTCCAGGGTACCTAGTGTTGGCCGCTGTCAGCAAACAGGCTACTGGGCTAGATGGACCTTTGGTCTGACCCAGTACGGCCGTTCTTATGTTCTTATGTTCTAAGCTCAGGGCTGAGTGTTCTGAGCAAGACACGAGGAGTCATTCTTCTGCTCAACTCTGCGCTGATTAGGCCTCAGCTGGAGTATTGTGTCCAGTTCTGGGTACCACATTTCAGGAAAGATGTGGACAAACTGCAGAAGGTCCAGTGAAGAGCAACAAAAATGATTCAAGGATTAGAAAACAACTATTAGTCCTGTGGCACCTTATAGACTAACAAAAATGTATAGTATCATGAGCTTCCATGGGCAAAACCCACTTCTTCACATGCGCTTGACTGGAGAAAAAAGGGGGGGGGACTCTCAGAATTTATAACAGAAAAAGAAGTGGGTGAAGTGCCTGGCAATTGTAGTGCCAGTGCTAATGAGGCTGATTGAGTGGACTGGAAGTGTCCCATACTTAGCTTTTATGTCAATGAGTGTTAAATATAAAAGAAGTGTCCAGCGAAGGGCAACAAAAATGATGAGGGGGCTGGAGCACATGACTTATGAGGGAACTGAGCTTATTTAGTTTACAGAAGAGAAGAGTGAAGGGAATTTTATAGCAGGAGGATGGAGCCAGGCTGTTCTCAGCAGTGTCAGAACGAGGAACGGAACAAGGAGCAATTGTCTCTAGGTGCAGTAGGGGAGATCTCAGATGGATATTAGGAAAATCTATTTCACTAGGAGGGTGGGAAAGCAGTAGGATGGGTTCCCTAGGGAGCTGGTGGAATTTCCAGCCCTAGTTTTTAAGTCCTGACTTGACAAAGCCCTGGCTGAGATGATTTAGTTGGGATCAGTCCTGCTTTGGGCAGGGGATTGGAGTCTGTGACTCCTGAGGTCTCTGCTAACCTCCTGGTTTCTATCCTATCTGGAGGCTCTGATGCTAGATGGGAGCTTTTTCCACATTCAGTGCATTGTTGGGGTTTCTCCGCTGGCAGGCACTGATCCCTCCGCTTTTCCCCAACACTCTTTCACTGAGACTATCTGTTCCTTCTCTTCTCCAAATGGCTTTTCTGCTGCCTGTTTGCCACAGCTAGACCCTGGGGAAACCATTCCATCAAATCTTCCTGTTCAATCTCACATGATCTGATCCCTGCAGGCCACCTAAGTTCACCGTAAACCGTGTGGCTGCATGACTGCACAGCCCTTTAATGAGCCCCGCACAGAGGCTCAGAGCTCCTGCATAGGCAGGGAGCTCAGCTGACCAGTGGGGAGAGGAGCATCTCCCTGAGCTTTGAATGGAGGAGCTCCAAGAGCAGGTAAGGAGGGGAGATAAGGGCTATGTCTAGAATGTAGAGCTTTTCTGGGATACAGTCCAAGGAACGCGTCCGCTTTTCTGAAAAAAATGTTGGAAAAGTGGATGTGTTTTTTTTGGTAAACCTCGTTTTACGAGGAAGAAGGAATGTTCTGAAAGGTTTTTTTTTTTCTGAAATTTGGCCCCGTGTCGACGGACCAAATTTTGAAAAAGCCACATTCGGAAGTAAATCGGAAAAAGATACACAATTTGGAGAAGGAAAGAGGGAGGTTCAGAGTAATTAGCTGGGAGGGGGGGAGTCTAGAGAGTCCCATCTCATAGACTCATAGACTTTAAGGTCAGAAGGAACCATTATGATCATCTAGTCTGACCCCCTGCACAGTGCAGGCCACAGAATCTCACCCACCCCTCCTAGAATAATCCTCTCACCTAGATCTCAGATACTGAAGCCTTCAAATACTTTGAAGACCCCAAGATGCAGAGATCTTCCAGCTGTGATCTGTGCCCCATGCTACAGAGGAAGGCGAAAAACCTCCAGGGTCTCTGCCAATCTACCCTGGAGGAAAATTCTCCCCATCTGCATGAGGAGAGAGAGAGAGAGGCAGAGGCAGGCACCCAGCACTCTCCTCAAGTCTGGGATGGGATGGGATGGGGCGGGGGAGAAGATGACTGCATGAGGTAGGTGGGGAAAAGGGAGGTAGGGGTGCTGACATTGGGGTGAGGTGGAAGTGGAGAGTTTGTGCAGTTTGTCCTTGGATGCGGTGGGGAGGGGTGGAGAGTTTGTGCTGTGTCCTGATCCCCAGCTAGGCTGCTGGTGTCTGCAAGTTTGAGAAGCAGGATTTTATCCCAGCCCCTGGCTGGGCTGGGAAGGGGGAGCAGATTGCACAGGGGTGGGTGGGGGAAAGAAGGTGGTGGATGCTGGGGTCTGTGCAGTGAGGTAGAGACGGGGGGAGTTTGTTTGGGGTGTCCTGACTCACTTGCTGTAGTCCAGATTGCAGTCCTCTCTGGCTGGGTTGGAGGAAGGGGTGGAGGGGAAAGCAGGTTGCATGGGGGAGGAGGGGTGTGCCAGGACATTTGCGTGATCACATTTCAAAAGACATTTACATAGGTGTTAATGATTTCAGGTAAAAAAGAAAAAGATTCTTTTAAAATAATTTTTTTGGAGTGTTGCAGGTATCTAAACTCCGATCTTAGTAATTTTTTAAAAATTTTCTGTTACTAATTAATACATGTCAAGTATCAGAGGGGTAGCCGTGTTAGTCTGAATCTGCAAAAGTGGCGAGGAGACCTGTGGCACCTTATAGACTAACTGAAGTGTAGGAGCATAAGCTTTCGTGGGCAAAGCTTCAGTTATTAATTAGTATTAGTATTAACTAGTAATTAATAACATGCCTATACTCAACACCCTTCCCATTATGCATATCCTCTATTAGGAGTCTGGTCCAATGCCCACTCACCCATGAGACCTCTGCTCCCATATACTCACCTCACTCAGGTGACCCATGAAACACTCATCCCCAAACTTACCCCTCTAGGATAAATGCACCTTCTTAGGCATACTCGTTTGTTGGAAACCTGCCCTCCCCCTCCTCCTCCCGAGGCTTCCCGCATGGGATGTCTGTCCCATATACACCCTCTCCCATTACATATCTGCCCCTATGCACAGTCCTGTCTGAATATTCCCTCTGGAACAATCACTGTTGCATGTGCTCTGCATTCTGCAAACTCCCTCCCTCCCCGTTCGTCCATGCTAACCACATCTGGCAACAAATATATTCTAGATGTATGCTCCTTGGGAGCAGGGACTGTCTGTCTTATCTTGTACAGTAGCTAGCACAATGGGGGGTGTAAACCAAACCCGGCCATGTTTGAAAGCAGATGCTTACAAGTTCACTGTCCAATATGTGAACTTGGTAAAGCTGTTGCTAACGTGCAAGGCACTAGACATTTCTCTAAATCTATTCTAGGGCTAGCACAGATACATCCCAAACTTGTACAAGATGTTGACAAAACAATGGGTAGGGATGTTTTGTCCAACATGTCAGGAACAAGGGGAGGTAACAAACATGTCATGAAATACCTAAGGTGGGGGGTAAGATGTGTATGTTAGTGATTTGGTTTAGCCTATAAATGTTGGGGTATTTTGCCCTAATTCTCTGTTCAGCTGAGGGGACAGCAGAAAGTACTGCTGCTAAACCTGCCACGGGACACTCGTGTTAGCATACCTGTAACCACAGAGCCAGGATGCTGACGCTCTCTTGATGGCAGTAAACTTGGCTGAATGGCTGTGTCACAGAACTGTGCCGGGAGTGGTTTTTTTACGAAGACTGGCAAGGTCTGCTGAATGCGTTACCTGCTGTAAGGAGCACTCAGCTGCCTGGAGAAGCGTTATTAAGGCAACAACATTCCAGCCTCAGCACTTACCCATGCTGGATAGTGCTATTCCAGTCTATCTGTGCAAAACTGGACAGCGCGTGGAAAGAACGCACAAAGACACAAGCCAGCTGCCAACACCGGCTAGGTGTAAGTAGAAAACATGCTGAGGAGAGCTCACATCTAAAATCAATACAATCACCCAGGATTTTTGGTTTAGTGATTGAGATTTCACCAATGAGATAGGTCATTGTAAAATATATTACCTGTAGCTATTTTCTTCTCTGCTTAATTGTAGCAGGCTCATGCATAGCTTTCAAACAATGGTAATTTCTTAAACATAAGGGCTGCATCTAGACTGGCATGATTTTGCAGAAATACTTTCAATTGAGTCTTTACTTCCTGCTGTCTTTAACTCCCTGTCTTGTTTTATTAGGCACCGAGTTATCCCCTCGGTTCAGGGGTGCTCGACCACCCGCATCCTCCACCAAGTTGTCAGGGGGTACACCCCTAACGGGTTGCAGCCCCCTTCTACGGGCCCATGTCTTGGTCCGGACCCTTCTCTCAGGGCATTTACAGTACCCAAAGTCCCCAAAAGTCTCGGCCCCTCTCTCAGGGCAAATACGGTATTCCCAGAATTAACAAGTCCAGGCCCCTCTATCAGGGCATATATGGTACCTGCGGCCTAGCTCTGGAAAAAGCCTCTCCCAGCCAGTGCGTTTGCCCTGGTTGCAGAAAGGGGTGGTAGGGGGACCCGGGTCCTCCCTCTCCACTGGGTCCCAGCCCAGGGCCCTGTAGGCAGGGGTTCTTACTCCTGCCTGCTCGGTGGGGAATCCAGCCGATACACAAGTCCTTGCCCTGGGCTGCTTCCTACCACTCTGGCTCAGGCGTCAGCTGCCGCAGGAACACCGGGGCTGCAGCCTGGACCCTCCTACTCTCAGGCTGCCTCCTCCCTTGCCGTGCTCCCTCAGCCTTTATATACTGGCTCTGCTGGGAGCATGCCCAGCAGGGCTGTAAGGGCGGGGCCCTCTCAGCCAGCTGGGCCTGGGCTACTCCCAGCCGTGCAGGGCCTGCTCCCCCGTCACACCCTCCCACTAGACAGCTAATTTCAGAGCCCAGCATTGACTCTGCACCGCATGAAGAGAAAGTCAAAGCCCCTATGAACATCTTTGGAACATCCGTACAGTTGACTACTTCACTTTGATATCTCAAGTGGCTTGCAGTTTGTGTTTGGAAGCACCAGTTTTGCCTCAGTTCAAGTCTAGTCTTGCAGTCTCCCATTCTGAAGTCAGCCTTCCTGTGGCCTGTGAGCCCTCATGTCACTTGTACACTGGAGAAGGTTCTTGCTGAAAGCCTGAGCTCACTGTCTCCAGGAGGAAGCTGGAGGTACATTCTTCTAAGAAACAGGCCCAGGCCTCTGCCATTGGCTTCTTACAGACACAGACTTAAGCAGCACCTTGGTTGTATTTCAGGTTATAGTTTGAATTTAGACACGGATCTCAGCAGAACATCAGAAGATCCTACACCAGCCCAGAGATAGCTTCAAGATCCACTGTAACCAAGACTAACCTGAGTTACATTTCCTCCCCTCCTTCCACATGCCCCGATGGAGAAGGGGGGGATGTGCATGGTAGCAACAATAAATTGCAGCAGCCATTGGGCTAAATGATTTCTTAAATAACAGGCCTGATTGAAAACCGCAGACCGTAAAGAAAACTAAGTGCATACTCTCTCGCTCTCTTGTGAAAGACACTGATATCAAGGTGACAAATGCCCTCCATTTCATTACAGCTAAAAGATCTGCATTAGTCCCAACAGTAACCAATGGTATTGTTTGCTATGCCATCTAGATCTTGCTCTTCCTTCAGAAGAGCACAAAGGTGTCTATAAATAAATCATTCCTTTTTTTATTGTACAATTTTTATTGTATAAAATTTCATGACTAGATCAAATAATTTTATTGAAGCATTATTTCAATACTTAAATGGTCAACTGAATGTTTAGTTTATTTCCTGTAATTCACAAGTAAGCATGCACTAAATAATAATAATAAGAAAAACAAAATCTACAATTGAGGATAGCGATTCACATTCCATTTCCAAAAACAGAACTTGAAATTCCAAAGCACGAGAAGTTTCTAGCACTAGTACAGAAAGCTCTTACTATAAACACAAGAAAATACATTGTACTGAGAATTAAAATGGTGTTTCTTCTGCACCATGAATATTTTTACACAGATGGGCTCCCCAAAAGTAGAATTCTGGACAATTCAATTCTTACGTTCCTTACCAATGGGGATTCCTCTCCCCTATATACATGCACCCACGAATGTCCTGTGCATGTCAGGAAATTCGATTAGATTCTAAGTTCATTTTAAACATTCAGAGGCAGTAAGTCAACTTATTCTCTTGTTTAAGTCACTAAAGTCAAGGGAGTCAAAATGAATAGGGTCCAGATGATTAGATTTTTCAGGTCTGCTGCATCTTTTTACGAATCTTTTCCAGTTCTGCCTCTCGTTCTCTCAAAAGCCGTTTCAGTCGTTTTATTTTTTCATCCCTGATTGTTTCATCCAAGTCCAGTGGAGTCAAAGGAAAAGTATCTTCTCTAAAAGAACTTTCACTAGTCGAACCATCTCCTTCAGAAGAATCTAAAGCTACACAGCATGTGTCCTGAACTTGGTTATCTTGAACACATGGGTCTTGCTCAGAGTTCCTCCCAAGAGAAGATCTGGTAGAGGATGTGGAATTTTTCTGCTGTGATAAGATTGGTGTGGGTGAAATACTTTCATTAAGTATTACAGGACTAGTGCTATTGTTTTCCACGCTTGGATTGATGGATGATTTGACTGCCATTTTCTTTCTCTTTCCATTTTCTGGCACTGGTGACAGTTTTGTTTTTCTTTTTTTAGTCAAATCCTGTTCCAGGTCCACAATTATCTGTATATCAAGAAAAACAAAAAACAATATTTACATTAAATTGCACATCATTCTAGTGTTTTATAACCAAGGTATATTAAACACATACTGGAACTTGTTATAGTTATGTGAGATAAGTGTGCTGATAAGTAGACTTTAAAGTTAAGCAAATAAAGTATGTAAACCTACAGAATCCTATTTCTGTCCCACATCAACACCAACAGAACAAAAAACCAAGAGATGATCCTTCCTCCCCACATTGCACACCGCCAATTGTGAAAACTGACAAGTGATGTAACTGAGCTACACCACCGTTGTTGACTGACTGATTGCATGTTACTTGCAGCAGCAAAAAGGAACCAGGTGTCTTTACATCCTTGCCATAAACGGTTCCTTCCTACTCTATCAACACAGAGAGGATTTGTGTACACTTAACATGCTGGAATGGAACTGCACTTCAGTGTAGACACTACCTGCACTGTCAGGAGAATTTCCCCACTGATCTAAGTAATCTGCCTCCCTGAGAGCTCATAGCTAGGTTGTCAGAAAAATTCTTCCACTACCTTGGTGCTGTCTACATGGGTACTTAGGTTGCCTTAACTATGCTACTCAGGGCTATGAATTTACATCCCTAACCAATGCAGCTAATCTAACCTAATTTTCAAGTGTACATGAGGGATAGGTCATTAGTTTTTACATTTCCTCAACCAAAGTGACCAGAAACAGGACAAACGATGCATACACCGGTAGCCACTGCATTTGAAATAATTTTTAGAACTACATTAATTTGAAATACATAAAATATTGAAGACAACTGTATAGCATGCTGCTTTCCTCTTTGCTTCTATTTTATTTCAATTTAAATGTTACCCCGGGTGTCATTCACTGCTCATCATTCAGTATTTGTACCTGTGATGCGGCGGTTGCTATGCACTGGAATAAAAGGGATTAAAAACAGCCCTGGGAAATGGCTGTTTTAGGAGCCAATCAGGACAAGGCTTCAGGCAACCAATCAGGGCAAGGTTTAAGGCAGCCAATCAGGGCCCAGCTGGCTGTATAAAACAAGCCAAAAGAGAGAGTTCAGGACTAAGCTGCCTAACAGAGACTAGTACCATGGACAGAGCAGTGATGGGCGAAGCTAGGGACCTGGCAAAGCTCCGGCTTGATTAACTGGGGGGGCTCATGTCCTAAGGGACCCGAGGGTACTAGGCTGCAGAAGGTCAGCCAGGGGAAAAAAAGAGGCAGCTGTCGTCCCCCTCCCCTTCCGCACCCCCCCCCCACCAGCAATGAGCATGGCCAGTAACAGCTGGCAGTTGGCCAAGGTGCTAGACAAATGACAGCAGTTTTGCTGCTGAGGTGGGTGGTGGGATATGGGATAATCATTCCCCAAAGGGGAGGAACCCAGAGAGTGGCCACCGCCAGAGAGCAGTACCAGGGGCTGGGATGTCATGGTGTGGGGGGGGGAGGGAACACAGGGAGAGGTTCTGACACAGAGGAGCTGGGAAGGGTAGGTAACTGTGAGCAAGACACCACCAGAGCAGGATGTCCTGGAGCTGGCCAAAGCTAACTGCCTGGGAGACCAGCAGGAGGCGCCACTGTGGTGAGTCCAACCTGTTGCAATACCTGGATAGAGCAGGGGGCCTGTGAAATGGATGTTTTGTAGCTGTGCCACTGAAGACTATATTATAAGGCAGACACACACGGGGACAGAGTTCAGGTGTCATGGGTAAACTCTGCTTTGGTGTCTCCTGGATTGCACGTGCTTCACTGTGATACTTGGATACATTTTTACTGTGATTTCCTATCTTTTGTCAAACGAAAACCCTCCCCAACCTTCTGCTTCCACTGGAGTCAGTGGCCCTCAATGCCCATCTTAAAATTATCTATGGAACTACATCAAATGAGTGTGAATAAGCCTGATGGACATTTAACAACTGGGATAAAGCTTTCAGCACTAATGAAAGAAGCAACCAATTCAGGAAGAATATATTATTAGATCAGCCGGGTGACCTATTTCCTGTTAAATCATGTTATAAATGTACAGGCCAAGGTCTCAGCAACTCAAATAAATTATCTCTCTCTCACACACACACACACGGCTTCTTCCAAGGCAAGACATCTAATAGGATGGATGGATTGGATGTGCTTGGAGCTACCCACTCTACCTCATTAAAAGAGAATTATTGGATATCACAAAGATGCCAACCTGCACTGACACAAGTATCAGAGGAGTAGCCATGTTAGTCTATATCTGCAAAAACAACAAAGGAGTCTTGAGGCACCTTAAGGACTAACAGATCTGGGCGTAAGTTTTCATCTTTTCCCACGTGTGGAAGCAGGCTCTTTGCTGGCCTGGCCTCTCGCACGTATTGCCATCCAAGCAAAAGGTCAACTTCCCCTTGATGAAAACCCTTACACTATGTAACTTAAAGGTCAGCAACGAACAGGAACCAAAACCAGACCTGAAAAGTTCATGTAAAGTTCGTGCTGGTTTTGCTGACTGTGCCATGCATGATAAGGCAGAAAAGGAAAAACAGGAAACCATCTCACCCCCTTACTCGTGTCACTTAACAGACAGGGTCTGCTAGCCTATCACAAAAGCGCGCAAAAGCTTTCTCTATAAAACAGCTTCCTGTATCAAATGGAGGAATCCCGAATAAACATTGAATGGCAGAATATGAGCCGGGTCCGAGGACTGATCACCCGAGGGCCACCTCCCGCTCACCGAACCAAACGAGTTCCTGTAGAGCGTAACGTATACCAAACATAATGAATACCAAATATGTTGTTATTGTTGTAGTTTGTGTGTCTGTTAAATGTAAGTATTGTTATCTGAAATTGTTTAGAGGTATTGTTAAGTAGTAGTGTTAAAAGTTTTAGATAAATGATTAGTCTTATAAGTAAGACTGATGTAAATGTAACTGTTAATAATCCCTAGTCCCTTGTTATCAACTATTGGGATTTAGAGAAACCTCAAAGAATTTTCTTTACTGTATTGCATTTTGCTTATTGGTCATTCTAATAATTATTTGGTGCCTACGTATGTAAGAAATTGATAAAATAATAATTTATACGTAGAAGCCCTTTAATAAAAGATATTTAGTAATAGTTTGCCTGTTTCTGCGCCTCCCTGGGACTAGCCACATTTCCGAACCTTTTACTTTAAACCACACCACGAAAGCTTATGCCCAAATAAATCTGTTAGTCTTTAAGGTGCTTCAGGACTCCTGAATAGCTTTGCTCTGTAACTTTAAAGATGTTTAATTAAAAAAAAAAAAAAGGAATCAGGGAGGCTTCTTGAACCTCTTTTCCCCCTTCCTTCTCTATGGGCCTTTCCCACATTGCAATCTTGTGTTTCCCACTGCAAAACAAAAAGGGGAGAATCAGCCCCGGGGGGCTGCCCTCCTAACCTGCCTAGGGTCCTTAATTATCTTGGCCGGTTCTGAGCCTAGAGCTTCCCATTCAATGGAGAAGAATGCTCCTGTAGCCGCAACTGCTTTGTTTAAACCTAAGGGCTGATGAATGAGTCTGTCTCTTTCACACACACATGCTTTATTTTATATAAAATTTGCAAGCTTGCAAAATAAGTAGATTGCAGCCTGTGTTAGTAATTATATAACTACATTAAGACACTCTGGATGATTACTTAAAATTAGGATGCACTGACATCTGGTATTATTAGTATTATAACATGAAAAAGCTTTTGATTGGGTAGAGTGGAAATATTTGGTGTCAGACTTTAAACAATGGAGTTGGATATGGGCTTCTTAGATGGATAAAGAACTTCTAATGAATCTTCATTTGTTGGAGAATTATCAAAATTACTGTACCACTGGTCATTATTTCTGAGAAGAAATAAAAGTGCCAGAAGAACAAGGAAAAGCCAACAAAGCACTAGCCTGTAAAAGGCAAATTACTATGCTCTAGCAACTACTACTCCATAGATCTAATTCCTGTCCTTAATAAAATAATGGCACTAATACTGAAGAGGGGGGTTAATGAAAGGTGACAGAAGCAAGAACAAGGAGAATAGGTTTACAAAGATCAGATCTTTCCAGACAAACCTTATTGCTTTTGTCCTTGTGTTTTAACTAGATGTACAAAGTAAGTGAATGAAGGGACGCATCAAAGAGCAGTGTTGGCTTATCAACACGTATACATTGCTGTTGCACGTCAGGGGTTGACAAACTTCCATTCCCAGCTCATCAGGTAAGCTGCTGGCACACTGGGACACTTTGTATACCCGGAGTGCCCGCAAGCACAGAGCGCCTCAGCTCCCAGTGGTTTGCCGTTCTCAGCCAATAGGAGTGGCAGGAAGTGGTAACCAGCATGTCCTTCGGCCCACAGTGCTTCCCGCAGCTCCCACTGGCTGGGAAGGGCAAATCACCGCTACTGGGAGTTGAGGTTTTCTGGTATGCAATCTGGTTTGGCGTGCGGAGCTTGGAGGGAGATTCTTCTCCAGGAGACACCACATCCTTTGCATAGATTTTTGTATATGAATCTTCCCCAAACTCCGCCCCCTACATCCCCCCCAATAGATTCACATTGGCTGAGATTATGAAAACGGAGTGAATCCTTCAAACTCTCAGGGCTGATCAGCCACCACTTCAGAGACTTGTTCTACCTGAAGAAGTACCAACAACCTGCCCTCTAGATTTCCCCCAGTGCCAGGAAAGATAAGAAAAACTGCTGTAAGTTTCTGAAGTGGTGTTGGTCCTACAGGACCATCTGCTGGAAAGATGGCAGAGGCTCTATGAGGCCAGTGCTGAGGCTCATCAAACACTAGGTTGCTCCACTGAAAGTACCAGGAGAAATTCCCAGGCCGAAAACAATTTCCAAGGTGAGACAATAGGCTGCATGTTTGCCTATAAATACTTCATTCTCTCCATGGATAAAGGAGACATTCTTGCTCCTATATTTGGCCGCTGGGATGTTTCAGAGCTGTAACACTCACTTGGCTTTGGCACGGAGCTGTTGTGGCCAGGGGACAAGTGCACTGCTCCAGCCATTGCAGGACCAGCAGAGTGCTGCCATAGCTGGGGAAGAGAGATGCTCCTCTGGCCCCAGCACCAGGACAGAATTAAGAAAGGGGGACCCCGTTAGTCTGGGGCCCTGGGCTGCAGTCTATAAAGCCCCTGTGTTCAGGGCCAGCCCTGAGGATGTAAGGGGGGGAGGAAGGGAGGCAATACAGCTCTGCATGCTGCCATTCCTCCCCCCACCTAGCTGGAGCTGCATCACCATCACTGTGAGTGCCAGGAAGCTGTGTTCCTGTACTGCCCTTCCCTGGAGGCTACACCCACGCAGCTCCCATTGGCCAAGAATCATAGCCAATGGGAGCGGTAGGGGGCAATGCCTGCAGGTGAGCACAGGGCAGTGTGTGGCCAACTGTTCACCCCCCTCCAGACTCCTCACACCAAGCCAGAGCCCCAGTCCTGAGCTCCCTCTTGTACCCCAACTTCCACCAAGATCCTGCACCTTCACCCAAACCGCTTACCCTTAGCCTGCTCCCACACTCCAAACCCCGTGGCCCCAGCCTACAGCCGCCTCCTGCACACCTCATTCACAGTTCCACCCTAGAGCCCGCACCCCCAGCCATTGCCCTCATCCCCTTCAACCCTGAGCCCCCACCCTCGCCAGAGACTGTCCATGTGCAGAATGAATTTTGTTATGTGCACCAATATGGAAGTGATGTGTCGCACATCATCTCCATATCGGTACACAAAACAAAGTTTATTCCCCACATGGACATAAAAAATTAGAGGGAATACTGGTCAAGTGTTTTTAGTGAATTGAGTTCCATCTGCACGACAGATGACTGGCAACTAACACTACCTGCACTTGTGGCTGCTAGTCTGGAAATAGTGTTGAACAGCTCTGCATTCTATTTCCTCTGCCCTATCTTTCACATGAATGCCACTTGTGTTGAACTTTAGTTTAATAAGCAGTAAAATCTACTTTTAAAAAATGTAAGCATAGGCCCCTGTAGGGCACACGTCAAAATATATAAACATTGAGATACCTTTTCTTCGCCATGGTTCTGCTTCCTACTTGTTACCACCATTTCTTGTGGTGGTGCACTGCAAGAATCAGTATTCTTTAAGTTATTACTGGAGCATACACTTGATTCTGATCCTGCGGGAGGAGTCCCTAAGAGAATTCTCTTAAGGTATACTCTCTCCTCATTAATGAGACCAAATTTCTGTCTCAATTCAAGGTATTGCTTCCCATTTTTGATTTCAGCAGCCTTTTCTGATGAGCACACCACCTCATTTTGTATCTGAAATCATAAGAATACAATATATAAACAATGATATAGCCATTCACTAATATACCTGTGATAAATAAAACACTTTCTGTTAAAAAGTATTCATTAAGCATTAAACATCAGCTTACTTGGGGAAATTACAATACTATAATATGATCATTGTCTTTTCATCCCCATATATTTATTTTAAAACAGCATACAAATTAACGTTATTAAGTCCTGCTGGTATAATACTATGGGAGGCAAAGAAGCCACCCACCCTAAAATTCTAGAATTATCAAGAAACAGATAACTGAATAGGAAATATTCATTACAATGACATCATCCTAAATCACAGTGTGTTTGCAGTTGCCCACATTTCAAATCTGCCAATAATTCTAGGATTTTGATTGTATATGTTGTCCCCGCTATACGTTGCCCCGCTATATGTCGGTTCCGCACTAACACTGTTGACACTTCTAGGATCTGTTGCATTATAAGTCCTCCCATTCCCTGCTCTTATGTCGCGCGAAAAAAGAGACAATTCTCCCAATCAGCCGTAGGGAAAAAACCCGTTTTATGTCGTTTCGCTATGCATCCATGTTTTTTGGAATGTATCTTGGACATTTAGCGGGGACACCCTGAAACAGGTCCCTTGTGCATACTGTTGTTGTAACCCGATGCCAACCTTTCAACGTCAGAGCATGTCACATAAATACCTACGAGTGTGCACATTTGTGTACCATGTGAGAAGAGAGAGGAAGAGAAGGAGCAACTCTGGTCTCTACAGAGGTGGCAGGTATTGAGAAAGCTCTGGCATAAGTTACCACAAAGCAGATGACAAATAAATTCATACTTCAGTCTCGTTTTGGGTGGTGAGACAAATAATGAACTAAAAATGAAAAGGTATTTTTAATTATTTTTTTTTATCTAAAGGTTCTCAGCCTTAGTATGCATTCCCCCCCGCCCTCAAATGACTTGCGATTCACTGTATTCCCCAATCCTTTGTGGGTACAGAGTCGGGATGTTAAAATGTGATTATTTTTGCATACAAATTCAGAGGTTACATAGTTACACATGGGGAGGGGAAGGGGAGGTTGTTCCCGCCAGCTCCCCACCCCAGTGTTGCTGGTTCTGATATAGAGGCAACAGCACAGCAAGGCTGGGAGGGGAAAAGGGACAGGCGGCTCCCTGCACATATTGGGAACCTGTGTAGCCGTGAAGCGTACACTTTCACATCCCTAGTACAGAGGATTGTGGGGTTTGGGTCATGATACTATTTTTTGGCTATTATGTGTCTCGGCTTGACAAAGCCCTGGCTGGGTTGATTGAGTTGGGATTGGTCCTGCCTAGAGCAGGGGGCTGGACTTGACAACCTCCTGAGGTCTCTTCCATCTCTATGATTCTAAGTGGGTTACGGTTTTAAAAAAAAGTGTCTAGTGTAGGCTGTCTCCCTCTCAGCCCCACCCCAACACATAATCCAGAGTGGACCTCTCCCTCTCACAGCAGTACAATTACGTGCCTGCATTGAGAAAGGGCTGGTGACTGTCATTTTTCTCTCCCCAACCAGGCACAGCATGTGGCGGACCAAGCACCTCCTCTCTTCCCACAATTCTTTCTTGCCAAACGCCACAACTTTTGCCTCCAGTTCTCCCTGCTAGCTAAGCCTGGAACTGCTCCATAGTGCTGATCAGAACTCTTATCTTTACTCAATAACTAGTCAAAAGCCCTATGAGGGAGGTAAATGCTGAGGGCTGCAACTCTCCCAGGCCTGGGAATAGGCCTGACTTCCTATGAGTCACAATCTAGACTAGAAGTCAATAGTTAAGAACAAAGAACAGGGCTATACTACCCAGCTGCCTGTCCCAAAGGGAACAGATATGGCATGTATCATGTTGGCTTGCTTTCTCCTAGTCCTCTGTTGCTATGCTTTTGAATGAGGCAGTTAGTGAGACTGTGGTGACATAAAGAACCAATTATAGAATCATAGAACACTAGAACTGGAAGGGACCTCGAGAGGTCAGAGTCCAGACCTCTGCCCTCACAGCAGGACCAAGCACTGTCTAGATCAGTAGTTCCCAAACTTTTCGGCATCACGCCCCCTTTTTGATTTTTGAGAAACCCTCACGCCACTCCCTCCCCCCAAAATAGCACCAAAACATGGGGGGAGAGGGAAGGAGATTAATGGAGGGGGGGCTGGGTTGCCTCACGTCCCCCCGGAATTTCTTCATGCCCCCCAGTTTGGGAACCCATGGTCTAGATCATTCCTGATCAATGTCTATCCAACCTGCTCTTAATGTGATGGAGATTCCACAACCTCCCTAGGCAATTTATTCCAGTGTTTAACTACTCTGAAAAGAAGTTTTTCCTTATGTCCAACCTAAACCTCCCTTGCTGCACTGTAAGCCCATTGCTTCTTGTCCTATTATCAGAGGCCAAGGGAGCAATTTTTCTCTCCTCCTTGTAACACCCTTTTAGATACTTGAAAGCCGCTATCATACAGCATATATGACTTTAGCATGGTAACATGCTGCAGGATGATTACAACTCTGCACCATCCTGTTCTCTACTCTTCTGTCATTGCTTCAAAACCCCGCCATTCGCCTATCAATAGCTTGATGCTATGTGGGAAGACATCCTCCACCAAAGCATATAGGGAGAAGTGTAATTTCACCACGTCTACAGAATCAAAAAGTTCTTCTACACTTTCATTTTCTACCCTCATGGATTGATTCCAGGAAAAACATTACCAACTCATACCATGTAAATGTTGAGAACACGCTCCACTTGCAGAAGCTTAAGGTGAAGCTTGCTACTGCAAACCAGAAAACGAAGCGGAGGTGGGTTGCCTAGGAGCAGACGTTGCACCCTGAATGCAATGAAAACGTGTACAAACCTCACCCCAACCTACCCCCAGGGAGAGGGGATGATTTTAGCAAGACACAAGGCCAAGCTCGGATGAGGGCCTGATGAGGCAAACAGGGCTGCAGCCTTTGACCTCAGATGTAGGTCCCACTCATAGTTCAAGCTCACTCCCCACCAGGAAGGAAACTGCAGAGAAGAACTCGATAATTTGCAGCTCCTGTGAACAACAGGGGTATATGAAGAAAGAACATGAAGGAAAATACATAGCGGGTGGGGTAGCAGAAGAGGGAGTCTGTAGGACTTTCCCCAGTTGATGGTCCCAATAGGGGTCCAAGGGAAGGAGTTTGAGATAGCCTGTACCTAAGATTATAATAAATTTTATACAAAACCTACTGTTTGAGGTACCATTTAAAAAGTTATGATTTGCTGATCATTATTGTTCTGGTAAAATGTGTGGGATAACACTGTATGTAAAGATGTAAGATTCACTGCCTGATATTGACAAAAGGCCTGGGTACTGTGTTTTGGAGGGGAGTAACAAACAAGTTCTCCAGGGGCAGAAGGCTAGTCAGCACCTCAGCCAGGTGTCAGTGAAATGAGATGGGCCAACGTCAGGCACAAGAGAAGGTGTGGGGAAAAACAAACCTACATTCAGACAAATAAGCAGCTTACAGTTCTTGGACCCACAGACTTTCTATCTCCTGAACATCAGTGGGAGATTATTCTTTGCATGATAAATGGCTACAAGAAGGGGGCAGGTGCCCCGAATCATCTCTCCCTTGCTGTCTACCCACAGCATCATAAGCCCCGAAGAACAAAGGAAGGAGCACTGCACTGGGGAAGGAGGAAAGGAGAGATCCTGACTGTACTTAAGCTGTCCTATTGTAAATTGCCTGTGATACAAGTAATTTATTTTAATGTATCAGATAAAAGAGGCACTGTGAAACCTGTATTAGGTAACGTTCATGAATAAACTTATGCCTCACACTCCAGACTAGGAAGAGATACAGTGCTTTCAAGACCTGATGGAATACTATCACCGGTTCCTCTTCAACACTGTATCAATCACACCGATGTGCTAAAAGGCAAAGACCCTAATGACTGGTGAGTGAAAACCCTGAAGATGAGGACATCTGCCTGGCTTGGTCACGTCAACCCAGAGTTCACCCTAGAGTTAATCTCTAAGCAGGTACAGCACTCTCAGGGAGATCTCACATCTAGTCAGGAAGTTGTTTCCCAGGGAGAGGTTGAATTCAATTAAGAAGGAGGCTCTGCCTAGCAAATGGACTGTGTACTTCCTCAAACAGTATCTGCTGGTAGCCCTTTTCCCTGGTCACAGACCATGTGCCCTTGTCATGGCTAGCCACCATGAAAGACTCAACCTCAATTATTCACTGGTATCTAGCACTCCAGCTCTGTAGCTTCTGGGAGAAGCACCAACCAAGGAAGGAACATGCAAATGTGGATGTTTTCCCCCAGGAGGACAGGACTGGAAGGACACTTGCGCAAGAAACATTTCTGGACTGAAGAATGAGGGGTGGCATGTGACGGGACACACTCCCATCCCAATGATGGAAAGCAGAGCCAATTAGGTGCATCTACAGAACCTGCTCCACTAGGAAAATGGGAGCTTAAAAAAAGTGATGCTCGCTACTAGGGAAGGGAGCCAGTAATTGGTGTTGCCATGGACTAGAGGTATTTGGACTAGAAAAAGATCCTGGGAGTGAACGGAATTCCTGCCAGGAGTGCTGAGACTGCCCAGGAGTAAGGGGGATGGCTCCCAAAGGGCACCCGGGGCAAAAGACTACGGCAGAGCCCAGGCTCAGCCAATTACACCCTATAAACAAGTATTTCAAACTATTTTTGGTTTCAATTGTGTGTACGTTTTTATACCGAAGTCCTCACTTCTACTTATACATTGTGACATTTTAACCTCACTTTTTATCAAGCTACTAGGGGAAAAACTTAGGATGGAAGAATCCCAAGCACTGCTATAGGCTGGGTATCGACTGGCTAAGCAGCAGTTCTGCAGAAAAGGACCTGGGGATTGCAGTGGATCAGAAGCTGAATATGACTCAGCAGGGTGCCCTTGTAGCCAAGAAGACTAAGACATATTGGGGTGCAATAGTAGATCAAGGGAAGTGTTATTCCCCTTTATTCAGCACTAGAACCCCCACCAGAGAAAGGGTGTGGACACACTGGAGAAGGTCCAGTGGAGGGCAATGAAAATGATTAGGGGGCTCGAGCACATGACTTATGAGGAGAGACTGAGGGATTTGGGCTTGTTTAATCTGCAGAAGACTAGAGTGAAGGGGGATTTGAGAGCAGCCTTCATCTACCTGAAGGGGTTTTTCAAAGAGGATGGAGAGAGGCTGTTCTCAGTGGTGACAGATGACAGAACGAGGAGCTATGGTCTCAAGTTGCAGTGGGGGAGGACTATGTTGGATATTAGGAAAAACTATTTCCCTGGGAGGATGGTAAAGCACTAGAATGGGTTCTCAGGGAGGTGGTGGAGTCTCCATCCTTAGAGGTTTTTAAGGTCAGACTTGGCAAAGCCCTGGCAGGGATGATTTAGTTGGGACTGGTCCTGCTTTGAGCAGAGGATTGGTCTAGATGACTCCTAAGGTCTCTTTCAACCCTAATCTTCTATGATTCTATGAAGAAACTATGGAGGAAAGTCAATCATTCGCCTCTCTGCTTGTATCTTCCTGTTGGATATTGGAAAGAGATAAAATTTGTGGTTTCCTGACATCCACTTTTATACCTGCAAGCCTATTTCCAAGGCTTCAACAGGTTTGCACAAAGACCTTTCTACTGCAGTGTCTCTGTCTCTTTCAAAGGGAGCACAACACAATTTCAAATAAGCACCCCCCTATTTGCCGAATACCCAGGAGAGGCTGGGTCTGGCTGATAAGACTTACTCTTCCTTCCAAAAGGAGAGCTCCTCCTTGGTTCCATCTGAAAGGGAGCATAGCTTAGAAAGAGGGGTCTGGTTCAGCAGGAGTTTTTAGTTTGTTTTTACCAGATTAAAAATCACAGTCATTGCAAACATGGACATAAGCTTTCCCCTTCTTTCCTCTTCTCACCTTTGTTCATTTGCATAATTCAATCTTACTGATTAAAAATGTATTGCGTTTGGGGGGGCAGCATGCTTATTTAAAGAAAAAGGTATTTGAATGACACCGGCTTCTGACACACAGAATCAGGATGTAGAGATAATCTGGCATAGATAACTGTGGGCACATTTTGCTGTAGAGTTACCTTTTGTTCTTCACTGAAAGCACAGGGTTGTTTGGACTGAGGTTTAACAGCAGTTGATGCTTTGGGGAACTGACTCTTCTCTTTGCTGTTACAATGCATGTTTTCATCTGTCACCATCTTTTTAACCGGATTAATTTCACTTGAAATACCCCCTGTTGTGGACAAAGGCCTGCACTGGTTTGTATTAATAATATTTTGATTCACACTTGGTTTTGGAAGTAGAATGGGTGCAGGTTTTAAGTTCTTTCTTAAATCAGGCTGCGGAACAGGTTCTGTATTTATACTTGACGTTGGATCTTTCGGGGCAAGTGTAATCGCTTTATTTTTTGACAACACAAGATTTACCACTTTATTGGTTATCAGCTGAGAGGCATCCTTTTTAAAAGGAGCATCAGTACCTGGAGAGGCTTGCTGGTCAACTTGGGTTGACAGAATATCAGACCCTCTTTTAGTCAGCAAATACACTTTCCCATTGTACATCACCAGAGCATTATCTTTAATAGGAGTGATTTTGGTCTGGCTTCCACTAGGGCTGTTAGAACAGATTTGTAAAATATTTGCAGGATTTTTTTCTACGTTCTTCATATCTGCCAAGGTTTTCAAGATCTTTGAAGCCATGTTATTTGATGACTTTACGGGAACAAGGTAAGGTACTGATGCCTGGGCATTTTCTTGCACAACCCATTTCATTGGACACTGCCGGCCATCAGAAGTTACTATCGGTGGAACAGTTTGTGCAGTTGTCAGTATGAACGGTTCTGCTGCTTCTGTAACAGGTTTTGGACAAATGGCTTGCAAACGCTTGGGAATGACTGTTTTCACTGTATTTACTGGTGACACATAAATAACAGTTGGCATTTTTGTGGCTTCAGCTACTCCAGAGGCATTTGTAGCTGCAGCTGCTAGTATTTTCTGCTGTACTGTAGGTGGTAAAGAAGAAGCTGGGACAGATTTCACTTCTGCATGAGCTGGTATCTGTAGGTGATGCCCAGAAGGCAACACAGGAGACTTCACAGTCACTGGAAGACTTTTTGGGTTTACTAATACATATGCTGTGTTACTCTGGTTAGATGAAGTTGACACTGCAACATTTTGCAAAGACAATCTATCAACTGAAACAGAATTACTCTGAGTGTTAGAAACTGGTTTTGTAGTCAAGCTCTCTTTTTCAGGGATCACACTAACATTTTCCTGTTTATCCAATGTCCTTGTAAGAATGATCTTTCCAGGATTCGTGGGACTAAAAACAGGTATCTTGACAGATGAAGATGCGGTATTATTGGCAAGCTGTGTCTTAAAAGTAAAATGAACTGGACTTGATAGGTTTCCTTTAGCAGTATCAGGCGTTACTGATGACTGAACGAGTGGCATAAAATTTCCAGAAGAATTAGAGATTGGAAGCAACTTCAGAAGGTTTTTTCCATCCGGCCCAGTCGTCTGAACTACTTGGTACATACAGCCTGCAATGCTTAAAAAACAAAAGAAGAGGAAGAAGAAAAAGTGTAAGTGACCAGAACATGGATATTTTGATTAATTTGCACAAATTATTGTAAACTATACACTACAGTCGTATATTAGAAGTTGGCTAACTACAAAAAAAAAACAGATAATTTTCAGTAATTTCAATGGTAAAATGTATGTTTCCTTATTGATACACATCACTGGGTCAGCTGTTTCAAACACTTCGTTGCATCTGACGAAGTGGGTCTTTGCCCACGAAAGCTTATGCTCCTACACTTCAGTTAGTCTATAAGGTGCCACAGGACTCCTCGTCGCTTTTGCAGATTCAGACTAACACGGCTACCCCTCTGATACTTGTTTCAAACACTGTCACTTTGTACTCATACCTAATTAATAAATACTAGAGTAGCAGGGCATTCTTCTCAGCTAAAAATAAAATGTCCCCAAATTCCTTCCTCCTGTGCCTATAAGGCCTTTCTTCCTGAGGTATAATCTTTCACTATCCCCAGATTCTTGGGAGAAACCAACTTTCTTGCTTTCCCACCATTCTACACTCCTACTCCATATTCCCACCCACCAGACACTGGAGCACTGTGAGGAAAAGGCATGATGCTGAATGTAAAGAGAACATTTTCTGTGATTTATATCTCCTGGACTCTGGAGAGAAAAGCAGCGAGAAGCATGCAGGGAAAGAAGTAAACGCTGGATCCCTCTCCGCATGTGTGTCCCTAAATGGAGAAAGCTACAAAGATAGACAGACTTGTCTACTTGATAACTTATTCTCTCACTCAGCCACATCTACCAGTTCTCACTAGAAGTTCACTTTCTCCAGAACACCTGACTGATCATAATAATGACCACATATAGATAGAGGTCTATCAAATTTGCAGCCATGAAAATCATGTCATGGACCATACAATCTGGTCTCCAGCCATGCAGTTGTGAAGGCAAAGCAGAAAACAGCAGTTGCTGGATGGACACACAGCTCTGAAGGCAGCTCCACCAGCAACAGCAGAGCAGAAGTAAGGACAGCATGGTGTTGTACCCTTACTTCTCCACTGCTGCTGACAGTGGTTCTGCCTTCAGAGAGCTAGGTGCCTGGCCAGCAACTGCTGCTTTCTGGTCACTCAGCTCTGAAGGTACTGCACAAGGAAGGAAACCATTACTACAACTCTCTCTACAACATACTTGCAACCCTCTTTTGGGTTGGGACCCGATTTTAAAACACTATGGATAAATCACACATTTGTCATAGGTTGGTCACAGTATAAATAGCACATTTTGTGGCTGTGTAACATCTACAAAATTTGCTATTTATGCTGTGACCAATCCATGAAAAATGTGACTTTTTCACAGTTTATGTAAACTCCTACGTGCATGTAGTCTGATCCACTTGGGCTGAGACTTATGGACCCTAGTCTCATGCCCTCAGATAGCACAAAAAGGATGGAGGAACTTATCTATAAAATTATGTAGCTGCTGAGAGGATCTTAAATTATTTAAAAGCCTGACCTACTTGGATGTAAATGAGACTCGAGGAAAGATAAAGGCAGACTAATTGCCTAATGGAAATAGAATCAGAGCTATTTTAGATAAATATTTAGAGTGAGGATTCAGAAGCCCCTTTACCTTATGGAACATGGAGTAGGAAGGGTCGGTCCACAGGCCAACCTCTCAAATAACTTTCTGGGTTCGTGATTAATTCCACATTCAGAGAGATGACACAGAAAATTATCTGATAAAGGTACAGAGGCCCCATGATCATTGTGAGAACAATATTCAAATCCAATGTTAAAAGGGACTCAAACAAGAGGGAATAGATGGAGCAAGTGTTTCTGTAAGTTGGTTACTGGAGGGTGAATGTAGACCATCAGCTTACTGAAAACAAAGATGGCGGTCACATTGAACCTGACTGATCTCAATGAGTTTTGATTATTTCAATTGTCACTGATAGTCCAAGATTAAAATGGTGGCGGAACATCTCAAAATATGGAAAATCAATCCCACTTCAAACAGGTTCTCTTGGTTGAAGACTTCCTGCTTTCCAAAAGGATTTTTTTGGATCTTAGCAGGACGTTCAGTCTACTGCTCCTAGCACCACAGAAACCAAGACGTCAGCTTGAGAAACTAGGGTTAGGTTGGAGAATCTCTGACCTCAACTTGAGAAATTCTATTAACTGGGAAGCAGGTTTCAATGGTTCTGATATCAGTTCTGAAAGTTCTGAGAGTCAGAGCTGCCAAGAAATTCAGGTTGGGGCTGTCAACAGTATCTTGGTTCTGTTCCAATGAACGTTGTGCTTCAACAGCATCATGGGGCATGCACAGAATTACTACTGACCCCAATGCAGATGAAAAGCCTCCATCAGTAACACTGGGTCCAGCTTCCTCTTAAGAACTTCTGGAAATATGTAGTGTTCTGTCTCTTGTGAGTGAGCAAGTTAGCTGGACCTTCCAGCCCATGTGGGAAATAACCGATCTTTGAGGGATCATTCATGCTTCCAATTGTAGAATCTGCTCAAGAAGCTGGCTAATAAATTGTCCTTTCCCAGCAAAAACAGCGCCACTGGGGTGATTCAACAGTGGATGCTTCACTCCCAGAGTAGGACAACTTCCTGCCACAGCTAGAAAGGTCAGGCTTCTCAATGGATCATCGCTATGGTATCGGCTGGATGGTTTTCACTTGTAGAGCTTTCCTCGCTCTGCAACCTAGAATGTTAAGCTCTCAGCTCCAACACTTTGGTCCTGCCTTGAGGGCGGGAGGCTGGACTCGATGACCTCTCGAGGTCCCTTCCAGTCCTATTATTCTATGATTCTATGAAACCTCATTTCCAAACATATTTTATGTTCACTTTGCCAGTCTATGTTCAACTCCAGTACAGCAGATAAAAACCTCTGCAGTAGCTCCATTCAGATAATAAAGAAAATAACATTTCCCCCATTTTTCATTTTTAACATGACACATTTTTATCCTGACAACCTATATTTGCAGTATGGAAGTTGTGAATGGAAAATGGAGGTTTTATTAGTTTAATGGGATTCTGATGGGAGTTCTGGCACCTTAAGATATGGGTAAGTACTTCATCTAAGTGATTCTGCTTAAATGACCCCGATAAAACAGCTAATATGGACACTTAAATCACTGTCATCATGATTCAAAGTAAAACATCCCATTTAGATTTATGGGGCCACTTTACACCTCCCAAAACTATTATTCATGCAGACAGCAACTGATTCCTGGGTCACACACAAGTTTGTAACACATGGCTCATATTCTGAAGGGTTCTTCCATGAACACACGTTCAAGAACCTTTCCGTTTGTAGATGTAAAAAGCTCACATACTGCAGCCAGGTGCAGAATTTTCAGAAAATTCCCTAGCCATGGAACTGCTAAATGCCTGGGCTTTGTGCATCTCCTGTGGAGTCCAGATGCACCCCAACCTGCTCCCAAAGTGACTATTAATGAAAAAAGAAAAAGTGTGAGGATGAACTCTATGATAGTCATGCTCCTCCTTTCTCTCCCAAAGTGAGGTTTGTTTTTTTGGGGGAAAGGGTTGTTTTATTTTTAATCACCCCAAGGATAAGGAACAAAGGAAGATACAAATGACAGAGCAATTAAGATTAGTGAGTATGTTCTGGAGTCTGTATCTGCTGGTCAGAAAGAAGTGAAGAGTTGTTTGCACCATATCCTTAATTATAATTTTGGAACCCAATGTAAAAAGGCGGCAAAAGGCAAGCTTCACCAGCCGATACTGTTTTCTAGACAATGCCAAGCTTGTGCTATAGAGGTACACTTGTGCTATGGACAATTTGCTAAGGACTAACCGGGTGTAGTGAAAGCTGAACAATGGGGAACGAAAGGAATTTTCAGTCTGACAGTTTAAAAGTTTGCTTTTACTGACATCTGTTTAACACAAACATGTATTAAACAACTAAAAAAAAACTAGAGATGATCAATGAGTCATCTACCAACACTAGGAAAGACCTGGACTGACATTTCAAAGGCTTTTAAAAAATCAAATGCTTAAATTGAAAAAAACCCTCAACCTTTCTTTATATGTCATAAAGGGGGGGGAATCAAAGTGAATTAAAAGATATTTTCTTTACTTTGCAGGTCTCTTTCTGCTAGAGAATAAGATCTATGAATTATTTTGTATGAATTATTTAACCTTACTGTAAATAAATGGACTGATGAGTCACAAGTCAATCCAATCACACGTAAGTAAATGATATTTTTGTTTAAATGAAGTTTAATTCTCTTTTAGTAAAGAACTATGGATAAACTCCTATAATTCAAGCAGAGTTTAACAGCTCTGTCATTACTAAAGGAACAGGGAAGAGGACCTGCCTCTAGCTACTAATTTTAGTTTAATACTCCGTGGTGACAATGTTGACAAAGAAATCCTTAAAATGAGTTGAACAGTTTCAGATTGTTGCTAGGGTTCACTCCCTCCCCCCTCCCTTTAAAAAATAAAATTACATGTTTACAGAAACTTTCCCTAGTTCTTCAGTAACCCATATCCATTTCTCACTTCTATTTTATGGTAATTACAGATTGTCTATTTTCTGCTCTTGACTCAGTACTTCAGCTTGAATACAGTATAATCCAACCCCTTGAATTATACATGAAGGCAATGAGCTTCCAGCAAGAAAATTAGTGATAAAATGACAGGTTTCAGAGGAGTAGCCATGTTAGTCTGATTCAGTAAAAACAATGAGGAGTCCTTTGGCACCTTACAGACTAACAAATTTACAAATAAAGTGATAAGATGGTTGAAATCTTCTCTAGAAAGATCTGGCCAACTTCTTCATTATGAAATTTAGGAATATGTCCCAGATGTATGTGTCTCACCCCTTTCACCATGTATCACAGATAAAGGAATACTGACACATGGATGCTACCTTTACTGAAGAGCCAGGCCTTTTATTTTGTCTAGGTGTGACAATGCGCAAGACAATTTTTAAACTTCCTATTCAGACCTGGGAATGGTGGGCAGTCAGCAGAAAATGCTTGAGCAGGGTCAAATGTGACATGCAAAAGGAAAAAAATCTGGGTTTGAGATATTTTTAAATGTTGTGTTCTACAGTTGTTTTTAATATTGATATATCAGTGATATATCCCCATATCAAAATTAATATTTTTAAAAAACCACTCTGGTTCTTTCTTGCCTTAGAATAATTAGGAATGTCAAATCTCACACAGCAAGGTTGCACTGCATACTGTGAACTCTCTCAACCATTGTCTGAAGGAGAAGGATGTTGGACCCTCAAGAACCTGTACTCCAAAATGTTTATTCATTTATGTTAATAGATATTCCTCCAGTAGGTTACTTCCCTCCCCTACCTGCATTTGAACAAAAGTAACATTCCCCTCAATCTGAGTTTACCAGAATGGCATCTCCAGTATAGTCTTACCAACTCAGTCTTTGCAACCATTATGAAAGGCAAGCCATGAATTTCTAATGTGAACGACAAAGAACAAAATTATGATTCTCTTTCTCTCTGAAGAGGAAAAAATTCAAAACAAGCAAAAGACTTTTCAGTCCTGCATGATACCTCAATGAAGCGAGAAGGTACAATAACAGCTTCCCCTCTTTTCTTTTAGCTACCTTATAATAGTGTGCCTTTAACCTCAGTCATCAAATTGTTCATTTTGTGAATCTCACGTAAATAAACCCACTAGTGGACAGCTGATTCACTACAAATTTGGGAAGACACCATGATACAGGCTCCATTCTCTTCCGATGTTAACTCTGAAACCTCAAGCTGGAAATCTAAATGCATATTGTAAATTGGGAGCATGTGGACAGAGTAAAATAAAAAAACAAACTGCACAAGGAAATTAATTGCCTATTTTTGACAATCAAACCAATAACCTAAATAAAAAAAAATCAGAAATTGCAGCAGAGGCTACAAGAACAAGGGATCTTGCTCCAGAATTTAGGTCTAGCTTGCTTTAAAGGACTCAGGGCTTTGGCTTTAACCAGGTAGTTGTAGCAGAAGCATAACAAATCCTTTTGCTCTTCAGGATTGTAGGATGACAATGTCTTCCAATGATGGGTGCACAAGACTTGTAGAATTAGTTTTATGCTCATTGGTGACAAAGTTGATAAAGAAATCCTTAACATGGATTAGACTTAGGAGTTGTTCATTGCCAGAACAGAATGATTCTTAACTTCTGAACCACAGCTGCACCAATCACAGGAATCCCATGATGTTCTTCATGAAGCATTAGATGTTCGAGAGATTCAGAAATCAGAAAGCTCTATGAAGCCATTGCTGCAATTCCATGTCCATTTTTAGTCTACATACTATGCAGCAATCTAGTTTCTAAATTTCAGAGGGCCTGAAGAACTTCAGATTTCAGTCGTGATTAAGCCCAAATAGAGTCAAGGGATCATTCAGACTGTAAAGCTTTTTCTACAGACTCAAGATTCAATAAGTAAGCTCTGTTTTCACAGCTGGTTGCTCTTCTGAATGTTTGAAGCTCTGGCACTCGAGAAAGAATGTTCTTTTAGAATAGTCACAACTCAAAAGTGCATTCCAGCTTACCATGTTCTGAACTCATCTGTTTAATAGACTTCTCCTGCTCCATCGGAAACAATCTGTCTTGATTCACACAGTCAGAACCAGAGCAAGACAGCTCCTCTTTACTGTTTTCAGTGAAATTGTTGATACAATAGGGCCTAGTGTGTTCTCCATTTTTTTTGTGTATTTTAAACATCATTGAGTTTCCTCATTTGCCGCTTGGGAGAGAGGAAGACAGACAACAGAGCTGAAGGCCAGAACTGCAATTACAGGGACGCAGAACTGCAATTACAGGGACGTAGACCAGCGCATCTCTGATCTTTCTGTAACCTCTAGGGTTCGAAGCTGCATGCCACTCAGTGCAGCTCTCCTCTTCTCACTGAAGGAGGTGACCTAACATGGCTGAAACAATATACACTTCTCTAACAAGCGAGCTACCTAGAACACAAACTAAGGCTAATGGTTCCAGCTTAGTTATTAACAGTGATGAGCTATTTCTAATGACTGTTTAGATTAGAATTAATACATTGCACTGATTAGATTTGGCCTGCTCCCTTAAAAAGGTTAACCCTGCCTGCAAAGAGGGTACGGACATAAAAGTTAAAGTGGGAATGAGTAACTGCCCTTCTCTAGATTAAATATAATGCAAGACCACTCAACCTCAGAGCTGTGAAAAGAGGAAGTTTTGCTCTGACTCATGCTCCATGGAAGAAACATCTTTGCTCCATTGAGATTTATTGCACCTGTAGAGTCATTGCTCTACTGGCCAGTTCTGTTTGCATAAGAACAGACCCTTCTATACATTTTATTGGGAGAAACCACACAGTGATATAGACCTATGCATAAGAACAGACCCTTCTATACATTTTATTGGGAGAAACCACACAGTGATATAAACCTATTCTGGTAGTCTCTCTGCCATAAAATGAGCTTATTGCTATGTCCTTTACAATTCCTTTTCTATTGACCTGGTCATCCCTTCCATCCTGTAATGATCAGATAGTTTTCAACATTAAACACATGTAAGAGGTGTAGCATTTTTTTAAAGGGTGGTACTAATCACTGGATGTGTTCTACTTCTAAGATCTGGACTAAGCCACTCATGAGAGCCTTCCACTTTCCCCATGAAGATCACAATGTAGTAGGCTAACTCACTATTGCTCACTGTACAAACGTTTCCCTCACTCATGTGTTTACACATAGCTGTGGCACATCCTGCAGGACCCAGGGCTGCAAGTCACATCATCACTATCAGTAGCATTCGACATGCATCTGACCAAGCGGGTCTTTGCCCACGAAAGCTTATGCTCCAACACTTCGGTTAGTCTATAAGGTGCCACAGGACTCCTCGCTGCAGTAGCATTCAGTGTGAGGGACTCTTATCTGAATGGGCATCAGGTAACACGGCTTGGCCTCCTCAAATCTCCATTTTCACTCCTTGTTGCAGCCCTGGGACCACACGATGGCAGGACTCAAAGCTCTTCTGGACACCCAGGGTGGTGAGCTGTGCCAGGTACAGCCAGAACAGAGGCAGGGCTTCGGCTGTAAGGATGGCAGAGTCTCAAATAGAAGGGAGAAGGAGCCTAGCCTTGCCAAGGGGGAGGAGGGAGAGCATGTACTGCCCATAAGACTGACCTAGAGCAGGGAGCTACACATGGGTTCCCAAAATTAGGGATGTTTTCCTTTGCTGAAGAAATTCTTGCCATTGGAAAAAGCTGCCCAGTCAAAAGCCCAGTGACGCTTTACAGAGGAATAACGTGCTCTGGTGTGTGACCAGGTCGGGGTGAGCAGGGTGCGCGCGGGTCAGTGTCACTCGGCTGTGCCCCTCCAGCACTGGACAGAGCAGGGAGCGCAGGCTGCAGGCTCAGCCCCCCCCGCCCCGACTCCCTCCTGGGCCGGCTCCGCACCCGCGGGGACGCCAGAGCCCGCCCGGCTGCTGCCAGCGAGGCCCCGGGCGGGGAAGCGGCGCGGCGCCCAGGAGCCCCCGCGCGGCCTGCGAGCGGCCCGGCCGGGTACTCACCACTGCGCGCCGCTGCCGGGCCCGGCCTCGCAGCTCTGCGGCGCCCCCAGCGGCGGCCCGGACATGGCGCGCGGCGCTGGCCCGGGAGGCGCCCCCCCGCCCGCGGCGCCGCGGGGCTCTGTCCGGGGCCCTGCCCGCGCGCGGCGGCTCCGTGCTGGGCGGCGGCGCGCGCTGCCCGCGGACTCGCCTCACGCCCCCGCTCGCGGGGCAGCAGCCGGCCCGCGGGAGGCGGACACGTATTTCCGGCGGCGGGCGCCTCTCGCGAGCCTACTGGCCCGCTCCTTCGCGCCGAGCCAATCGGGAGCAACTGCCCGTGCAGCCACTTCCGGGTCACGGGGCCGAAAACACAGAAGAGCGGCCGGAAATGGCCGCCTGCTCGCTTGTCCGCGCAGGCGCGACGAAAGGTCACTTCCGGGCGTGTGGGAAACACTTCCGGTAAATGAGACTCACTTCCTGTTCTAGGAAAGAAGAATTCAATGGTTGTGTTAAGGCTCCCCAGCATGTGCAGCCCAGAGTGTGATTCCCAGCTACTCCCTGACTCCCCACCATTGACACCCCACATCCCATCACCCTCAGCTTGCCCCAAGGATCCTCACTAACCTCCCCAGGCACCCCATGATCCCTTCAGTCTGCAGCCCCACACCTGGCCCTTTATCCTCCACTCACCCCAACTCACCCCAGTCACCTCTCACTGGCCCTCTATTAGCCCCCCACCCCCAAGTACTAATCCCCAATTACTCTTAATTTCCAAATCATCCCTACTCCTCATCTCTTTCCACCAACCCCTATAATTAAATCTCACTAAGGCCACATGGGCCCCTTCATTCTCCAGTCACCTCAACGACCCCCGGTTACCTCTTACTGCCCTTCCCATTGACCTCCCCACTCCCTATTACCCCAGTTGTTTCCTAGTTACCTCTTACTAACCGCTCCACTGACACGCTACTCTTCATCCAACTGACCCTCTCGGTTATCTTCTACTTTCTCACCCCCAACACCCATCATCCCCACTAACCCTGAGTCATAGAATCATAGAGCTGGAAGTGACCTCAGGAGGTCATCAAGTCCAGCGCCTTACCCTAGGCAGGACCGATCCCAACTAAATCAACCCAGCCAGGTCTTTGTCAAGCCGAGACTTAAAAACCTCTAGGGATAGAGATTCCACCACTTCCCTAGGTAACCCATTCCAGTGCTTCACCAGCCTCCTAGTGAAATAGTTTTTCCTGATATCCCCACTGTAATCCCCAGGTCGTTTTCTGCTGAACTGCTACTTAGCCATTCAGTCCCCAGGCTGTAACAATGCTTGGGATTCTTCCATCCCAAGTGCAGGACTCTACACTTGTCCTTGTTGAACCTCATCAGATTTCTTTTGGCCCAATCCTCTAATCTGTCCAGGTCACTCTGGACCCTATCCCTGCCCTCCAGCGTATCTACCTCTCCTCCTAGCTTAGTGTCATCTGCAAACTTGCTGAGGGTGCAATCTATCCCCTCATCCAGGTCATTAATAAAGATGTTGAACAAAACCAGTCCAAGAACAGATCCTTGGGGCACCCTGCTAGAAACTGACTGCCAACCTGACATCGAGCCATTGCACTACCTGTTAGCCCCAACAGTCTAGCCAGTTTTCTATCAATCTTACAGCCCATTTATCCAATCCATATTCCCTTAATTTGCTGGCAAGAATGTTGTCGGAGACCATATCAAAGGCTTTGCTAAAGTCAAGGTATATCACATCCACTGACTTTCCCATATCCACAGAGCCAGTTACCTCATTATAGAAGCTAATCAGATTGGTCAGGCATGACTTGCCCTTTGTGAATCCATGTTGACTATTCCTGATCACTTTCCCCTCTTCCAAGTGCTTCAAAATGGATTCCTTGAGGATCCCCTCCATGATTTTTCCAGGAACTGAGGTAAGACTGACTGGTCTGTAGTTCCCTGGATCGTCATTCTTTCCTTTTTTAAAGATGGGCATTACATTTGCCTTTTTCCAATCATCTGGGATCTCTCCCGATCTCCACGAGTTTTCAAAGAGAATGGCCAAAGGCTCCTCAATGACATTTGCCAACTCCCTCAATATCCTCGGATGCATTAAATCCGGGTCCATGGATTTGTGTATGTTTTAGCTTTTCTAAATAGTTCCTAACTTGTTTTTTCCTCACCAAGGGTTGTCCACCTCCTCCCTATACTGCGTTGCCTAGTGTATTTGTCTGGGAGCTGACCTTGTCTGTGAAGACAGAGGCAAAGAAAGCATTGAGTACTTCAGCTTTTCCCACATCATCTATCACTAGGTTACCTCCCTCATCCAGTAAGAGCCCCACACCCTCTCTGATCAACCTCTTATTGATAACATGCCTGTAGAAACCCACCCAACTGATCCCCCAATTACTCCTCATGGACTCCTCATTTTCCAGTCATCCCTAATTGACTGCCCAGTTACCCCATACTGATTCCCCACAGTTCTTTTCTGTGACCATTGGTTCTAATTGGCAGAGGGCAAAAAGCATAGATTTTTACACTTATCCCCTAATTAGGTTATGTGCATGATACTTCATCAAAGGGTGGTATGTGAGTTCTCTACCACGAGTAACTAGCCCACTGGTCATCATAATAATTGTGAAATGTATATAGTGATAATATATAAGAAATTATGTATTTATGCAGAAAATTATATTCTTCAGTTTTAAAGGTAAGGCACATTTTAAAGCTAGGCAGGTTACCAGGAGATGATTTTACTCAGAAATGTTCCTTTCAGGCAGAAATTAACAGACACCTAACTTCCTGTCTGGCCATTTGGGATAAAATGGTGTCCTTGGCCTCTGTTTGTCAGAGGCTGGAGAGGGATGGCAGGAGACAAATCACTTGATCATTGTCTTCAGTCCAGCCTCTCTGGGGCACCTGGTGCTGGCCACTGTCGGTAGACAGGATACTGGGCTAGATGGACCTTTGGTCTGACCCAGTACGGCCATTCTTATGTTCTTATGTATACCTCACAATGTATTCCACAATGTACACTGAGCCAGGGGTGGAATGGAAGATTCTGAAATATACCCAAGAGGACATTTTTAAGATGAAATATACAGCTGATGATGTGAGTGTGGGTTTATAAGTAAAGACACAAGATTGTTATGGTATCTCTTGGGATGCAATGAAACACACGGGGTCCTTAAGCTGCGAGGCAACTGACTTCATTCTTGTAGCACTAAAAAAGGGTGATAGCCAACCTGGCCGTAAAGCATTGTGAGGATTTGGGGTGAGCAATACTTGGTTAGACTTAAGAGTATCTTGTTAATGGGAGTGCTGTGATTTTATATGTAACAATTTGTTTCCAATACTTCTACTCTCTACTACTTGAATCTCTATGTGTAGTCATATAGACTTATACAGATTTAGCGACTATGACCTTGTGTTCTTGGCCTTGATTTCCCTCTTCCCCACACAAGGGGGGAATGGCTGCAGAAAACAGTCCAGGGGAGATAAACAGGGGCATCTCCTGAATGGGACTTGGGAGCTGGAGACATGATAGTCTTCAGGCACAATCTCAGGCTCATTGTCCCTCTCCTATATGGTCACAGGGCTTCCCCTAGGAGGGGCTTTGGGTATAGTGCAGACTGTCGCGCAGACTGTCATGCCTGGAGTCCTGCAGCCTCCTCTTTGTCACCGAGGGTGGTGTTTTACTCTTCCATCTCAGCAGCACCCTAGGCTGCAGATGCAGAAGGAGTAAATAGTGGGAGGAGGGGAGAGGAGGAGGTTCCAGTTTTAGAACATTGACAGTGACTATTGTGGCATGAAGGACTTGACTCTTTTCCACCACCACTTGTATTTAAGACTGCAACAGGACATGCTTCTGATCCCATCGGGCAAGCTCCTGTTCCCTGAACCATCTCTCCTGTTCCAGTAACTAGAGCATTATTCACTCAGGCCTCTGGCAAAAATGTTCCTTCCATTCCTCCCTTCCTCTCATAAACCCATATTGCGCCTGGCTCCTGTTTAAATGGGCAGGTCCTCAAGTGTTCTCCCTCTGCTCTTACTGCCCCTGGGCTGCTACCCCTGGCTCCCAGGCAGAACAGGTTCATCCTTCTCATACAAAGGTCCTGCCAAGTCAGTCACAAGAGCAGTTCTTATATTTTTTCTTTTGTTAGAAAAGAACAGGTGCCCCAAAGGCGGAGGGAGTAAACAGGCTTCTTTATTGCAGATACTTGTTTTGCCTCGGTCCCCCAAAGCCCTGGTCCGAATGAGCAACAAATGAAACACAAACACACCTTTTATCTGAGTCAGTATGTAAATACACGTATCTATTACATCACTCCTTAAATCCCAGTTTAGTAATGTGAACACCCATATAATGCATAGTAATAATTATAATGTGATGAATATAATTAGATCCGCTCCTGTTTATTGTTTACAGCTTTTTTTAGCTGAAGCATGCAGTTCTTGCATCACAAACTCGCTGAATCAGTAATTTACAGGGGGAAGGAGATGTGACCCTGAATATTTTTCAGAGTTGGTGGGAAGGAGGGAGGGGAGAAGGACAACATACAGATATAGACAAAGAGTAATTATCAGAAGTTACATCCTTGGTACAGCTATATGTGTATCTATCCCAAGCAAGTAGGAAAGGAGGAAGACATGTCTATAAATCCATAGAAATAGTGCCTGCCCATGCTGTATCCTCATCACCATGGTACTAATTACCCAGACCCCTTATTTCACTCTTACACAGTCCCAACATCTTTTCCCTTCAAAGTGGGTACAAGATCCTTGGACAACATAACTTTGCTTTTGTTGAACACAGTATAGACGCATTCTGGCATTTCAGGAATTCAATGGTTTCATTATCCTTATTACTCAGGTAACTTTTGCAGTGTCTGAGAAAGGAGTGCCTGCTTAAAACTATAGGTAGCATGAAATAATCGGTTTTTTTAATGTAATGTCTTTAAGTGTGTGATTGGATTGGGAGGCTGGGGTGTGTGAATTTATTTTAGGGATAATGTTAATGTTCAGATAATCTTTTTAAAATCTAGTCATCAATTAGACAGAAAGCACAATTTTGAAAGTACAACAATGGAAAAGGGCGGTGGTTTTCCAGGGAGATATTTGTGCTGCTTGGCATCCTTCTAGATATTGCTGAATAGAGGGATTTGGTGAGCTATGAACATAGACCAAGAACCAGCTGGAGTTTCTGCTGCACCAGAAATTTGTGGTAGGAGTGGGGAGCAATCCAAACAGAAATAGATTATATACTAAGATAAAAAATAGTGCCTGCATGCAGAGGGAAAATCAAATGCTTACCCTACCCTATACCAACCTATGCAGTGTCAGTTAGTCCAGCCTATTCATCTATTGAATAGCTGAAGGAGGAACAGGGAACAAAAGAATCACAAAGCAACTGTATTGTTCCCCCATGAACTTTTCAATCAAGAGTGCAAGCCACTCTCCAACTGCAAAGAGACATTGCGGGGCATTTGTGCAACTACAGGAGCACATCTACTCCCATTCTTCTTTCTCCTGCCTTGTGCTGCATGGCTTCAAGCAGAGAGATCCAAAATACAGGGGGAAAAGATGCTTGAAAACATCTGAACTGTGACAGAGGACATAAGAACATAAGAACACTGTCATAGTCCTTGGAGAAGCACAAATTCCACTTCTCCTTCTCGAATGTAATCAGATAGATTAACTATGATTTTCCTGGTAGCAAATGAAAGGAGATGGTTATCGTTGGAGGCAGAAAGTCAGGAGAAGGCGTGCCAGTAGTCTCAAGAGAGAAGCAGAGAGAGTCTTAGGCACAGAGCTCACTGGAAGGATAGACCTGGGATTTCAGGGCAAGGAAGCTGCCTGCTGCTGTTTGTTCTATTGTGTTTAGGCAAACAGGCCTGTGTATGTATTTCTGGTAAATAAACAAGACTGCACTAAGAGCAGATATAATTTATATCTCCAATTATTTTCCTATCAGAAACAACTCTGCAAGTCCGCAGACATTGGCTGCTCACTTTTGCTATGATGGTAATGGGAGGGGTGCTGTCCTTTTCTAAATGACCCAGCATTCTGTAACTAAAGAGCTAAACCCAGGTAGTTAGGAAATGTTGGCACGGAACTAGGAGAACCAATGGGAAGAAAGAGTTGAGATTTGAATTGAAAGGGAATCTGCCTGCTGCCTTTCTTTGTGGGAGTTAAAATCCAAGAGCTGGGTGGTGAAAGATGATTTGAACCTGGCAGGGATAACCACGCCTAGAAAAGGAATACCCATGTCTAGAATTAGACTAGACCTTGGAAGTACAGATATGTGAGTAGTTAGAGAATGTTTTAGTTAGACACGATCAAGTTATTTTCTTTGTTTTGCTGTTTGATTAAACTCTGTGCCAAGTCCATGTGCCTCCTCCCATACACTATAACTAAATTTGAATCCCAGGGAAGCAATTCTCTGTGCTTTAATCTGTTCTTTTTTCAGTTGCTTTATAACACCTAGCAGCCACGTATACTTTATCAAGTATATCTTTTTGTTTTGTTAATAAAATCACCCTTTTTAAGACTATGATCTGATTCTTGCATTTTGGAAGGTAATAAGAGGTCTGTATATACATGCCTAACTCTGAGAGGTCAGCTATCAGAGATTACAGTTTGTTTTTTCAAACTCTCTTGTGCTAAAAGAGCTTGGGGTTACCCCTTTGGAAGAAGTTCCTAAGTGATTTCTTCCTGGGCTCAGGAAGAAGGTGGTTTTTTTCACTTAGGTGGTGGGAGCATATCTCCCAAGGTCAGGGAATCTGTGACTGTGGGGAGTTTTTAAAACAGAAGCCACTAGAAGCAAGGTATTTTTAAGGTGCCTTGCAGGGCCCCACCTTCTGCACCTGAAATGACAGAATGGGGAACAGCCTTGACAGACGCTGACAGATCAGATGCCTACTCAGGCTGAAGATCCAGGTCAATTCACTTGTGTATTGGTATAGATTTAAGTAATTGTTAAATGTGCAAGAGTGTGTTGGTGTTTAAAGTTCATGAAAATTGATGGATTATTACTTGCATTGTTTTCACTTATCTGTATCCTGTTATAATGTAATAGCAAACATACACACTGGAATAGCCCATTAACTAGGTAATGCATCAGGGAAAAAAGAAGCAGCAGCAGCAGACCTAATAGAACAGAAATGAAGAACTTTAACAGAAAAGTGCTGATTTCAATGCAAGTGGCCACTGTGTGTAAAGAGCGGAGGTTAAAGATTCCTCACTCCCCGCCATCAAAGGAAGAAACCACGTGAGTAGTGACTCTGTCACCTTGTTTTCTGTGAGAGCAAGGAAAGCAATAAGAATGTATTCAAGGAAAGCTCTCTGGACTGTCTGAACTGTGGGAGTGTAACAGAGGCAAAGCAGAGAGCCCCAGAGACCATCTGAGTAATCTGAAAGATGTTTGGAAAACTGACAGTTTATTACATCACTGCCACCATTTGTAGCTACAGTGACTCACCAGTGTACATATTTACTTGCTTTAACCTCTCAATAACGCTCATTTCCTTTTCTTAGTTAATGCACTGTTAGTTAGTTTACTATAGAATTGGCTGCCGATGGTCTTTGGTATAAAATCTAGAGTATCAATTGATCAGGGGTATGTGATGGAGCAACCTGATGTGGTCTGATTTTCTGTTTAAATGACCTTTCATCACAAAGTCACAGTTTGTCTGGGTAGCAAGATAGAAGCATCTAAAGGGACTGTCTGTGACTATATTGTAAGACGGAGATAGTGTTCCAGTTCGCATTTGTCATTGGCTTGGTGAAATATAATTATAGACCTGTGATGGGGTGTACCAACCCTGCACTGGGGCTGAGGGTTACCCTTGTTCACCTGGCCACGGTGGCCCTGCTGGGCATGTTCAGGCTGGAGGCCAAGTATAAAGGTCTGTGGAACTGCTTAGTCTGGGCTGACTGCACCAGGGGAGGGAGGTGCTGCCAGAGCTCCTAAGCAGGAACTGCCATCAGACCAAGACATGGAGGCCAGTCAGTGGGGGATTGCAGGGAAAGCACCCAGTCTGGAGGGAAAAGCCAGGAGAGGACTGCCCGGGAGAAACTCCTAGGAAGTAGCTTACGGCAGGGAGTTGAACGTGCTCGGTGTGTTTCTGTGGGATTCCCTGCCGAGATAGTGGTAGACCACTCCACTGCTCATAGGGCTGTGGGCTGGGACTTGGTGCAGAGGTGGGCCCAGGTCTCCCTATCCCCTCCTCACCAACCCTACAAAGAGAACTGCACCCATTGTTATGGACTTTGGCTGCTAAGCCACACTGCCCTGACAGCGAACAACTGGCATTGTTATGGACTCTGGCTGCTAGGCCACACTGCCCCTGAGAGGGGTGTTGTTATTGACGCTGGCCACTAGACTACACTCCCTGTGAGAAAGGGGTGTTGTTATTGACTCTGGGTGCTAGGCCATACTACCCTGCGAGAGAGGGGCATTGTCACAGATTCTGGCTGCTAGACCACAGTGTCCTGTGAGAAAGGGGCATAGTCATTGACTCTAGCTGCTAGGCCACACTGCCGTGAGAGTGAAAGAGGTGGTGTTAGAGGCTTGGGCCGACAGCCAATGCACCCAGAGACAACCATAATTGGGACTGACACACATGCCGGGTGGTGCACTGAGGGGCTGCTGAGGCCTGATGTCCACCCCTTAGGGAGAAGGGCAAGATGCCCTGTGACAAGATCACACCATCAGTTTGAGGTATCTGCCAGTTTTCTGACAGTCTGCCCTGACATAGGCGCTCACAGTTGCCAGCCACTCCAGACAGCATTGACAGAGGCAGCATTCCCAAGCCTGATTCTTTTTGTTCTTTAATGGATATAATTCCAATCCTGCATGCCTAGGAATTTAGGGATGGGCAAAAGTGAGGAGAGGAAGATGGACATCCCTGCCCTCTATGCAAGCTAAATGGAGGAGGGTAGGCAGGGGATTAGGCTTATTAATAACCAAAGCTGTTTGATGTGATTTATACATGACTTTCTGCCAAAACAGAAGAGTTTCTTGAAAGCCTACCTTTTAAAAATAAGCTCAAACAAATACTGCCACTCTACCCGGTCAAAAGCCTTCTCTGCATCCAGAAATAACAATAAATAAGATTTGGCCTATGATTGGGTTGTAAGTACTAGATTTATTACACACTGGACATTATCTATCCGTGATGTCCAGATATAAGATCCACTGAATCTCGTGGATAAGTGCTCTCTGTATCACAATAGACTGTGTAACTAAATTCTGTAGTAGCACCACAGCTGATTACACACCTTGTAATGCATGCCAGACTCTTTTCGATGGCTTAGAACTATTATTTTTCTGGCTGCAAACAATATGAAGTTTGGTGTTTGACTTAACTTTGTTTTAAAAAAACCATGAAAGGCCAAACTCAGGCCTCATCTAATAGAGTGCAGTGTCAATGAGAAAAATTAGGGCCTGCTTCGATGGTGATGAAATAGTGGTGAATTGCTGGTTTTATTAACAGCTGAATGTAACCAAAAAAAAGGTACCGTATATACTCGAGTATAAGTCGACCCAAATATAAGCCGAGGCACCTAATTTTACCCCAAAAAACTGGGGAAAAGTATTGACCCGAGTATAAGCCTAGGGTAGGAAATAAGGCAGCCTAGGGTAGGAAATGAGTCGGGGCGAAAGCTGCTCCGGTGCCCCCGGTCTGCTGGAGACCGTCTCCAGCAGACCAGGGGCACCGGGCGGGTTCCCGCGCTTCTGAGGCTTTGCCAGAGCAAAGCCTCAGAGGCGCGGGGAACCGCCGCTGCTGCCGCTTCAATCTGGGTGCCTGTGGTCTGCTGGGGACCGTCCCCAGCAGACCACAGGCTCCCGGACTGGGGCCGCAGCCGCGGGGGGGGGGGGGGTCCCGCGCCTCTGCGGCTTTGCCCGCCTCAGTTCGAGATGCTGACTCGAGTATAAGCCGAGGGGGGCATTTTTCAGCACAAAAACTGTGCTGAAAAACTCGGCTTATACTCGAGTATATACGGTATTTGTGCTGACACCAAATATAGAAATTTGGCTCAAAGAAAAATTTCTGAGTGAAAAGAGAAGTTTGTAACTGGACAAAAGCTCCAATCTCAGCTGTATGGTTCACAGCCACAAAATCTATTACATAGTGAAAAAAAAATAAATAAAAAAGAGCATGGTTCTGTAACCCAAATTAGAATTTGCGGTCCTTTGTCTCCCTTTAGTGGCTGGTCCACATAACACAGTTACAAATCTGCTGTTGTGTCCAGCTAACGGAGTACAGATAAAATGTTCAAAACGGCTAAGTGACTAGACTCCTAAGTCCTATTCTCAAAATGACTTAGGCCACGTCTCCCACTTGCCACACTGGAAATTGATCTTCTGGCGTTCGAATTAGTGGGTCTAGAAAAGACCTGCTAAGTTGAATGCTAAGAGTACCCCTGGCCAGTGCCAGTACTCTGCAGTTCAAGAGGAGTAAGGGTAGCTGATAGGAGCATTTGCTCCTATCAACCTCCCACTATGAAGATGGCACCAGGTATTTTGACTCTAGCTACGTTATTTACATAGCTGGAGTTACGTACCTTAAGCCGACCTCCCGGGTCTAGTATAGACCTGGCCTAAGGCAGTTGAAATTGCTACGATTGAAGGCCATTGGGTTTAAACCTTGATGCTCAATCCAAGCATGGTTAGTTACAAAAATGTTGCCAAATATGGGGCTTCAATTCCAGTAAACCCCACATGCTCAGGATGAGGAAACTTGTAATTCACCCTAGGAAAGAAACTGCCTCTGCTCCAGGTCCTGGTCCACCGATAGAGATTTATGATTCTGCTACTGTTTACATCTAGTGAATTTAGTAGTGATGCTTGTGCTTTTATCTGGGAAGGGCCCAGGTTCCAGCCCTATGGTCAGCCAAAGTTGAGTCACTATAGTCTCTTATTTGCATTCCTGGCTGACCCTTTATTACATGATATCACTTAGAATTTAAGGGTGAAAGCCTCATGTTGGCTCTTCATTTGTATGGTGCAAGAACCACAGAATAAAATGAGACAGCAAGTGTCCAATATAAGCAACTTTGGGCACAATGTAACCACAAACCTCCCCAAAGATAAGCTGCATCATTAAAAATAGAAGACTATAGTAAATGTTATTCAGCCTAGAAGCACGAGGTTGGCTTTTTTTGTATACAAAATAAACATGACATTAAATCATATGGTGGATTATTTTGTATTTATAAAGTGCTCACCACTTTGGTAACTGAGTGCCCTTTCCATGGCAGAAATATAACAGTCAAACATCCCACTCTAGAGAATACAGAAAGTCTGATCAGTTGGCGATGTGCTCAGGTTATCATAGCTCCTAACCACTGGAAAGCCTGCACAGCGGGATGTGCAGCCAAGTTTATATTTAATTATTGCTGGCCTTTTGCTGAGCAGTAGCAGATTTTCGGGTCTTTTAGATCAGGTTCCCACTGGAGGAGAAATCAGTGATATGGATTTAGGGATTTTCCTAATCCAATTCATTTATTTACAAAATGTATCCAAGTTCTATTCCCTTGAACAGATGGTGACAAACTGTACAAGGGTGACTCTGCTGCAGAAACTTCACCTAAAGAAGCATTGGCTTTGTGATTAGAAAGCAAACATCTTGGCTACGTCTATACTGGCAGCTTCTTGCGGAAAAGTTCTTGTGCAAAAACTCTTCCAAAAGAGAGCGTCTACACTGGCATGTGCTTTTGCGCAAGAGCATGCAGGCCAGTGTAGACGCTCTCTTGCGCAAGAAAGCTCCGATGGCCATTTTAACCATAGGGCTTTCTTGCACAAGAAATTCATGTTGCCTGTCTACACTGGCCTCTTGCGCAAGAACAGTTGCACAAGAGGGCTTTATTCCTGAGCAGGAGCATCATAGTTCATGTGCAAGAAGCCCTGATTTTATACATTAGAACGTCAGTTTACTTGCGCAAGAACACGTGGCCAGTGTAGACTTGCGCAAAAACTTGCTGCCTGAGCAGCCACTTTGGCGCAAGATCGCGCCAGTGTAGACCCAGCCCTTGAGTCTCCATTCTCTTGAAATCTTTCTGCTCAAGACATTGTTCCTCACTCCTGCTTCAGCTGCTGGACGTTACCTGGGAAACCCCCAGGCCTAAATCTGCTCACTCATCACTACCTAGTAGTGCGGGCATCAACTCTCTTTTTGAGCAACTGCTTTACAATACAAAAGGACTTCAGAAAGTGTTAAACTGCTCACAAGAGAGTGTTTTAATCCACAGATTCCCCTTACTGGGGGCTTTGGTGCACTGATTTGATGATTGATTTTTAGTCTTTCTATGGAGAGCTTCATCCTAGGTACCTCTACGTCAATGACTTAATATGTATGAAATCAGCACCCATTAGCATAACAATACATGTCAGGTGGTAATGAATGCAAGAGATACTGAACTTCTACTCTAAACATCCTGCCTCTCGCTATCCCAAGTATCACCTAGACCAGGGGTGGCCAACCCATGGCTCTTGAGCCACATACAGCACTTTGCTTAAAGAAATGCGGCTCTTGCTGGTTCTGAGCCACGCGCCCAGACTGCTCATGGCCAGCCACTCTGCACAAGCACCCCAGTGCCTGGGGGGAGAAGTGCGTGGCGGTGGCAGCGGCTCCGGGACCCAGGCATTGGGTTAGAGCGGGGAGGGATGAAGCACCTTAAACTCACAGGCTACGTCTACACTGGCCCCTTTTCCGAAAGGGGCATGCTAATTTTCAACTTCAGAATAGGGAAATCCGCGGGGGATATTCCTACTTTGAAGTAGGAATAAGAGATCCTCCGGAAAAGGGCTTTATTCCGGAGGATAGGGCCAGTCTAGACGCTTTTTTCCGGCTTTTCCCCAAGCCGGAAAAAAGCGGCGGACATCTTTATTTAAATCCCGCGGGGGATATTTAAATCCCCCGCGGATTTCCCTATTCTGAAGTTGAAAATTAGCATGCCCCTTTCGGAAAAGGGGCCAGTGTAGACGTAGCCAAAGTCTTCATGGATGCTGAAAAAGGCAGCCAACACAGGTATCATATTTAAATTCCAGGGCAAAAAAAGAATCAGCATGTACCTGGTTTACACTGTGTTTCTTTAAAGAAAATTCAAAGGCTACTGTTTGGCAGACCGAAGCAATTATTCTGAGATATGAGTCTCTCCCTTATTGTTTTTGAACCTCTCGTATTTGCAGTCTGGGACAGACCTGAATTTTTAGAACTATAAAAAAGCCATAATTTTCATAAGTAAAAAAAAAACGAGGAAACCATACCAGAGATCAACAAGCTGGAGTGAAACAGGCACTTCAGATTGTGCTAATTTACTTCTCAGTCAAGTTTAATTTAAAAAACAGGACATAATAGGGCAGTAGTGTTAAATTTAAAATACATGGTAGGTATGCTTTTTTTTTTATTGTGAGACTATTACTGTTTAGTGTTTTTTTTTTTATTTTATGTTTGTTCCTTGTCAAGTTCTCTGAAGACCTATGGACTGGCCGTGAATTTTTTAAGTGACTAGAGACTTTTTTATTGGTTTTATCCAAAATGTACTGTAATGTTATTTTTATCATTATATTTTGTGTACCATATCTATCTATATAAAAATATATAAAAATACATATATAATATGTAGCTCTTCACACTCTATCCCCAGCTATTCTGGCTCTTCGTCTCTAACTGGTTGGCCATCCCTGAGCTAGACACTCGTTACAGTGCTCTTCATGAATGTAGGTCAGAGATGGTCACTCTTTTAGACAGTGAGGTTTTAGGCTTGTGAGTAATGACCGACATGTTGAATGAAACTAGGTAAGATCCATATTCCCTGTGTCCACTCGCAGCTGGTAAAGGTGTCCTGGACACTACTGCAGTGTGTATGGCTAGGAGCAGTGAGGAGCCGAGTTAATTCCCAAAACTGTGAGTGTCGACCTCATCGGAGCAGATGAAGCAGTAACAAATTGCACCAGTGCTTTCTCTAAAAAATACTTTCCCTTGCTAATGAGCAACACCTTCATCTTCTCCCTCCTGAGCTTCAGAGAACTCGCCTTTATGTAGGTCCCCTGGCAACCACTGTGTCTGACGAAGAGCTGTAGGACTGATTGTCATCCACATTCCATCTCTCCCAGCAGCTTCCTGTAGGCTTTGAACAGCAGAGGAGACAGGACTGATCCCCTTCTGGTCTGTGGAGCTCTGTGACTTTATTCCATCCTGCCAAGTCCTACAGATGTGCCAGCAATGCCTTGTCATGAGCCATTGGATGATCCAGTATTGGATGATCCAGTATTATCACCAGAAATATCTGGCCTCTTTCCATAGGCCCATTGATTATCATGATTGTGCCATTTCCATACTAAATTCATGGCCTCTTTGAGATGAAGGAACCTGGAGATGGCAGATTACTACTGGAGTTGCCCTTCCCACCAGTCCTTCAACGAGCTGTTCCAAAGACACAGGCAGACACCATGCATTGCAAATTGCTTTGTGGACTCATCTTTGCATAAGTCATAAACTTCAAAAACAGCAAAAATCTAGTTAAAAACAAACCACCAGCCCCCTCCCCAAATAAAACCCTACACCAGTGGGCTACTCGACTTTTCTTTGAAATTGCACAAACGTAATATGTCAACTTAAAGTGACTTTTTACTTGCATTACATTTAAAAAAAAATCACTGCCCTATATTTTTGCAGGAGCTTACTGCTGCTATAGAAAACTGTGCTGCAGTCCCAGTTTCACAAAGCACATGCCTAACTTTAAGTGCATAAACAGTCATATTGAAACCAATGGGACTGCACAGATGCTTAACGTTTCCACATGCACATTAGTACACATTGCTGAACTGAGGACTGCGAGGCCACAGGTAGCTTTGGCACATACAACCAAGTGCAGTTTTAGGGTTTGTCTACACAGAGCAGTAACGAGGACTCTGGGGCTGTGATTTTTTTAAGCACACGTTAATTGGTCAGTGTAGAACCCGCTGGTGCGCACTCCAATTTCTCAAGTGCACTCCAAGGTAGTACAAATCATTTGTCCAGCACAAACAGTAACTGTTTACATGATTTCTCCAACAAGAGTCTGAATCTTCTTTTTGCCATTCTACAGATCTTGGTAATTCCTTAAGAACCTATGTCTGTTCTCTGTTCCTGGCACGTTTACCTTTCTTTGGATTTTCTTCAGAGAGTTCATGTTTTAGTCCCATTTCCATTGGATCATCCATGTCATCTAGGGAGGGGGAGAAAAGGAAAAGCATAAAACCACTGCAGTTTTGTGGGTAGAGAAATGGACGGGAACTCAGGAGATCTAGGTTTTATTTCCAGCTCTGCCACTGACTTGCTAGTGGACCTTGGCCAAGTCACTTCCCCACAACTCCCAACATTTCGAGTAGCTAAGAGGGACACAGCAATTTGGCCCATCACCCTTCTGTGGATGGATACTGAGGGGCGAAGTGGGAGCCTGTGCTCGCGGGGACCTGGCTTTTAAGCAGGCTCCTTGCTAGCATTGGCTCCTTGGGAGCTGCCTGTCCCTCTACACCCTGTGCGTCTGTCTCTGATCAGAAGCAGCAGTGTGAGGGAGGGGGGGACGGGGATGGGGGGACGTAGGCAGGAGCTGGTACGCATGAGGAGCCAGCTTTTAGGAACTTTTATGTCTCTGTTCCAATTATTCATTCGTTGTTTATATTTCACCAGCTGTCTTACAGCTTTGTGCACCTCCAAACTAGGTGCAGTCTCAGATGTGCTGTGTAAGATCTTCAACATTTGATTCCCTTTGACATATATTTCTTTCTTGAGTCCTGATTTTTCAATCAAATCTCAAAAAGTTGAGCAAATATTGTGCTTTAAAGTCCCTGATCCTATATATCAATTTGACCAAGCAGACTCCCATGCTCATATACAACTCTACTAAAAGGAGTACCCCGAGTAGTTTCCCAGATACTTTTTGTGGTTGAGATTTCTTTATCTAGTATCTCATTCAGAGCATGAGCACCACATTTACTTACATCAAGTGCATTTCCCATACAATATTTTACATCAGATCCTCAAATGATGTCAATCAAGCGAGCTCCGTTTCAAAGGAGCTATGCAGATTTACATCAGCTGAGCATCTTTCACTGAATCTTATTAGTTAAGCGTGGTATAGTCCGATCTATGAATGGAAATAGCACAATCACTTAGTTATAGTATTAAGACAAATTATTAGGAAGAAAAAATTGAGGCTTCAGTCACAGGAAGGGATTCAAATAATTTGATTAAGAATGTTCACTTTCTATTTCTTACATCTGAATGATGCCGGGCACAAAACATTTCAGAAGATCTCTCAGACGTGCCTACATAATGTCTGTGCTGACTCCCTTTGTTTTATTATACATGGAGCCACATAGCTAGTGTTATAAGACAGAAACTCCACTCGACTCTGTCAAAGGCTTTTCTATAAGAATCTCTTTTTCATAACTTTCTCAAAAGAGTTTCCCCTAGGCTAAAATCTTCACCCTGGGTTAGCTCAAAGGTGATTTACCACACTGAATCAGATCCATGCTATGTGTAGTCCTGTATCCCACCTGCTGTCATACTAGATCAATTCAATGAAACAGTATCTAGTACAATGTTTGACAGGATTTGGGGGCTGACCAATATTTGTGGGGCACAGACCTCAGCTCGAAGGGGGCACATCAGAAGGCAAATGGCAGATCTTCTGTCCTCCTCACTTGTTGAAGTTGCATAAATGGTTGCCAAGCTTTTTCTAGTCTAGGGGTGGGGAACCTATGGCCCGCAGGCTGGGTCCAGCCCCCAGCTTACTTGGATCCAACCTATGGCGAGCTTCAACACCCCTCCTAGGGCTAGACTGGCAGCCCCAAGCCTCCCCCCTGCTCCCTGATCAGTGAGTTTTGGTTTTTGCTTGTTGGGAGCCAAGTGAAGGAGGTGTGTTGGTTTTTTGTTTTGTTTTTTGTTCCCACTGGTGTGTGGCCCCTGACCAAAAAAACGGTTCTCCAGTAAACCTGGCATGGAAGGGAAAAGTTTTATCTAACAGCAAGATATTCTAAAATCTAGATTAAATGATATTTTCAATTATCTGAAACAAAAATGCTGGACAGAGTTTTATAACTGTACAGTCAATAAAAAAACTTTTAAGTTCAGCATCTTTCACTAAAGGTTCCTTTGTTCCACTGTAGCCCTTGAAACATGCGTCTTTAAAAGCAGATGTCCTCAGCAATTCAGTTAGGTTTAACACTAACAACTGTCAAGGTCTTATTGCTATCAATATTACACATGCAGAAATAGGCATGGGTTCTAGAAGTAGTCCACTAAGTTATGATTTCAGATGAATTCAAGCAGCTATTTGGCAGTGACATTTCATTCGGACATCATGCAGCACTTTTCACAAGATTATAACAACTATTCAATTATGTAAAAATTGAGCCCTGTGGGATTTTTATTCCATAGCCATGTCTATATCCATCTATATCATCCAAAATCCATAATCTTAGGGAAGGCATCTGATCAGTCATACTCCTGATATTTCAGTCCAATGCCTCATGATCTCCAGGCGTGAAACTGCTGAGCTGAAATTCAAATGCAAATCTGACACCATCAAAATGGGTCTGACTAGAGATTGGGAATGTCTCGCTCATTACCATAAGTAATTTTCCATTTTAGGTACTCTCACTTTATCTACATCCACCGATTGAATAAGCTCTGATGTAACACTCCCATCTCTGTATCCCTATTATCTGCTTCTTTTGCTTTTGCTTCAAGCATCTGATGAAGTGAGTTGCAATTCATGAAAGTTTTATGCCACAATAATATGGTTAGTCTTTAAGGTGTCACCAGACTCTTCTCAGTTTTTGCTCACACAGACTAACACAGCTACCTCTGAAACCTCTCTTTAGAGTGTAATAAGCCAAAGAATTTCACTAAATCATATCTTATATATCACACTCCTTTGTTCTTCCCAAAACAAAATATCTATATCTAAATCTAGATCTAGATCTAGATCTAGGATACTTAATAGATACTCAATATCACATCTAGAAATCTGAATTGTGAACACTCAGTGTCTGCCGACTAACCGTTTCATTTTTACAGTCCTCAGCAGAAATAACCTTTTTAGTGCCAGTGCTGCCTGTTGCTCTCTTAGCCCCAGCTGGTAGCACTGCTCTGTCCAGGGTGCTGGCAGTTCTCTCAGACCTCTACACAGAGACACAGTCCTTCCTCCCTGGGCTCGTAGCAGAGAACTGCCTTCCTATGTCTTGCAGCTTCCTTTTTATATGGGATTACTTGGACCTGATTGGCTGCTCCCTCCAGCCCCTCTCTGATTGGCTACCTCTGATGCAGTTTCCCTAAGGCTGCTCTTAACCCCTTTTCTGCCAGTGAGGGGCAGCCACACCATCACAATGCATATTGAAATGTTCACATTATTAAAAACAACTGGTATACATCTGGTATGTCAAAGATAGAGTAAGTGATTATTATAATTATTATTAAAACTATTTCTAAAGATGAGTTAACACCAGTTGGGACAAACAATACGACTGTGGCTGACAGGGCTTTTTATGATCAGCAAAGTCCTGCAAATCTGCATATATACACTTTGTATAGTCAGGTATCTGCATCTGCAGACGGTTGTTTTGTTTACCACCTTTGCAGGTCACATTTTTGGCTCTAACCATGAGGTAGGCTGCTGGTGCAAATACAGATACATAGACAAGGCAGCATGCAGATCATGGTCGGATACAAGTTAATTATACAATTGGCTGCAGATCCAAATTTTAAGCGGGGCTCTAGATAAGTTATCTGCATAATTCCAATCACACTAAAAGAGCACAAGTTAATTCATAACCAAGGCTAGCACTTGCACTGCAATCAATCACACAGAATGTGCAGTCTTTTAGCTCATCTTACCTCTTGTGAGCTGTGCTGTTCCATACTGTTCTTCTCTGACCTGTTTCATGAGCTGCAGATTACGTGCACTGGCTTCTTTGTGGTTTACCATAGGAAATGGGTAATCTTGACCTGATACAAAATACGAGCAGCCATTTCTACACATGTAATCTATTTAAACACTATCTTTTCAAATGGATTTGCACCAGAACTTGAAATATTCATGCTTTTTCATTTATTGCCCTTCAACTGACTGTCAAAGAGTATGCCCTGGAAAGCTGGGAATTAAATTTACCCTGTGCCAAGGGTCTATGCCCCACTTCATTCTGCAGTTTCTGATTGTTCTCTGAATGAGGATGAGATCATTAGATAACCAGAAATAAGATTTTAGCCTGACCCAAGAACTTCTTGATTCCAACGGGAAAGGAAGATACAGGAATATCTTGATTCTTGATATGTACATTCTGGTTCACCAATGTGAGGTCATACATAACGCCAGGGTCCCACTGGTTATTAATATCATTGTGAAACTATATATGGAGATGCATCGATATACTGAAACTATGGCCTTTTCTATATTTGCAAGTTTTGTCACCAAAAAACCCTTTTAGGCAATATAACCCAGAGGGTGTTCCCATTGCAAAGTGACAGACATCGTGACAAACACCCAGTTTTGAGGGCAAAAAACTTCCAGCTCTGCAAGGGACTTTTGTCTTTCCCTTTCTCTTTACTGTCAGCAATCATGCAGTGTGTACCACAGTAGGCTTTTTGTTGAGTTTACTGGATTCCAGCATGTTTCCCACAATGCCCGATTAGCCACTCTAGCCAGCACTTTGAACTCCACTGCTCTGCAGCCGCGTAAACAGATATGCCCCTCCCACCTGCAACCCCCCAAGAACGTTAAGATCCATTTCCTGGTGTCTGGCTCTTTGTGTAGTGGTCCTCATGGCAGCTTCTCAAGGAAACAGAGGTGATTATCATTCAAGACACTTTCCTGCTTGGAGCATCCCAGAGGTGTTGGATCTTCTCAGTGGGTGGGTTGAAGAATCACAGCAGCGAGTGTCCCGTCATGCAAGTGGCCTGAAAGTGAGCTGGAAATCCTGGGAGGACAGGGAAGCAAAGAAGTGGCTGACGAGATGTTTTTCACATTCCCAAAATGCCTATCCATTGCGCGTTTCCACAGTGCCTAGTGACCGAAGGTGATGCCAGGAGCTGTCAGTGCTTACCCACATTGCTTTGCTCTTTCTGTCACCAAGGGAGTTAACAATGTGGTCGTGCTATGTTGACACAGGGTGGCAGTGTAGACATGATTCGTCAACTTTCTTTTTGGCGACTTATGAATGTCGACAGCACTTTCGTCACTGGGGTTTTTTGGGAACCAAACTTGCCAGTGGAGACAAGCCCTATGTTTTAAAGGCTGTATCAAGTCAGAGTTCACACACAGGTTTTCTGCCAGACAAGGGATGTTTATTCACCTGTCTCTCTTCTCAAATGTCTCATTCAGTGAGTCTCCCTCTCAGCACCTATCTAAGCTGAATGCAGATGAAAGCTTGTAAGAATTTCAAAAAGAAACAGGCAGACAGAGAAACACAGCAGAGGATTATCTAGAGATACATATCAAGGGTTCACTGGACTTCATTTGGGAAACATAAAAGACGCCCCATAATCTGACACCTAGGAAGGAAATGGGCAGTACATTTACATTCACGGAAACGGGATTTAATCAGTTAAAATGCTGCCCCGGTGACTTTAACTGTTGGGAGTGAGGTAGACATTTTTACCCAGGAGGTTAGCCTGTTAAGTTTAGTCTCTGGAAAGCATGTTACGATTTTATTTTATACAGAACTTTTTATTGCCATTATCCTTACTCACGATTCCTTCGATCTTGAATCGTTGGTAATAAAATACGTATCCTTGTTTTCACTGTCACTACAGCTCAGTGCTGTGAGATTAAGCAAGATGCCAGTCTTGAATTGGTTCGAACAAGCTCGCCTGTGCACTGTTCCTTTGGGGACAGCAGACCTGGTATTTCTGCGAGTGTTCAGTGGATAAGGGGCAACATGCTACAGGGAGATGCTCCATAGGAGCCTGGAGTGCACCTGTTGTTAACCTGCCA